>NC_086318.1:242577879-242907254 GCF_036172605.1 Pelobates fuscus
GAGAAATAAACATTTAATTCATGGGCAACAGCTCTGGGGACATTCCTGCAGTCACCATGCCAATTGCACGCTCCCTCAAAACCTGCAACATCTGTGGCAATGTGCTGTGTGATAAAACTGCACATTTTATAGAGGCCTTTTATTGTAGCCAAAGGAAAAAGTTACCTGTGCTCTTTCCCAAATCCCTATGCATATTTAAACAAATTGAGGTTTTTAGTTACCTCCAATGGCCATGAGAGGGTATGACCACCTGCCAAGGCAGACCTCTTAGGTGGGTCCTAACTCTAACCATTCATCTTGATTCCTTGAGCTTCAGGCCCATCCTGACATCGATATCTATATTTATAAATTCCAATATATGTTTTAATATCTTATGTGTTTAATATGTATGCTATATAATGCTATCCTTTTTTCTGTCTGTCATTGCTTATGAGTATCACTGCCCAAACGCATGCGCACAAACTACTTTATGCACGCATATCGAATAGCACACAGAACATTCCCTCCTGTCATGCGCGCTGACCTGATGTCACCACGCATGCGCAGTTGAAGATTGCTCTGGTATACCGCTGGCTGCGGCGAACAAGCCCTTCCAGGAATCAGAGGCAAAACATTGCAAAACCGGAAGTTTTCTAGGAACCCATTAGATGATCATTAGATTTTATCAGCCGCTAATCATTATTGTTGTTAAGTATGTAAGGCTAAGTCACACTTCTGATAAAACCACATGGTGAAACACGTTAAGTGTGCCTCTACCCTTTTTGGATTTTAAATATATATTTTATATCTACCTTTTTATTTGCTATATAAAGTTTATTCCTGTAAATTTTGCTGAGCTGCAATCAATTCCAAAGGAGGGTTTGTGCTGAGCAGTAATTATGCAAATGGAACCTGGTAACTGCCTCTGGGGTCAAAGGCCCATTACAGCCTATCAGATCCAGAGGAGGGGTATTTAGGCCCAGTTCCATCCTGCTCAGTGCCATGTCGTGGTTTCCCTAGTGATTGTCCGAGAGTGTGTTCCTGATTCAAGTTTCTTCTGTTTTTTTACTTTGGCTTTGATTTTGACTTCCCTGTATTCTGGTATCCCTGACTTCTGACTTTCCCTTATCATTGTGTCTCTTTCTGTATCCCCTGACCTTGGCAAGTATCCTGACTACTCTTTGGTACGTGTGACACAATTCTATGTGCTGGATCAATTAGTAATCCTGACATTACGGCATGGCCATAGATCCTGAATTGTGTCAGCACAAAGCTGCTTGTGAGATAAAGCTAGTGGAGAATGATCACCTTATGGATCAGTTTGCCCATATGCTCCTTACTCGAATAGCGCATCTGCAACCTGCGGCTTCTCCAACTGTGTCACCTCCGTCTAATGTACCTCCTGTAGTACATAAGGTACCTACTATCTTCCTATCTCCTCACTTGCGTTTTGATGGTAATATTCAAGAATGCCAGGGATTCATTAACCAAATTAAGTATCATTTTGAGGCCTCACCGGGATCTTTTCCCACTGACAGAGCTAAAATTGGTTACCTGATGAACCAAATTAAAGGTAAAGATTTAGCTTGGGCCAATCCGTTATGGGAGAGTAGTAGGAGCATTGCACACAATTACCAGGAATTCCTTGCGGAATTTAAACTTACGTTTGAACCATTAGGCAGGGAGGATGATGCCTCCACTGCCCTAATGCATATTAGACAAGGGAACCGGTCTATTTCGGAGTATGCCATAGAATTTTGCACCTTGGCTTCCGAGGTAGACTGGACTAACAGCGGATTAATCTCAGCATTTAAAAAGGGATTATCTGAGAGTATGTTGGATGAGATTGCTGCCAAAGAACTACCCAAAAAACTCAATGAGTTTATTACGTTTATTATGCTTATTGATAATAGACTCAGAACCAGAAATAAAACCAGACTTATGGCTTTGCCATTAGCACCTCATTTCTCCAGACCGGTTGTTCCTGACCTCTCTATACAGTCCAAACCCGAACCTATGCAGTTGGGGGTCACTAGACTGTCCGAGGCAGAAAGACAACACAGGAGAAGAGAGGGTCTATGCATATACTGTAGTAAAAAAGGACATATGAGGAGTACTTGTCCCATACATCCGGACAGGGCTGGCCTTAGGGGTGTGCGAGCTGTGCGGCCGCACAGGGCGCCATGGGGCAGGGGGCGCCCTGCACTGCATCCACAATGAACTCCACAGGTAACTGTGTGATTGTCAGTGTGAGTGTGACTGTCTGCCTGTGTGTCTGTGTGTGTGAGACTGTCTGCCTATGTGTGTGTGTGTCTGTGTGACTATCTGCCTGTGTGTGTATCTGTGTGTATGACTGCCTGTGTGTGTGACTGCCTGCCTGTGTGTGTGTGTGTGTGTATCACTGCCTGTGTGTGTGTGTGTGTGTGTGTGTGTCTGTGTGTATGACTGTCCGACTGTGTGTGTGTGCATTACTGCCTGTGTGTGTGTGTGTGTGTGTCTTTCTGTCTGTGTGTATGACTGCCTGTCTGTGTGTGTATGTCTGTGTGTATGACTGTCTGGCAGTATGTGTGTATGACTGCCTGCCCATGTGTGTATGACTGTCTGTGTGTGTGTGTCTGTGTGTAGACTGTCTGCCTGTGTGTGTATGTGTGTATGACTGCCTGCGTGTGTGTGTGTGTGTGTATGACTGTCTGCCTGTGTGTATGTCTATGTGTATGACTGTCTGCATGTGTGTGGGTGTATGACTGCCTGCGTGTGTGTGTCTGTGTGTATGACTGTCTGCCTGTGTGTGTGTGTGCCTGTGTGTATGACTGTCTGCCTGTGTGTGTTTATGTGTATGACTGCCTGTGTGTGTCTGTGTGTTTGTGTGTATGACTGTGTGTGTGTGTGTGTGTATGACTGTCTGCCTGTGTGTATGTCTGTGTGTATGACTGCCTGTGTGTGTGTGTGTGTGTGTGCCTGTGTGTATGCCTGTCTGACTGTGTGTGTGTGTGTGTGTGCATGACTGTCTGCCTGTGTGTGTTTGTTTGGCTGTCTGTCTGTGTGTGACCACCTGCCTCTGTGTGTGTGGATGTCTTCCTGTGTGTGTATGGCCATCTGACTCTGTGTGTGGCCTTCTGACTCTGTGTGTGTGTGTGTGTGTGTGCGTGGCTGTCTGACTGTGTGTATGTGTGTGGCTGTCTGTGTGTGTGTGTGTGTGTGTGTGTGGCTGTCTGCATGTAAATATGTGTTTGTAAGACTGTATGTGTGGCTGTGTGTGTATGTGTGTGTGTAAAACTGTATGTGTGGCTGCCTGTGTGTGTGTGGCTGTCTGCCTGTAATTGTGTATGAGTGTGTTTATCTACCTGTAACTGTGTATGTGTGTTACTGCCTGTACCTGTGTGTTTCTGCATGATCCTGTGAATGTGACTATCTGCCTGCGACTGTGTGCATGTGGTGGATTTGACAGTGTATATGTATAACTGTGTGCATCTGACTGTGTGCACATAACTCTGCAAAAATATACACCTGCATTCACAGACAGGCTTAAATGCATGTTTTTATCTGAATTAAATAACCATCACACACAGCCAATAAACCCAGCACAAATATCACATACAACCAATACACGCATATCACACACTGTTAATACACCCATGACAAATATCACACACAGCCAACACATAGCGTACATATCACACTCTGTTATCACACCTACTATCACATACACAGACAACACAAACATTACATCATACATGAATGACGGGGAGTGGGGGGGAGGGCGCTGTGAAGATTTTTCGCACAGGGCGCCTAAAGGCCTAAGGCCGGCCCTGCATCCGGAAAACTACCGCACCTAAGAACCTTAAAGGGACAGGTCTTAGGTGTAATGGATACGTCCTCTGGGAATAACATAAATAGATTTCTCCTTGATATTACGATCATAGTTGACAAAAATAACTTTTCATGCAATGCCCTGATGGACTCAGGTGCAGCAGGAAATTTCATTGATGTTCATTTTGTTAAAAAGAATGCTATACCTATCAAGGAGAGAATATCACCTCTGGCCATTGAGGCTATTGACGGGAGACCACTCTCTCAACCCTTAATTACCCATGAAACCTTGCTCATTAACATGTCTATTGGTGCCTTACATAAGGAAGATATAATATTCCAAGTTATTGCATCTCCTTCTTGCCCTATCATATTAGGCTTTCCTTGGCTTAGTAAGCACAACCCTCATATCGACTGGGCTAATGGGGAAATATTGGAATGGGGAAAGGATTGTAATGGGAAGTGTATGTTACACCTCACCAAGAGAGTGGCTACCATTAAATTACCCACTACTACACCTCAAACCCCCAAAGTTCCCATACAATACGGGGAGGTTAAGGAAGTATTTAGTAAGAGTCAGTCTTACCTCACCTCCTCACAGGTCATATGACTGCTACATAAATCTGTTACACGGCGCTATGCCACCTAAAGGGGAAGTATATGCCTTATTGCCACAGGAGAGTAAAACAATGGAAGAATATATCAAAGACTCACTTAACAAGGGCCATATACGGAAATCATCCTCACCTGCTGGTGCAGTACTCAGGGATTATATCTATTTATTTGTCCTGGTTTATTTGGATGATATCCTTATTTATTCCCCTGACCTTCAAACCCACCACAAACAGGTCAAACAAGTATTGCAGACTTTACTGGAAAACAATTTTTATTGTAAATTGGAAAAATGCTTGTTTGATCAGACTGAAGTACAGTTTTTGGGGTATAACATTTCTGCCTCTGGTTTTCCGATGGACCCTAAGAAACTAGAGATTGTTATACAGTGGCCAGTACCTAGCGGACTAAAAGCCATCCAAAGATTTATTGGGTTTGCGAACTATTACAGAAGATTTCATCAAGGAGTTTTCTTCTGTAATAGCCCCAATCACTAATATGACACTTAAGGGGGCTAGTAGTACGGAATGGTCTAAGGAAGCTAGAGAGGCTTTTGAACTTCTTAAACAAAGGTTTGCTTCTGCCGACATACTGAGACACCCTGACACCAGCAAACCCTTCATATTGGAACTCGATGCCTCTGAAACTGGGGTAGGGGCGGTTCTTTCTCAAAGGGAGAGTCAGGACACCCCTTTGCATCATTGTGGTTACTTTTTCAGAAAGTTGTCTCCCGCTGAGCGCAATTATGATATTGGCAACAGGGAATTGTTGGGCATTGTCCTAGTGCTTAAAGAGTGGCAACATCTTTTGGAAGGTTCCAACGATCCTCTTTTGCTCATTACGGACCATAAAAATTTGACTCATATAGGGGATGCTAAACGTCTATCTTCTAGACAGGCTAGATGGTCTTTGTTTCTGTCTCATTTTAACTTCCTTATAACTTACAGACCTTGTCCCGAAAATGTGAAGGCTGATGCCTTGTATAGACAGTTTGATACTGAGTCTTTACAGGAACACGAGACATCCCCTATTGTGCCTCCTGAATGTATCATCGCTTCTACTGTTCTTTCACTGTCTTCTCCCTTGCTTGGTTCTATAATGGGGGCTCAGTCTCAGGCACCATGCAATAAACCATTGGACAAATTGTTTGTTCCATTAGGTGAAATAAAGAATGTGCTGAGGGTGTTCCATGATAATTTGACTGCTGGACACATCACAAGATCACACATCTCGAGATCATTTTTGTGGGATTCCCTTAAAAACGATGTGAAGGACTATGCGCAGGCTTGTTCAGTTTGTGCTGTTTCTTAGGTCCCTCATAAGCTTCCTTGTGGTTTGTTGCAACCACTTCCTGTACCCAGTGTTCCATGGTCCCACTTGTCAATGGACTTCATCGTTGAAATGGCTATACCACCAGTCTTATGGTGGTTGACTGTTTCTCCAAGATGGCTCATTTTATTCCACTTAAAAAATTGCCATCCCCTCAAGACCTGGTTCTTATCTTTATACATGAGATTGTCCGACTGCATGGCATTCCTCACAATATTGTGTCTGATAGGGGCTCTCAGTTTGTGTATTGGTTTTGGAGGGCGTTCAGTAAACAGTTGGGCATTAAATTGTCTTTTTCGTCCGCTTACCATCCCTAAACTAATGGCACGGCTGAGAGGGCTAATCAGTCATTAGAGTTATATCTGAGTGCTGATATAAATAGCACTCAAGATAATTGGTCCGAATTACTAACCTGGGCTGAGTTTGCCAGGAACAATGCTACCCATGACTCTTCTGGTCACAGCCCATTCTTTGTTAATAACGGTCGTCATCCTACTGTTCTGCTGGCTGTTTTCATCCCTGCTTTGGGCGATCGCCTTTCTTCTATCCGTGATACTTGGACCAAAGTTTATTCCGCTCTCAAAACTGCGGCTGATCGCTTCAAGTTTTATGCGCATAAACGGCGGGGTACCAACCCCGTTTACCAAGTGGGTGACAGGGTATGGTTATCATTGCGCAACATCACATTGAAAGTTCCTAGTATGAAGTTTGCACCCAGATTCCTGGGCCCCTTTCATATCCTTCGGAGGATTAACCCTGTGTCATATTCTCTGGCCCTCCCAGCCTCATTACGTATTCCAAATACCTTTCATGTGTCGCTACTCAAACCTCTTGTTTGCAATAAATATACTGTCTCAAGTGTCCCTCCTCCTCCCTTAGTTTTTTCTGGACAGGAAGAGTATGAGGTCTCTTCCATAATTGATTCCAGGTTTTCTCGGGGCACTTTACAGTACTTGGTGGAATGGAAAGGTTATGGAATAGCCGATCGTTCTTGGGTTCTGGCATCTGATAAACATGCTGGCCGCAAGATTCGCTATTTTCACACCAAGTTTCCTCTCAAGCTTGGTCCTGCGCACCCGGTGTGCGTTCTTCAGGTGGGGGGTAATGTCACGTATTCATCCACATATAAAAATGTGATTAATGACATTTACTGTTCTGACAGGAAAAGTTGTGTTGAGCAACATTACTGTCCTGACAGGAAAAGTTGGGCCGAGCAGCAATCAAATCCACAGGAGGGTTTGTGCTGAGCAGCAATTATGCAAATGGAAACCTGGTAACTGCCTTTGGGGTCAAAGGCCGATTACAGCCCATCAGATCCAGAGGAGGGGTATATAGGCCCAATTCTCATCCTGCTCAGTGCCCTGTCATTGTTTCCCTAATGGTTGTCCGAGAGCGCGTTCCTGATTCAAGTTTCTTCTGGTTTTTGACTTTGGCTTTGATTTTGACTTCCCTGTATTCTGGTATCCCTGACTTCTGGCTTTCCCTTATCGTTGTGTCTCTTTCTGTATCCCCTGACCTCGGCAAGTATCCTGACTACTCTTTGGTACATTAAGTCCGGCCATTCTAAGGCCCGGTAATACGTTACCTATTAGTCATCTGTGTTACACAATTCTACGTGCTGGATCAACTAGTAATCCTGACACCTGCCTAATATTGTGTAGGTCTCCCTCGTGCTATCAACACAGCTCTAATACATCAAGGCATGGACTACACAAGACTTCTGAACATGTCCTGTATATATGTACTAACAAATTGTCAGTGGACCCTGTAAGTCCATATGTGGTCCAGCACATCCCACATATGCTCAATCATATTAAGATTGGAGGAATTTGGAGGCCAATGCAATATCTTGAACTCTGTCATATTCCTCATATCAATCCTAAACATTTGCAGTGTGGCAGGGCAAGTGTAGAAAAGATGTTTTACTTTATGAATCAGATATTCTGTACAAACATCCATCTCTAGAAAATAATCTGTAAACAATTTTATAAGCAGGAAATGAAATGCAAAAAAATACAAGTGGAAAGAGATTTATTAAAAGATAATGATCTGTTACCTGAGAATGTTCACTTTATTTCTGCATGTATATTATTTTGTCCGATTTTATAAAATACACAGTTTGCATAGTATTATGAAAGGATGAACTGATGTTTTATTTATATAAAGAGCTCAAATTTTCCACTTGCCACTGAGTGAAAATTTAACCCAACCCTAAGTCTTTGCAACATGCAATATCCCAAGGGAGGGATCTTTGTGCTGCTATGGTCTATGACCAGGAAAATAAAATTACAGTAAGTAGGAATAAATATTTTCTTTTCCTGGGCATATCCCACCAAAGCAATACTCAAGAGTGGGAGAAACAAAAATAAACACAAACTCATATAAAAGTATTTTAGAATGCAAGATAGTATTAACCCCTTAAGAACACATGATGGAAATATTCCATCATGATTCCCTTTTATTTCTGAAGTTGTGTCCTTAAGGGGTTAAAGGGACACTATAGTCCCCAGAACAACTACAGATAATTGAATTTGTTCTGGTGAGTAGAATCATTACCTTCAGGCTTTTTGCTGTAAACACTATCTTTTCAGAGAAAATGCAGTGTTTACATTACAGCCTAGTGATAACTTCACTGGCCACTCCTCAGATGGCTGTTAGAGATCCTTCCTGGGTCATGGCTGCCTAAAATGCATCCATTCATTCAGTATCTCCTCCCTCTGCATGCAGACACTGAACTTTCCTCATAGAGATTCATTGATTCAATTCATCTCTATGAGGAGATGCTGCTTGGCCAGGGTTGTGTTTGAATTGTGCTGGCTCTGCCCCTGATCTGCCTCCTTGTCAGTCTCAGCTAATCCTATGGGCAGTGGCGTACACACACTCCATGGGGCCCCGGTGCGAAACTGATCTGTGGGCCCCCCCTACCGTGAACCTCTCCCCCCTGACTGTGGGCCCCTCCCCCCGACACATACATACAGACACACATGCAGACACATACATACAGAGACACACACACACAGACACATACATACAGAGACACACACAGACACATACAGAGACACAGACACACACATACATACACACATACAAAGACACAGACACACATACATACACACAGACACGGACATACATACACACATACATAAAGAAACACAAATAAATACATACACACATACACACAGACACACACATACATACAGAGACACAAATACACAAAATGTGTCCTACCATGTGTGGGTCCAGTGGTGGCTCAGCCTGATGGGAGTCAGAGTTCCCACATACAGACATACAGATACACACATACAGAAACAGACACACACACACAGACACAGACACACAATCATACACACGTACAGAGACACAGACACAAACATACATACACACAGAGACACACATACATACACACACAGAGAGACACAAACATACATATGGATACACACACACAGAGACACAGACATACATACAGATACACACACACACATACACAGACATACACACAGATACAGACATACACACATACAGAGACACAGACATACATACACACATACAGAAACACAGACATACATACACACATACATACAGAGACACAAATACACAAAATGTGTCCTACCATGTGTGGGTCCAGTGGTGGCTCAGCCTGATGGGAGTCAGATTTCCCACTCTGACTCCCTCCTCCTTTCTGTTTCCTCCCGCGCGGGCTCTCAGTATGCTGGGAGGAGTGACGTGCGGTCACTTCCTCCCAGCGTGTGATGATCTCATCACAGGGGGCCCAGTTGAGCACTTAAAGCGCTCAGCGCAGACCGGGCCCCCTTAAAATCCATGTCCATCGGGTGGCCCTGACAACATGGGCCACCCGATGGACCCCTTGACATGCGGCCCCGGCGGTTTGCCGCACGGGCCGGGGCCGCAAAGCGTGGCAGCTGCTACCCGGTCGCGGGGGGGGCCGCAGGGTGGCCGGGCCACCAGCTGCGACCCCTGCGACCGCGGTACGTACGCCACTGCCTATGGGGAAGCATTGTGATTGGATCAGGCCACCACTTCTGATGATGTCAGAAGTCAGAGGAAGTTCACAGGCAGAGGCATCAGCTTCAGAGTTGAATGCAAGGAAGATTTTACTATCTTTAGGGAGGCAAATGGGCTAGATAGTGGTTTTAACACTATAGGGTCAGGAATACATGTTTGTGTTCCTGACCATATAGGGGTCCTTTAAGCTAGCCAGTGTGAACAACAAACAATCAAAAACAAGTTACATGTTTGATACTGAGAGGACACTTGTAACAAATGTATCAAATTAAGCAGCTCTGACATCCAACTGGTAATGTCAACATATCTCAGGAGGACCTTTAACCTCAGTTGCCAGTGAAGCTGAAGAATGGGCCTTAAATGTATCAGGAATTGGAGCACCTGAAGGCTAGTAAGCATGGATAATGGCTTTGACAATCCATCTGCTGATGGACTTTTTTAGAAGCCACTGGGAATAACCAACAGTCTCTTGAAAGAACACCTGCCAGAATATCTGTCAATGTGTATCTTCAGACATGTCATTCTCATTCTGCTAAGTGGACTCTAAAGGGGGGAACTTAATTCAGATACATTTCCTAAAATGACTTTGCCTTTATAAAACACAGCAGAGCTCAGAAATGGTAGGGTGAACTGGAGAGATAAAATCTAAAGGCATGCAGGGAGAAGATTTCAAGGCTTTCAGCTCTCAAGAAAGATCCCATGCAGGAGATATTGTTTACTAGGCAGTTTAATCTTTAGAACGTCTGTGAGAAATCTAGAGACATATATATTAAAGCCCATTTATGATTAGTGAGGAACAAAAAGCTGAGATCTGACTCAAATCAGTATTTTCTCCAACTATGACTGTTAATGCATTCTGTGCATTGATCTTCTTACATTAAGTCCACAAAGAAAAGGCATTCCATACAAGGTATAAAATAAAAAAACAGGTTGCACCAAAAGGTGTGAAAAGATATGATAATAATATTAAAAAATGTCAAAATATTCACAATCCAAATATTGCAATCCCAGCGGTTTTTGGATTCTTGGGAAATGTTGTTCTTGGTTAAGGTGCTTGTAAATATATCCAGGGAGACAAAAAATGACAAAACAGTGCAGACTGTTTTGGCAGAAAAATAGGACTCACAACAGTAGTAGGTAGTACTAAGTAAAATATCTGATGGATATAACTTTTGAGGCAAATATCTCAATGTGCAGGTAGGTATATTAAAGAAGAAGAAAATATCCAATAGTGCTCACTGGAAACATAAATACGTGATGCCATATAAAAATGTATTATACTCACATTTGATGGAGTGATAAGTTGCTCGAATATCTGCGCATGGGTGGTATAATCCCCACCAGAAATATGATGGTAAATAGTTGTCCAGATCTGAAGTTAGGCATTCTGGGAACAAATAAAATTTTAAAATTGCATATAAGTGTAATAAATGGTCTATCACAACAAAGTGAATTAAAACCAAATATACTTTAATGGGTAAAAGAAATAAAACATACATTTTACAATAATTTTTTAACAAACAATATTGTAACATTTATGTTTTATTTATTTTAAGCATTAAAGTATATTTGGTTTTAAACAGCAGGGATTGCGATATTTGGATTGTGAATATTGGGACTTTTTAATATAATTATATTATTATATCTTTACACACTTTTTTGGGCAACCTGTTTTTTTTTGTATTTTATGCTGTCTATTTTTAGGGTTTGAGGGTATCCCTTATACCCAGTGTCTAGTGTCTAGTCAGTGTTGTCTAGTCAGTTGTTTTCTTCACACTTATCAATTTTTGTAGTAGTATGTAGCTAAAGTGTAATTTTTCCTAGTTTGCATAAAAGTACCAATTTCGACCACAGAAATCCTGTTATTGTTCAACCTTTACCATTAAACTTCCATGCCTTCAGATTAGGGGAAAGAGGGTTTGGATGAAGAATTGATTCTTGGTGGATAAAAGATGACATTCTTGGGTTGTCAGAATTACTAATTGATCCAGCATGTAGAACTGTGTCACACCTAGGAATAAAAGGTAACGGCCGGACTTAACGCATCACAGAATAGTCAGGATACTTGCCGAGGTCGGGGGGTACATATTGAGACACAACGATAAGGGAAAGCCAGAAGTCAAGGATACCAGAATACAGATAAGTCAAAATAAAGTCAAAGTCAAATATCAGAAATAAATGCTCAGGACAACACTCTCGGACAACAACTAGGGAAACCAGGACAGGGCAATGAGGAAAAGTAATTTTGAGCTTAAATAAGTGCTTTACATTTCTGATTGTCCGAGAACGGCCTTTGCCCCAAAAACGTGCGTGCGCGTCTCCCGCGCGACATCACACTCATGCCGACGTCATCATTAACGTGGGCAGACGTAGTGGTATAATTTCACGTGGATCCGCAGCGGCTGGCTTCCATTAACATGTTGCAAGAGTCATTTGTACAGACAACGGCCGCTGGGCGCAAATACCGCAAGATGAGGAGGAATATGTTACAGGTATCTCATGGTGGTTCTTCGCAAAGGCTCAGTAGTAGGGGTAACCACAGTCTGGGAGGCCAGTGTGATGGAAACTGTTTCTTGTAATGGTCTTCTCAGGAGAGAGAACAGGAAACATAACTCAGTTTGAACTCTCATCTGCATGAAAGAGCATAGTAGTTCCTCTTTATGGATTGAGGAATGAAGATCCTGGATACGAATTTGGAAACTTTCTTGTTGTTTCAACTCATCATTAGATGAACTTGAGGAATGTCTCACTTTGACACAATCTTCTGGAAGATATAGTATGAAAGTAACAACTCCCTTGGCTTTAACTATACCTTGCTGATATTGTCTGCCACAAAGTTTTCCTGACCTGGTAAATTAACGCCTAAAAGAACCTGTAAAGTTCACTGTGCTCAGAGGTCTCATGATGTTCATCATTCTCTGGTTCCACTTTCCTCATTGATGATTTATGTGTGCCATTGCTGTAGCATTTTACAGGTTAAGGAATAGCGCACACATTAAAAACTACATTTCTAAATTCTATAAGACTTCTTAAAATTCCCTATCTCAGCAAACAAATAGGGGGATTCAGTTCCACCATATGGATTTATTGTGTTTGGCCCACCACTACTTCACATTACCCCAATATTAGTGGATCCTACACTAATTCCACCATTGGAGACAAATCTAATAGTGCTAGTTCTAAATACGCTGAAGTGCATTTAAATATTCTTTACGCATTGTCTGCGTGGACTTTTTCACCCACATTTAAACTACCTAGTGATGAAATTCAGGTTGTTTGATGAAACCTTCCAGTGACTGGTTACTGTCATCCATGCCATTTTTACAAGGGGAAACGAAACCCCAGGATATCTGCTTTTTTTGTAACCCCCACAATAGGGAATGATGCACACTGGATGGAATATTTTTTTATTTTAAGCCTTTACAAAAGACAATATAATAGTAAAACCTATAGACATAGTATAGACATAACATGGATTATGAAATAGCATAAACAATCGACACTTTTGGTGTCTATCCGTTCATATATGTACCATATTTTAGACAAAACAACGACACTTCAGCCAGAGCAAAGATGAGAGAAAGTCAGAGGAAGCCAAATTATCATATCTTATTCCTTTAATGTTTTTGTGTCAAGGCAGAGTATTAATAATATTTATTTCTAATTTTTCTAACTATTGCCCCCATGCCAAGTATGTTTTTGATGGGGGGTGGGGATGCCGACATGAAGCTGCATGCAGCACGCATGGCGTGCGGATGAGCTGAGCAATGGAACCCCATGCTGATTAAGAAGGTGTCACCTAATATCTAACTTTGCTTCCCAAACGCCGTAGGAAAAAGTGGCTTGATGTGCCATGGGTTGATCGATTGAAACCGGAGGTCCCTTGCAGCTTGACAAAGACAGCGGTAGCCGCGGAGAGAAAGCAGTACCCTGAGTAAAGAGTGTGAGTGGAGGTCTCTTGCAGCTCGATAAAGACAGCGACAGCTTTGGAGAGAAAGTAATACCCGGAGTAAAGAGTGTGGAAGGAAGGTCAGTATATAGCAGAGTATAACAGAACAAAAGGCAGATTCTGGGGACCGTGAGTACAAAAAAAAAATGCCTGTTGGTGAATACTGTTGCATAGAAGTATATACAGCTAAAATTCGGAGGAACAAAAGCAGTTGCTTTTTGAATATCATTAAGCTAATTTAAAGGGCGGGAAAAAGGCGGTGAATCAGTACTCAGTAATTAAGACGCACAAACTCAACGGCTAAACTGAACTGCTAAACCTATTAAAGGTATAAAGATAAAAGAACTGATTGGAGTTAAGAGGGGATAATTTGTAAACTGAGCCCATAACAGAATAAAAAGAAGATCATTGATGATCGGAAGATTAAAGCTTCACAAGAAAATCTATGTGAATACTGCTGCACATTGCATATCAGTTAAGAAGAAAAAAAAGGGGGGCGGGGCCTGACCTGCAAGCCGATCGGTCGCATGGCGGAGGAGCTCCCGATACACATGCTGCCTATAAGGAGAATACTCACCGCTACTAAGCGTGAAATCATGCCGGGAGTTGCTACCCAGGATGGGGGCACCCTGGTGAACCCGAGGATACCAGATCCGAGTTCCTCCCGCAATCCTGAACCGACGAAGGCGGGCTGCGGCCTACGGCGGACGGAGCTGAGGAGAGACGGCCGCTCTCCTCGCCTGAATGCTGGGTGTACCGAGCTCTTGCATACCCGTTCCCCCCCCTCAGGACCGGTGGGGGTGATCCCGGTCCAACCATCCCTGGCACCAAGGCTCATCCAAGCACAAAAAGCGACACTCAGCGGGTCGCCCGCAAAAGCAGGGAAACACACTATGGCGGACGCCACGTGTGAATACAGCGGCACACTATGGCACTTCACTTGGGCACGTCTTGAAGCCATAGTCGACACCTTCTGGGAGAGCCTGGAGAGCGGACAGCAACAGGCCGCAGACCCGGCGAACTCGCCTAACAGAAAACCCAAGGACTCCTGCTACAGCCATTCTGACAACCCCCTGGTACAATCTCAAAGATGGCGCCGCAGACGGAGACCTCACCCACGCGCACGCAAACCAACACAACAGAGTCACACAGTGAGGCCAGCCCGAAAAGACCCAAGGGTCATCACCGGACCCAAGGCATGGCAGAGAACCACAACGCTGCCACCAGCAAGTGGGCTTACCACACCGCATCGAGCACAGCCACGGCCAAAGAGCGCCCCACTCACCCGGCCAAAAACAACGTATACCGGCAACATCAACACAGACCTGCGGGAAGACAGGTGGCCGAGCAAAACGATGGCATCCACACCACCCCACCCTGCTCGACCCCTGCGGGACACTCAGGCATACCCAAAGCTCTCCTATAAACGAGGCATAGGCTGACAGGGCACCCACACCCCAGGAGAGGGGAGAGGCCCTTACACATTGCCTCTGCTGATAAGGACGCTGCCCAGACCCTACCACAGCCTCCACAACTGAGACTGGCTTAACACTTAAGTAACTAACAAAGTTTCAATGTGTACCATCTTTCTTGTCTTGTTCACCCAAGTTTAGCAATTGTATGTCACTCTTAGCCTAAATGTACTATGCTTTGCTGTCCACACTGGGCCATGTCACCTGCTACTCACGTCTTGACAGGCCAGCTGCCAGGCACTCTCTTGAGCCCTACTACCATTCTCACACTCCCTGTTTATAAGCGTGTAACATAAGCTATTCAACCTATTGTATTTTCTTCTTGTCAATCGTATTACCTAAGCAATCTCTAAATATAAAAAATTGTGCTTGATTTCGCATGTACCCATATGTTTCACATTTTTTTTTAGCGTTGAAGGAATGCCTTTGGAGTACCTTGCAACAGCATGTTATCAGCTTATGCACAACAAAAATAAAGAATTTTTAAAAAAAAGAAGAAAAAAAATATATATATATATATATATGTGTGGAATAAAGCTGCCAACTGTTGTGTATGTACTAAAATTAAGGTAAAGGAGTGCAGGGGACTGTGAATGAAATATTGCAGTTTAACCAAGCGAATACTCCTATCTATTAAACCCACTCCAGTAATGGCATCCAGAAAACCTTCAGAGAAACAGGAACAAAAGACTGTCGGGGAAAAAAAAAGATCACGAAAAGAAAGATAAGCAAACTTTCAATTTTGTTCACCAGACAATTACCTCAAATAAAGCTGCATTAAATAAAGAAAAGGGAGATATAAATGAAAGTATAGAAAAAGAGAATGTAGCAGAACTACAAATGGTAATGCCTGAATACTTAAGAGAGTGCCTTGAGTTACAGCTGGAGCAGATAAAGCAAGAAGTACAGGGTAATTATGCTGCTTTAAAAAAAGATCTAACAGAGACCGCATAAATAATTAAAATATACGAACAAAAAATTTAAAATCTAGAATTTGTAGCAGCAAAACAGAAAGACAATCGAAAAACAACAAAGAAAGATAGGTGAATTAGAAGAAAGAATGACAAACATAGAAGATAGAGGCAGAAGAAATAATTTAAGAATAAGGATTATTCCAGAATCCATAACTCAAGACAATATGGAAATGTATCTCTGTGAATTTTTTTAAAGATATAAAGATCAATATGGATGATAAAGTGGATTTCCTGGAAAGATTTAATTAAACATTTAAACCAAGAAGCCTACCCGAAGAGATACCAGGAGATATAATCATCGCCTGTCATTCTTATACCTTCAGAGAGAAAATTCTTAAAGCTTCAAGAAATGAAGGAGTAGACCAGGGGAAATTTAAGGATGTAAAGGTGTTTCCAGATTTGTCCTTCCAAACAAGGAAAGCAAGAAAACAGTATATCCAGGTCACAGCACGTTTAAGGGAAAACAATATAAAATATCGCTGGGGCTTCCCAATCAAGCTTATAGTGACAAAAGATGGGATTACCGAACATTTTGATTCACCTAAAAAAGTTTTTCAAATGGTTGGATAATAGGGAGTAGTAAATGATATAAGAGGATTCAGGAAAGGAGACACAAGCAGGCACAATAGTATACACAGTGTAGATGCACAAATGAAGATGGTTTATGAAAAAATATATAGTTACGTAAACAAAAAGGAGGGTTTAAACACAGTGGAAATTTAATGAAGAGGGTGAGAGGAGGAGTAGAGGGGTGGAAGATATTGGTAAAATGGGGCACAAATAATAATTTATTAGCACTTTAAGATAAAAAAAATTCGAAAGCACTAGATACGAGAAAACAAGTAGATACTGTAACACAGAGGAATAAATTAATTAAAGCTATGAACACATTGATTCAATTTAGGATATATATACACAAATTATAGCATATAAAGTGATGTGTAACACGTTAAGTAAGAAGAGTATAAGAAAATGAGTGGGATTCAGGGAGTAATACATACGTTTGTACATACAGCAAAGATCTGTTGGATGAGAAATGAAAGTATAATTTCCATTTTGGGTCCATTCGGTAAATTCTTGACTGTTTTAGTCATTTAGGATACAGGTTTTGGGTAAAGAGACTACATAAAGGCAGGGGGGGTATTATAGCTCAGCTTTTTTGTCCCTTTTAAAGGACTTATCCAGAAGTGGATGAGATCCCATGTAGGGTTTTTTTATACATGGGTTCTGTTCTCTGGGAATGGGTCTCGGAGGCAATTGAATGGATTCTCTTCTCTTAGGAGAATATTACGTATGCATGTGGTTTTGAATATGTGTTGTTATGAAGGAGATACTGAGACAAGGAGGAAAATAGAGAAGAAATTGCAATTTAAATATGGTTAAAATTATATCGCTAAACACTCAGGGGTTAAATTCCCTATGTAGCGAGCCATCCTGTTTGATTATATTAAAAAAGAAAAAGCTCAGATTATTTTCTTACAATAAACACATTAGAGAAGAGAAGATAGCATGAGATTAATTATAAAGAAGTTTCCAATAGTGGTATCTGCTTCATTAGAAAGGGAGAGAAAAAAGAGGAGTGGCTATTTTGATAAATGAAGATATAGAAGCTAAAATAAAATATCAAGAGCTGGATGATGAAGCCAGAGTTATTATATTAATAATTTAGATTGATGCTGAAATCTATACGTTAGTCAATATAAATGTGCCTAATAACCCTTCGAATAGATATTTTACAAATCTGTTAGCTAAGGTAAAACAAGGAAAGGTACAGGTAGCGGGAGCTTTTAATCGAATTCTTGATACAAGTTTAGATAAAAAAAAACTCCAATTTGTCAGGAAATTTGGACTACTAGATATATTATGTATCTTTCACCCAGGAGAGATGGATTTTACTTGTTTTTCCAGAACATATTTCTCTTACTCAAGAATAGATCTATTCTTGGGCACTAATAATAATAAAGTGTTGATACATGAAGTCGCCTGGTCAGATCATAATGCTATAATTTTGGAACTCCGCCCAGAAAATAAATGTGTAACAAGAACAGCATGGTGATTACATAATAACATCCTCCTTAAAAAAGAAAATAGAGAATATATAACAGAAATGACAGAAAAATATTTTGCAGAAAATGAAGGAGGGGAAGTTTCTCTCCCTCTATATGGAACGCTTATAAATGCGTTGTGAGAGGATATTTAATCAAATTGGGCACAACTGAGAAAAACAAAATAGGGGAAAATCCCTTGCGGATCTTTATGTTGACTTTTATAAATTATCTAAAGAAAATAAAATCTTGCCAACTAAGAAGACAAGTATAAATATTACTAATTCAAGATAATATAAATGAATTATTGATTGAGGAGAAAAATAAGAATCTACAATACTTAAAAATCAATTGGTACTATAAGAGTTATAGAGCAGACAAGTTATTCAAAAATAAACTTAAAAATAAAAAACAAATGAGGAAAGAAATATACAATTAGGTTGGAGAAAGAAATATATATGTGCCCAATAAAAATTGGTACAGCCTTTAATTAATTTTATAGAAGTTTACATAATCTAGAAACAGATAAAAAAAAATAACAACCCCCTCCAATGGAATATTTTAAATATAAAAAGATGTCAAAAGTATCTAGAAAACAACTTGAGGCCATAAATAAACCTATAACTCAGGAGAATATAAAAGCAGTAATAAACAAGCTGAAGATTAATAAAGCTCCTGGGCCAGATGGGTACACAAATACATTTTATAAGATATTTAGGGATATGCTAGCAGAACGCCTTGCAAGGATATTTAATGAGATTATTGTCAACCGTATTTTACCTAGGGAGATGCTCTAAGTGAATATTGTCCCAATTTTGAAACCTGATAATGATCCAGAGATAATAACTAATTACCACCCAATCTCCCTTCTTAATGGAGATGTTAAGATTTATGCAATGATCCTAGCGGAACAATTAAAATTGTGAATTTCTGATTTAATACAAAAGGATCAATTTGGCTTTATCCCAGGAAGAGTGGCAGCAGGAGGCCTTAGACGTGTTTTGGATGTATGTGATGCAGCACATTCCCCTTCTCACCCTGTCACTGGATGCTGAGAAAGCCTTTGACATGGTCAGATAGGATATTTTGATTACCACTTTGATGGCATATGGTCTGGTGGGTGATGAGCACGACGCAATAATGGTACCTTCAGCTAGGACAGTAGGACCAGGAATAGATGCAGAATGGTTCACTATAACAAATGGCACTAGACAGGGATGCCCCCTGTCACCCTTATTATATGTTCTAACAATAGAACCCCTAGCTGCAGATATAAGGAGCAATAAATAGATTGTCGGATTTAGGATGAAAAAAACAGAACATAAAATTAATCTATATGCGGACGATGTCTTGGTTACCTTGCAGAACCCAAGGACATCTCTGCCAGAATTGATTAAGGTAATAGGACATTATAGTGAATATTCAAATTATAAATTAAATATAAATAAGACCATTATTATGACAAGAAAGATGGATACCGAGGACAGGAAGTTTATTAGAATAATATTTAATTTTACTTGGGCAAAGGAGAATATTATAATTTTGGGTATTACAATTTCAAAAAATCCAAATAAAATAATAGAAGCAATTTTTTTTCTGCTTATTAAATATACAAATACAATTTTAAAAGAAAGGGTGGTTAAGGAGATTCCCTGGTTGGGACAAATAAATGGAATTATATTTTTAGAATGTTACCGGTACAAGTTCCCTTACCCTGGTGGAAAATGATACAGTCAGCTTTTTTGGAAAGGGAAGAAACCGAGAATAAATGTAATACATTATCAAAAAAATAAAAAGATAGGGGATTAGCAGCTCCGAATGTATAGAATATCATAATGCTTATATGTTGGCACACGCCATTATCACTCAAGGTAGGGATCAAAAAGAAGAAGACTGGCACCAAATAGAGTCAGAATGATGGGCATAGAAAGTCTGATAAAAAATTTTAGGACAGTAAAATTTTTTTTTTTAATATTATAGAGGCCTTAGAAAAGTCATTGGTTATGGGGAATATCCTGAAAGTCTGGTATAGATTTTAAAAAAAAGATTATAAGATAGAAAATAGATTGTTTCATTTCTTGCCAATAGAGGTGATTTCTGGAAATATTGAAGACTTAAATATTAGCCTTATATCTGGGATAAGATTCTCAAGGGTTGTAAGGTATAGATATTCTGGAACTTGATATTTGATTCCACATTTATTTTTTAAATTGCATACAGGTATCAAAAGTATGCTCTAAAACAATGTTAGTCTTTCTAGCATCTTTTAATATTTTAGCATTGTTGGGTTTTAACAAGAAGGAGCTCACATCTAATATTTGGCATGCGTCACTTTCTAGTTGATACCACCCTTCTCATCCTGCTGAACTCATTTGGATGTTATACATATGATATAGTAAATTAGCTATATATTGATGATTGATGGATAGTTCGCTCCTAGTTGAGGAGCGCTGAGTAAGTATTTTCTGATTTCACCTAGGTTTCTTCCCTCTCCATATGAAATTTGTAAAGCTTTTTTGAGCTAAACTTAGCTATCAGTCGGAAAATTTGAGTGGTATCATCTTGAACATATATGACAATATATGTGGATTGATGGTATTAATGCATCCTTTCAAAGATATATAGAGATTTAACCAATTTTTTTAAAGATAGTTTGCCAGAGAAGCGTAAGACAATTTATTTCTCTAATTTTATTTAAATATTTAGAATTTTTTTTTTATCCAAGTTAAGTTATATTTATATTTAATGTGATCTTTTTTTCTAGCATTTATATTTAAGCCCATTATTGTAGATTTGTCAATGTTTATCTTGTAATTTACTACTAGGATATAGTCTATAATTTCAGCCATAGGGTGACCTAATGATATAGATGGAACTGTGATTGTTCATAAAATAGCGTCTGCAAGTTTATTTTTAGTTCTTTTTTTATACAGACGTATCCTCTAATATTGGCATTGTTTCTAACCTTGTTGGCTAGAAGTTCAATAGAAGGAATATAGAGAAGTGGAGACAGGGGGCATCTTTTACTAGTCCCAATACTAGAGTTGAGCGAACCCGGACTGTAAAGTTTGGGTTCATACCGAACATTAAGTTTTTTGGACCCCGGACACGAACAAGGACATATCACTGTATGTTTGGGTTGGAGTTCGGTGTTCGTCAATTTAATGACGCGTTTTGAAAGGCTGCAGGGGGGGAACCTACTGTCCTCCCCCCCGGTCCTCACCCCTGAGCAGTGGGTGGGGGCCATAAATAAAAAATGGGAGGGGACCTAATGTCCTTTCCCCCGGCCCCCACCCCTTCGTGGCGGTTGGGGGCCCTAAATAACAATATGGGGGGGACCTATTGTCCTCCCTCCTGGCTCCCACCCACTGAATAAAAATGTACCCCCCCAGGTGACTAGGGGCTCCCAAACCCCTAGTCACCCCCTCCCCCTAATAAAATTACCCCTACCTACCCCCTCTCATCCTAGAAATAATGAGGCGGAACCCTTATCTAAATACCTGTAAAAAAAAAAAATAGACTTACCATTTGATGTCTTCGTTCTTCTAAACTCAAAAAAGGCCAAATAAAAATCCATAATAACCGACGCAAAAAATCCATAATAACCTTTAAAAAAAAAAAAAAAAGCGCAAAAATCCATACATCAATTTTCACCCATGGAGGGCTCCGCACAGACTGAGCTCTGCAGGGCAGAGGAAGGCTTATAAAGCCTTGCCCCACCCTACAATTAGGCTCAGAGCACTCTGATTGGTGGGTAATTTGACTCATAATACTCTGATTGGTGGATTAAGTAACATATCAGAGTGTTATGAGTCAAATTACACAGCGTGGGAAAATTCCAAAGAACTTTCCCACGCTATGTAAAATGACAAAGAGCACTCTGATTGGATAGATTTCAAGCTAACCAATCAGAGTGCTATGTGTCATTTTACACAGCGTGGGAAAAATCCAAAGAACTTTCCCACGCTGTGCAAAATGACACAGAGCACTCTGATTGGCTGGATTTCAAGCTAACCAATCAGAGTGCTCTGTGTCATTTTATACAGCGTGGGAAAGTTCTTTGGAATTTTCCCATGCTGTGGCCAAATAAAAATCCATAATAACCGACGCACTTAAAAAAAAAAAAAAAAAAATCAATTTTCACCCATGGAGGGTTCTGCGCAGACTGAGCTCTGGAGGGCAGGGGAAGGCTTATAAAGCCTTGCCCCGCCCTGCAATTAGGCTCAGAGCACTCTGATTGGTGGGTTTAAGCCATCCAATCAGAGTGCTCTGACAAGTAAATGAAGAGACTGACAGGTAAGTCTCTACATTTACCTGTCACAGCACTCTGATTGGTCGTCTTGAAATCCACCAATTAGAGTGCTCTTTGTCATTTTACACATAGTTACATAGCTGAAAAGAGACTTGCGTCCATCAAGTTCAGCCTTCCTCACATTTGTTTTTTGCTGTTGATCCAAAAGAAGGCAAAAAAAAACAGTTCGAAGCACAACTTTGCAACAAGCTAGGAAAAAAAATCCTTCTTGCCCCCACAATGGCAGTCAGATTTATCCTTGGATCAAGCAGTTATTACCCTACATTGAAAGATTATATCCTTGAATATTCTGTTTTTGCAAGTATGCATCTTGTAGTTGTTTGAACATCTGTATGGACCCCGATAAAACCACTTCTTCAGGCAGTGAATTCCACACCTGATTGTTCTTACAGTAAAAAACCTTTCCTTTGCCTTAGACAAAATCTTCTTTCTTCCAGTCTAAATACATGGCCTCGTGTCCTATGTAAAGTCCGGTTTGTGAATAGATTTCCACACAATGGTTTGTATTGGCCCCCGAATATATATGTGTAATGTTATCATATCCCCTCTAAGGCGAAGTTTTTCTAAACTAAATAGGTTTAAATTTGTTAACCTTTCTTCATAGCTGATATGTTCCATTCCTTTTATTAATTTTGTAGCCCGCCTCTACACTTTTTCTAGTGCCATAATATCCTTCTTTAGAACAGGTGCCCAAAATTGCACAGCATATTCAATATGTGGTCTTACCAGTGATTTATAAAGAGGCAAAATGATATTCTCGTCCCGAGAATGAATGCCCTTTTTCATGAATGACAATACCTTACTGGCCTTGGCCACTGCTGATTGACATTGCACATTGTTGCATAGTTAGTTGTCTATAACAATTCCCAAGTCCTTTTCGTGTGTTGTTATCCCTAATTCGCTTCCATTAAGGGTATACGTTGCTTGTGTATTCTTTACGTCGAAGTGCATAACTTTGCATTTTTCAACATTACATTTCATCTGCCATTTGAGTGCCGAGTCAACCAGTCTATCTAAATCCCTCTGCAGCAAAGCATTATCTTGCTCACATTGTATTATTTTACAAAGTTTTGTGTAATCTGCAAACACTGAAACATGACTTTCAATGCTGTCTTCAAGATCATTTATAAACATGTTAAATAGAAGGGGTCTAAGAACAGACCCCTGAGGGTCACCACTTGCCACCTCTGTCCAGCTTGAAAATTTACCATTAATGACAATGCTTTGTACTCTGTTTTTAAGCCAAAGTTCTACACAAGAACAGGCATTTTCATCTAGACCGATTTCCTTGAGTTTGAACACTAATCTATTGTGTGGAACTGTATCAAATGCCTTGGCAAAATCCAAATAGATCACATCCACTGCAGCACCCTGATCTATACTTCTACATACTTCTTCGTAAAACGCTATCAAGTTAGTTTGACATGACCTGTGCTTCATAAAACCATGCTGATTTTTGCTGATAACCATGTTCTTCTCAAGGAATTCTTGAATATTATCCTTTAATAACCTTTCAAATATTTCCCCAGCCACAGAGGTTAAGCTCATAGGTCTATAATTTCCAGGCAATGATTTTGAACCCTTTTTGAATTTAGGAACCACATCTGCCTTCAAAATTATTAATTGTGTTGGCACTCAATTACTGGGCGGTGCAGGTATTAGAGGTATTCCCCATCAAGGACCTCGATAATATATACAAAAACATCAATTATATACAGTGATTAGATACAACGTATATACTGTGTATAAGTTAATAAATGTTCAGATGGATCCATTCCTTAGTGATTCTCTTTGAAAAGGTATATATACAAAATTGAAAGAAGATTGAAACATAGAGAAAAAATATATAAGTATACAAAAAAAGAGAAAAAAGAAAAAAGAAAAAAAGAAAAATTACTAGTCCTTTGAAAGTTCACTATACATATAATACAACGATGGTTGGATCTCACCAAATGAAGATTTCAATCATGGGATTATGCAATAGCTGTGAACGATCCAATGGTTCTCAAATATGTAAAGAGTAACATTGAAGGGACAGGGGCCATTGAAGGGACAGTCCATCCCAAGCGCGCAGCCCGGCGATTACTTATACACTACGCAGGATGCCAACGAGACCAGCTTAATGGAGACACAGTGGGACAAGCTTAATGTCCAGCAACCTGGAGAGAATTAATTTGGTGCATTTCTCGGCTTCTATGGACAAGTGATGTTGCTCTTTACATATTTGAGAACCATTGGATCGTTCACAGCTATTGCAGGGGGTAGGTAGGGGTAATTTTTTGGGGGGAGGGGGTGACTAGGGGTTTGGGGACCCCTAGTCACCTGTGGTTTAAATTTTATTTAGGTCCCCCCCTTTATTGTTATTTAGGGCCCCCACCGGCTGCTCAGGGTTGGGGGCCGGGGTGGAGGACAGTAGGTCCCCCCCCTTATTGTTATTTAGGGCCCCCAGCCGCCGTTCAGGGGTGGGGGCTAGGGGGGAGGACAGTAGGTGTCCCCCCTCCACATTCATATTTAGGGCCCCCACCCGTCGCAAAGGGGTGGGGGCAATTGTTTTTTTTTTCTTTCTTTTTACAGTGAGCAGCCACTGACTGCTCAGTGTTTACTAGACATGCCCCTACTACGGTATAGCAAGTAGGGGCTGAATTTACTAATACTAAGTAATCTTTACATATTAGTAAATGTGGCTGAAAGACCAATTTAGGTCTTTCAGCCTTTTGGTAGATAGCTCCCTAATACGATGGGAATTAGGGAGTTATCTACCATGTGGCTGCTTATTTTATGTATTTTATGTTATTTTAAGTGATTTCCCTATCCACATTTGTTTGCAGGACACTTGTCCTTCTCTTATCCCCATTTTTATACTTCCTTTTGCAGCCCTCTAACCCTTTCCAGGACTTTTTTTAGAGCCATTTTTGTGCCCAAAGGTTCGGGTCCCCATTGATCTTTTTTTTTTAAAGTTCGGCCGAACCCGCCGGACCCGAACATCCAGGTGTCTGCTCAACTCTACCCATTTCTTAACTTAAACCAGTCGGAACATAAATTGTGACCTATTATTATAGCCATGGTGGATGTGTATAAAGCAACAATGACCCTTTGCATCCAGCCTTGTATACCAAAATGAGTTAATGTAAGTTTTTTTAAAATCCCAACTGACTAACGAATGATTTCTCCAAAACAAATGCAAAACAAATGAAACCAATTTTTTTACAGTTTTTGCAATAATAAATAAATTAATTTAGCTGTTCTGATTTACAGAATATATAATGTGTCTGGGATTTTAAGGTTTTTTTTGGTAGTTACAGGTCACAAAGCACAAGGAGTAATATAAACTTTTAATGTGGAGCGATTTTAGAATTTGGTATGCTTGTCTTGTAAGCTTAATAGCCATAAAATAAAACAAAATTGCCATACAAAAGTATATATTTTTATAAGGTAGACATCACAGGCTATTTACCTAAGGTTGTTTTGACACTTTCTACGTTGCCATTTCACCATCAATCTCTGCTAAATATTGGAGTACATTTTTTTTTGGGGGGGGGGGGGGGGGTTTGGCACACAAACTTATAACAAAGAACTTCTCTGTGTATTTTGTAAAGTTGGTGTGTGCTATTCCTGTACAAAACTTTATTTTGTGTTCATTTACATCTGCTGAGTACAACGATATCCCCATTGTATGTCTTTGGCACTATTTCGTGAAGCTACAGTGACATATAGGCAGAACAGGCCTTAAAATCTTCGCAGCGCCCCCCCACCCCCCCTCCCCACGCAGGTACAGACAGACCGTCACATACATACAACCACACATACAGTCTCTCTCACACACACACACCCACACACACAGTTACATGCAGACAGTCACACACACAGAGGCAGACAGTCACACAGGCAGTTAGTCAAACACACACACAGAGAGGCAGACAGCCACACACACACAAAGGCAGACAGCCACACACGAAAGGCAGACAGCCACACACACAAAGGCAGACAGTCACACACACAAAGGCAGACAGTCACACACACACAGGCAGACAGTCACACAGACAGGCAGATAGTCACACACACAGGCAGACAGTCACACACACACACGTACTCACACACACAGAGGCAGACAGTCACACACACACAGACATCCATTCACACAGGCAGACAGTCACACACAGGCAGGCAGTCACACACACAGAGGCAGACAGCCACATACACACACGTACTCACACATGCAGAGGCAGACAGCCACACACACACACACACACAGGCAGACAGTCACACACACAGGCAGACAGTCACACGGGCAGACAGTCACATACACACACACAACAGACAGCCACACACACACACACAGGCAGACAGTGAAGCACACACACACACAGGCAGACTGTTAAACATACACATACACACAGGCAGACAGTCAAACGCACACACACACACACACACACACACACACACACACACAGGCAGACAGTTAAACACACACATACACACACACACAGGCAGACATCTATACACACTGGTACTCACACACACAGAGGCAGACAGTTGCACATACTCACACACACACACACACTCACAAACAGGCAGTCATACATGGTTTCCTCTGTCCCTTATGGTCTGGGAGGAGTGAAGGCAGTGCAGGCAGCTCCTGGGGTCTGGTTGTTGGTGAAGCAGGGACTCCTTCCTGCTTCCCATGCAGCCATCATTTTAGCTCCGCCACACCATCATTTTAGCTCCGCCCCCACCGTCAATTAGCTCTGCCCCCGCCACAATGCTGGGAGGTTTTTTCTAATCCCGGGTAGAGAATAATGAAATCCTCCACCCGGGTAGCCGGCCATGTGTGAGCTGTGTCGGCCGCAGGGCCCCCCCTGCTCCACGGCGCACTGTGCAGCCGCAGAGCTCGCACACCCCTAAGGCCGGCCCTGCATATGGGAGACCTGTCCTTTTCAGAATCCACAGTAGAATTTTGAGAGATGGATTTAATTGGCCTATGCTTCAATTTGGGGTATTTTTTGCAGTTTGACTGTTCAAAAAAAAAAACACAAAGCCCTACCATTTGTAAAAGTAGACACTCCAGGGTATCTCATATGGTGCATATTGTGCCTTAACATGTCCCCATTTCTTCACCAATATATGCCAAAGTATTTGGTAAAAAATAATTTTGGGCATTTTTTACATACGGATTGCATTTTTGCTGGGAATTTTGTATATTTCATATGTGCCACTAAGTTCAAACCCCCCCAAATTATGCTCAGCTAAGTCTTCTGAGTAAAATGACACCCCCAATGAATGTCTTTGGCACTATTTCGTGAAGATACAGTGCCATATAGGTGACCTGTCCATTTTAGAACTTACAGTACAATTTTGAGAGACAGATTTAATGGGCCTATGCTTCAATTTGGGGTATTATAGCATTTTGAATGTTCAAAAAAAAACACAAAGGCCTACCATTTCTTAAAGTAGACACCCCAGGGTATTGCAAAAGGCATATTTTAAACTTAGCGTAGGATAATTTTTTGTTAGTTTGTACCAAGTCTAGTTGCAATTAGCATTTTTTCTGCCTTTTTGACACAGACTTGGAGATGTTACTGTATACTTTGCAATCCTTATGTATGCTACGCTCAGCTATGTCCTCTTAGTGCAACAATACCCCTATGTGTACCTTTTTCAGGGATATGTGGATGTTGAAGGGGCACATTGGAGACACACCACTTTCATATTTTTCAAAAGTGGATGCTGGGCCCAAGTCTCATTTTAGCAGCTCAAGACTGCAAATTACCTCTCAAAGGCCACATATATTTTTAAGTATAAGCAGCTCATCAATTCAAATTATGAACAAGTGCATACTATTTGCTGTGAAAAAGGAGAATATTTGGAGTAAACTTATCGGGGGTGGTACCCAGTCATCTGCGTCCAAGGCAAAGCTGTCATGGATTCCGAAACCAAAACACAAAGAGAGAGAACACAGAGAGAGAATCTTGTAATACCGGTCCTTAGAATGGCTGGGCTATACAAGCAGAGAATAGTCAAGGTACAAGCCGAGGTCAAAGGAGTAAAGAGAAACGGAACAACGATAGGACAAGCAGAGGTCAAGGATCAGAGAAGACAGGATAAAAGGGAGACAAAGCCAAGATTCGGTAACCAGACAGTTAACTAAAATCACACCCCAAAACTGGTCTGCTTATTCGACCTGGGTGTGACCCAATACACTGGGTGTGACCCAATACACAGGCCGGGCTGAGAGGGGCAATCAGGGCAGTAGTAACTGGTCTCAACTCTT
This sequence comes from Pelobates fuscus, assembly GCF_036172605.1. Lineage (NCBI taxonomy): Eukaryota > Metazoa > Chordata > Amphibia > Anura > Pelobatidae > Pelobates > Pelobates fuscus. The sequence goes on from NC_086318.1 coordinate 242,606,653, forward strand.
ACGCCCCTCTTGTAACACACCCTGCACCTTTGTAACCGTGGCTGGTTCCCTTATTTACCACTATAATGTCTTAAAGCATAGAACTTAGTAGGGCTAACCATACAGATATCTTAGCCATAATGTTATATAGTTAGTAAGAGATCCTCTATTTAACATATGTAAATAATTGAGAATACAATATAAAATAAGGATTGTCTTGGAAGCAATAGTTTTGTCTTTTAGATATTTATTATATAAAAATATAAATATAGACATATAAAATCCATTATAGCAGAGTTTATAAGATGAAATTAAATGCTTGCAAATATCATTAATAGGTTAACATACCCTTTCTGAACATGTCATCATGTCAGCCTCTCAGTCATTTTAAGATGGAGCAGCGTCTGTCTCCAAGTCTCTCCTCTGTGTCTTAACATTTAAAAAGTACACCTATTTATATCTTAGGTGTCGTCATTTTAGGGTCACCATAGTTCATATGAAAAAGTCCATAACTAAAAGCAAGTGCACACGTCATGGGAAACTCCCGGACCTGGGGAACTTCCATCAACTTGGGACAAGATGGCTTCCCAAAGTCTGAATAGCTTATCTGTTGTTTATACTAAGATGTAAGTGCTCAGTCGTGGGAGATTCCCGGATTTGGGGAAGTTCCATTAACTTGGGGTTACCACAGTATATGGTGTACTGAAAGAGTCGTAGTATAGCCTTGAAGTTTGTTTATGCATTATTGTTATTGTAATTAGTCTGGGACAAAACGGCGCAAACATATTATGCACTGAGATTATTGCTTAAAGAAACATCTATGAAAAACAATATGTTCCATTTCTAACACCTTGTCAATTTGCAATATCTCTTAAAGACACAGTACACAGTTTAAGAAATACAACATTTCATTCTAAAACGTGTAATATTTGCATTTGCCCATAACACCTTTTCTGGGGGGTTTTCTTTTTTGAGGTTGATGGAATCCTGAAGCAGAAGTGACCTGCCTCCATTCTTCTGCTAGGCTCCACTGATGGTCCCCCTCTGTGGCACTCAAGTAACCCAGAAATGAGCTGAAATTGAAATGAAAGAAATGGGCATTTCAGCTCAGCATTTGCCTTTTTGAAAATGATAAAGGCATTGTGGACTTCCGTCTGCATTATATACATGCCCACTTTTGTATACCATGCCCTGGTCTTTCACATGATTAAATACGGCTGCATCAGTTGATCGGACAGGTCAACTCCCCCCATATGCCGATTATATTGTTGTATGCAGACTGGCACCCATTTAAATTCCTCTTTGCCACGAACTGCGACCCTGGGAGTGCTTTCACTCCCTCCCATGCCGGCTGCCAGCAATGTGCATGCGGACCGGGGAGGGAGATCTCTGATCTCTGATCTCCCTCCCTGGTCTGCAGGCACATTGCAGGGCTGGCACTTAAACAATACCAGCCCTGCATTAGCTGGCAGGGGAGGATCTCGGGGGGGGGGGAGGGCACTTGCCATGTTGCCCCCCATGGATCTGCCACTGCGTTAACCCTGCAATCGCCGGCACCACAATGATCTGGGGTTAACTTTACCGCATGACGGACCTGGTAAATAGGCCAGTAACTTTTTACTGCTAGCAGCTTTTTATCTTGCTTTAGGATTGGCAGCAGATTTGCTTAAAATATTTCTGATGAAAACGTACCTTGAGAAACTATATAATTAAAAAGTTTAGCTAATTGATTACCTTGTTGTTCTTTGAAAATCTTATAAAATAAATTAGTAAAGCTGTCTGGGCCTGGGGTCTTTGTCTTCTCTATTTTTTATATTTATTTTTTCTATTACTATTCTGGTTATAGGGGAACTCAATTCCTCTCTTTGAGCTTCTGAGATTTTATTTAAATTGGACCTTACTAGATAGTCTCTATTTTTTGTATATTATTTTTTCCATTGAGGTAATACAAGGAGCTGTTATAATTGGTAAAGCATTTGCCAATTTTCTCTGGAGTCATTGCAATAAATCCACAAAATGATTACATTTCTTCTTTTCTTAGCTGATCAGTTATAATTTTATCAGCCTTATTGCCTTTGTTGTAATACTTTAATCTTAGTTTATTTAGATTGTTAGTGGTATTTTCTAATAATTTTTTATTTAATAATTGTTGTATCTCAATAGCTCATCAATGTTTTTCATAGTTGGCTATTTAGAATGTTGAAGTCCCCTCTTAAAACTGCTTTGAGAGCACACCAGTTAAGTTGAAGCTTGCTTATTTAAGTTTGTATTTGAGTGTTCTCCTTTCATCTGTCTCCTATCCATATTTAGATCGAGAATACAGTTAAAATCACCCGCTATAATCGTACTACCTGATTTGTATATTTCTGAGATATTAATTATTTTTCTTAAGGCTGGAATTGGTTGTTTATTTGGTAAATATAAATTTACCAGGGTATATTTTACATCATATAGGTTGCAAATTAATAATACATATCTCCCTTCAGGGTGTTTAGTTTGGTGGAGAATTTCAACCTTTAATTCCTTTAAAAATATAATTGTTACTATGCCTTTTTTCCAGGTGGAAGGAACAAACTTTATTTGAGTATTTTTTCTGCCAAAATTGTTCTTATCCTTCTGTTGTCAGTACGTTTCTTGTAGGAATACAACATCTATGTGTTCTTTCTGCATATAATTATAAACCACTAATCTCTTAAATATTGTGTTCATAATTTGCATGTTAACTGAAATCATCTTCATTATTTAACTTCCTCTTGGACCCATATCCCTCTCTGGCTCTGGGGTTGCACATACATATATGTAACAAAACATTACTAATAACACTATATATATATATATTTGGATATATATATTTGGGTTGATCTTCGAGTTTTTAACTGGAGTCACCTTTTTGTGTTGTTTTGATTACAGCACGAGTTCTACATTTCATATTGAAATGCTTGGGAGAGGATGTTAATGTATATTTAGTGAATAGGGAGGGAAAGAGCAGAAGCTATATAACAGACATGGACAGTTAGGACAGAGATGGGAGAGGGAAAAATAAATTGTCAGCAAAAATAGTTGCTTATATGTATACCTCTTGGGATTTCTAATTTGTGTTTGTCAAACTATCCATAATTTTATTTGACTTTATATCTTAATATAATAATACATTTATTGTATTCCATACAGCACAAATTGTTACCTCCCCTTTCTCTTACTAACCACTTCTTGTAATTCTTAGTGTACCCCTCTTTTATGGTATTATTTTAATTGGAATTATATCAACTGTGTTGTAGTTCTAATCAATTTATTTGTGTATTGCGTATATTAAATATGATTATGTGAGTTTTACTATTTATTTACGTGCCTTTTACCATCTTTTGGTGATGGTGTAATTGGGTAGTTTCCTCCTATGTTAAGAAATCCTTTAAACTCATTTTAGCTATACTAATTTCCTTTATATACGTGAGTATTAATTTGCACTTATACAAGTGTGCTTAATATTTTCCACGTAATTTAACATAGAAACATAGAATGTGAGGGCAGATAAGAACCATTAGGCCCATCTAGTCTGCCCAATTTTCTAAATACTTTCATTAGTCCCTGTCCTTATCTTAAGTCTTGGATAGCCTTATGCCTATCCCACGCATGCTTAAATTCCTTCGCTGTGTTAACCTTTACCACCTTAGCTGGAAGGCTATTCCATGCATCCACAGCCCTCTCAGTAAGGCAATGTAATGAGTAATTTCCCTCCCCTTTTTAACCCCTTAAGGACCGAGGACGGTTCAGGAACGTCATCGGCATTTTTACATTGCCGACCGCTGACGGTCCTGAACCGTCCTAACGGTCTTAGTTACTTGCAATTTATAGCGTTTTTGAAAATTACAGGGTCAAATATATGGGTCAAATATTTTTAAATTGAAAATGGCCAGGTTGGTTACGCTGCCTTTGAGAGCGTATGGTAGCCCAGGAATGAGAATTACCCCCATGATGGCATACCATTTGCAAAAGAAGACGACCCAAGGTATTGCAAATGGGGTATGTTCAGTATTTTTAGTAACCACTTAGTCACAAACACTGGCCAAAATTAGCGTTCAATTTATTTTTTTACTTTTTTCACACACAAACAGATATGAACGCTAACTTTGGCCAGTGTTTGCGACTAAGTGGCTGCTAAAAAAATCTGGACATAACCCATATTGAATACCCTGGTTTGTCTACTTAAAAAAAAATATGTATATGTGGGGTGTTATTCAGAGATTTATGACAGATAGTAATGTTACAATGTTACTACTGATAAATTTTAAAAATGTATGTTTTGAAACCGCAATATCCTACTTGTACTTATAGCCCTATAAAAAAATAGCAAAAAAGCATGTAAACACTTGGTATTTTTAAACTGAGGACAAAATTTTGAATCTATTTAGCAGTTTTTTCATTCACTTTTGTAGATGAGTAAAAGATTTTTCACGTAAAAGTAAAAAAACATGTAATTTTTCATCATATTTTTTTCATTTTTTTTAAAAATTAAATTACATGAGATTATATAAATAATGGTATGTAAAGAAAGCCTCTTTTGTCCTGAAAAAAAAAATATATAATTTGTATGGGAACAGAAAATGAGAGAGCGGAAAATTACAGCTAAACACAAACACCACAAAAGTGTAAAAAGAGGCCTGGTCGCAAATGTACAACATCGCAAAAACAGTCCAGTCCTTAAGGGGTTAAAAATAAAAAAGCACACTTTTAGATTTGATTGGTAGCTCCATTGATACCTCATGTTGTGGCTTCTTAGTGTTGTTAGGCTTGAGCCAAAGTTCTTTCTCTACATGCGTGCTTGAAAGGACAGAACTTATAAATGCCTCTGTCTTTAAAGGGACACTATTGTCACCTGAACAACTTCAGCTTAATGAAGCAATTTTGGTGTATAGAACATGCCCCTGCAGCCTCACTGCTCCATAGGGATAAAGGAGAGAGCGCAGGTAACTAGTTTTTCTTTGGTTTTTGTTTCTCAGATATAGCTTTTGTTTTATATAACACATGTACTCTTTCCATAGTACAATCATAAATCTCTACATCTTGTATGTACGTAGTGGGGAATCGCGATGCAGCTTAGAACAAAATCTAACCACATTAAACCCCCCAGTAACGACAGACCACTTAGTATGGATGAAACAGGCCACAGCAATTATTATCACAAACTAAATTACTGCATAACACATCCATAACTTTATTTATTAAATCTCTTCTTTTCTGTAACCAAAACATTAGACACAAATAAGCATAAATTAACATATATACATATATAACTCCACCCATAGTGTTATACAGTGACCCAACCGTCCTTGCCAATAAAAACCTGGAGTGGTTCCTAATCACCACTCCCTCTCACCTCCCCCTCGTCATAAAAATCATATATTTCCAATGCCTGCCATCAGCCGACCTTATCCACGCTCGATGGGCACGAGACCTCAGGCAACCTAAAGTTTAACCTTTGGAGCAGGGGTGGTTTGAGACCTTAAAAAACTTGTTCATCTCATTCCATATACTTAAACGTAACCTCAAACTCAATTGGCAAGGACATACCCCCGGCTAGCTGCGACAAAATATACTATAGGGTGGGCGGGAGGGAAGCTGTTTGCTGGCCCGAATCCCAAGTGGCACTGAGGTAAGACCTCCCCCACACTGTCTTACACAGAACATAATCCCACCCACAGACTCTTTCCCAACCAATCCTATGCATCTATCCCCACACTCCTACATGTGCCCTTGTCCGCTTAGCTGTGCTATCTCCCCAGGGCCTTATATGTACGTAGTGGGGAATCGCGATGCAGCCTAGAACAAAATCTAACCACATTAAACCCCCCAGTAACGACAGACCACTTAGTATGGATGAAACAGGCCACAGCATTTATTATCACAAACTAAATTACTGCATAACACATCCATAACTTTATTTATTAAATCTCTTCTTTTCTGTAACCAAAACATTAGACATAAATAAGCATAAATTAACATATATACATATATAACTCCACCCATAGTGTTATACAGTGACCCAACCGTCCTTGCCAATAAAAACCTGGAGTTCCTAATCACCACTCCCTCTCACCTCCCCCCTCGTCATAAAAATCATATATTTCCAATGCCTGCCATCAGCCAACCTTATCCACGCTCGATGGGCACGAGACCTCAGGCAACCTAAAGTTTAACCTTTGGAGCAGCGGAGGTTTGAGACCTTAAAAAACTTGTTCATCTCATTCCATATACTTAAACGTAACCTCAAACTCAATTGGCAAGGACATACCCCCGCCACAACCCCGCTGTTTTACGCCTAAAATCAGCGGGAACCCCACCAGAACCAGCCATGGCCTGTTCCACCACTTCTCGCAGCGCTAGAGTAACAGAAGTCAAGTCCGACCTCCAGCAAGCGCACCCTTCCCTCGAGATAACTAGGCCACATCCGGCCAAACCCAAAAGGCGAACTGGAATTTTTTTTATTTTTTTTAAAGTATATTTATGGCCACGAGAAACCCAGAAACACATCTAGTCCAATGACCGACCGCAGCGCACCAGGACACTCACCTGCGGAGCGCACTGCCAACAGGAAAGGGCGATAGGCGCAGCCTAGCCCCCGAGAATCTTGGGGAAGAAACATAATGCGTAACATGTCCAGATTGAAGAGCACCCAAGTCCAAAACCGTTACCGACCCATGTCATGCCACCCAGGGATGACAAAACCCCTGGTACCCCATGAGGCGGGACAGCTGACCCCGTATGAGGAGGAGCCATACCCCCCTCACGTATTCGGTGCCAGACCACCGAACCTCCGCTCCCGAAGGTGGAAGATCCAACCACTCGCCCCCGCCTCCTGGCCCAAATTACACACGAAAATCCCACCCTCCCCAGTCCGGGGTGGAGGGGGGACCGTAACCGCGGAGATAAATCCAGTCAGAGACCAGCAAGGCGAACCCAAGGAACCCACCACCCTGACTCCCACAATTGAGCCTTCCGAAGCAGTGGCGCAGGCACGCCAAGCCTGCGGCGTCCGTAGCCACCCCCAACCAGAATAAATGCCCCTTGAATTCCCCACCATCCTTATCCAGGAATTCAAGCCCCCAAACGGAATACCTCAACTATATGGACGCGGGGGCGAAAAACCCATCTTCGAGAACACCAAGGGGTAAGGAGGCCGAATAATCCAGTGGATTCAGACCACTCACCCAAGGAAAACAGGACAAATGACGGAACCCAGCACCACCCCTGATCAGAATAATCTAAACTATCCTGGGAACCTAGTACATCATGTCAGGAGCCCAACTATTACCCTGTGCAGACCATCTACCCCAGGAGAATGCGGAAGGGCAAGGTTATGTCAAACCCGCAACATCCAATAAATGAACAGATTCCATTGAGGAATTAGCCAACCGCTACCAACTGACCCTTCCCAAAGTCAACAGCCGTCGAGCGGTGAAAACCGAAGGAAGTCCATACCGACGCCCACTCAACACGCCGATCTTTTTTAGTAGCCACTTAGTCACAAACACTGGCCAAAATTGGCGTTTTTTGCATTTTTCACACACAAACAAATACTAACGCTAACTTTGGCCAGTGTTTGTGACCAAATGGCTACTAAAAAAGACTGGACCTCCCTTATTTGCAATACCTTGGGTCGTCTACTATTGCAAATGGTATGCCATTATGGGTGTAAATTTATTTCCTGGGCTACTATACAGTCTCAAAGGCAACGTAACCAATCTGGTGAATTTCAATTTCAAATGTAACACGCTATATTTGACCCTGTAACTTCCCAAAACACCATAAAACCTGTACATAGGGGGTACTGTTTTACACGTAAGACTTTGCTGAAAACAAATATGTGTATTTTATTGCAGTAAAAGCAAACAGTATTATGACATTGACAGTTAAAATGTCATGTAGAACTAAAAAAAATAGAAAAAATCTTATTTTCTCCCATTTTTTTCATATTAAATTATGTTTCATAGCTAAATATTTGATATATAATAAGGGGGGGTGCATTTAATATGAAAGAGGTGAATTACGGTTGGACAGACATATAGCGCAAATGCCAGGTTTTGTTTACGTTTTGTTTCGTTCACAACTTGTACATTTGGCTGCGGTGTTAAGGGGTTAACAGTGTGTTCTTGAAATTTCGTTTTTCCACAGTAAACACCAGCACTCTTTGGTGTTGTGCAGCAATAAGGAAATGGAAATAAGCATCTTGCAAGGATCTTTCATTTTAATTTACACTACAAGTTGCATTTACATGTTAACAACAGTCCTGAAACTTTAAATATTCTAATAGGTAACTTTACATTCTCTGAATCTTGGATTGTTCGGTTCACTTCAAAGATCCTATTCTACTAGGATAACATGTAAGGAAGGCAGCAATATTCCCTGCAGAGATAAGCCACCAATCTCCCAATTTCAGCGATCAAAGTTCTATCATACAGAATGTCACTTTTGTTCTACTCTGCATTCCCTGGTGAAAGTGGTAAAGAAAATTGAAAAATAGTAATTTAAGGCAACTGTGTTTTATACATTTTGCATAAAGTATAATAAATGTTTTCTGATGGAATGATCTGTAAGTAACAATATGTGGCATACTCAGGGATGTTACTTCACATTGGATTAAAGAATTATCGATCATTGGAATCAAACAGATTAACGGTACCACATATAGTAAATGTAATTACAAAAATATAATGAATGCAAAGATGGATTTAAAATGTTATCAGTTTCGAAAATAATTATTTATATTTATGTCCAGATATAAAAAAAAGGCTGATTTAATTGTTTCAACACGGTCTTTTTTGTTTTATTGGTTCCAATGAGACTATAATAATTATAAAAATGTTCTGTTTAACTCATATGCATTTGGTAACCTGAATAAGATATCAGATTTTGATTAGGCAGTTGTAAAATGCTAATATGGTACATAATGAGAAATAAGTAATGGCTTGCCTAACATATCCACAGAAAGAGATGTGATAGCATCAGTTATTTTGAAAGCAAACTAATTGTTTATTTGTTTTCATACAAATACACCAAAACAGAATTTCATAATTTTATAAACAAAAAAGCAAAAAACAGTAAACTACTTATCATGTAAATGTTTATGCATTGTAATGTGCTAATGGTCATAGTATAAATGGATAATTATCTGGAAAACATATGGTAGAAACACAAAATGTCTAGAATTGTCATTTTTTAGATCTTTGGGTATGCTATTTGTTTGAAAATAAAAAGGAATTGCTCCAAAAAAAAATCAAAACACTCAGCATCACAACAAATGCACTGAAATAAGTATATTTACTAATAAGCAGTTTGCATCTCTCAACCTTTTCCAATCCTAATATACACAAATCTATAGACCAGCAGATGGCAAGCTATGGCCAGCAGTTGGCAAGCTATGGCCGCCAGACCCAAATAGGACAGTAGAGGAGATCAGAAAATCTCAGCAGCCAGCTCAGGATGAACAGAGTGCAAGGGAACATGTGGTCTGCACCTTCAGGTTCAGATACAACAGGGAACACTTCCTCATAAAACGGCACTTCTTGTGATTTAGAGTGTTGCCATGAGTTATCATGGTAATGATCTATATTGCAGGGTTAGTGCCAGAACAGAGACAGAAGAACAAGTGGTCTGCACCCAATGAATGTGCAGAGCACAAAATCCACACAGTGGATCACTATGGAATAATGAATATACATGCAAGATATGCCTCTACCACGTGCAATCCCCCACACAACATTACAGGCAGTTTCACATACTCAACCTTGCAATCATCCCCACACAAAATATCACAGAGTACCCACATCGCATATACAAATATTACAGGCATTTACATACAAGCATTTAACATCACAGACAGCCCACAAGTACACAGTCAACTTAACCCCTTAAGGACACATGACGTGTGTGACACGTCATGATTCCCTTTTATTCCAGAAGTTTGGTCCTTAAGGGGTTAAACACAAAAAATACTACAAAAAGCTCATATACACACAACACCAAATACAACCTTCACTAGACACACATAGTACAACCCACATAAATTTGCTTTTAATCACAGACAGAGCCCACATTTTAACATCACTGATTACTCATGCAGGTATGACAGGCAATACATACAATACCACAACCATTCAATATGCATACACATAATGCCAAAGACTGCCCCAATACATAAGTATCACACACACTGCACATGCATACGTAACAGAAGAGGCAGCCCATAATCACATCAATACATAAAACAGCCCATACACAAAATCCCACAAGCATCCCACACACACTCACATGCAGTACTTAAAAGCTCCTCCATACACAAAATACCACCATAAATACTTGTATAGCATTACATACATTCCACACACATACTTAATCCACACACATAATACACGCAACCAACATAAATATGCATAATATGCAACACCATGTGCAACCCACATTTATACATTTATACCATGTGCAACCCACATTAAAACCTCAACCTTAAGGCTCTACAATTGGCATTAGGTTGTATTCAAGACAAAATTGTGTTTGACAGACATTTATTAAGTGCAATATATTACATCATTGTATTGTATGGAAGCAATCTAAGAGGTAAATACAAATCAGGAGAACAAAGTCCAGAATCAAAGGTAAGAGTATTTCAAGGACAATTTGAAACCAAACTAGATGCAATGGTATGTCTTAGTGAACAACTCTCACAATGCTGCCCATGTACCAAATCACATTGTAAGGAAGATGTTTTGAGTAAAGGATTGAGAGAAATAAAATAGTTCAAGATCTGTTTTTCATTTGGCACCCCTTTTGAGATCTATTGGTGCCCAGTAGGAGCCTCCCCAGCAGAGTGTTTGTGGCACAGTGTTAGGTGTCAGGAGAGGAAACAGGCTACGGAGAGCACGACCCTGACCCTGAAAGGGATGACTTTCAAACCAGGAGTCATGTGCCCTTCCTACAGATCTGGAAACAGAGTGTATGGAAAGAAAGCGAGAAGAATCGAGTAGAGAAAATGACAGGGCAGGGATGTGAAAAAAGATAGAGGAAGAAAAAATATGAGAAAAAAAGCCCCCACCTTCCTTGTGCAGTTTTCACAAGACCAACCATCCTAAGGGGGATCCAAAGGCCAACACCCCTTACCATAAAGTGCCTCTACTAATCAAGTCTTGCAAAGATACTTTCTGGAAGGATAGAAACTAAAGTCACTATAACAACCAGTCTGCATGTGTACGGCTGCATGTATATGTCTGATAATTCACAAACGGAGGATACTGCACTCAAACTTAGGAATCCAGGTGTTTATCAGAGCCAGGGATGGCAAAACCCATTTTAGTAGATACAATAAATTTGGCCCAGGCACTCAGGATTGCTGCAGGAAGGTAGGTTTATTGGAACAAAAAGTGCAATGTTTTGGCCTACACAGAGGCTTTTATCAAGCATGTATATGTCTGTCACCTAGTCCTCAAATTGATGGGTCACAGACGTTTGAAGCCATGGTTATTCTATTAAATCACACTGCACAATCTGTACAGGCATACAAAGTTTGGAAGATTATCAGGAGAGTTGAGCGGACACCTGGAGTTCGGCCGAACTTCGTGAAAAAGTTCGAGTTCGGGCTCGAACTTGACCTGAACTTGACCCTGAACCCGAACCCCATTGAAGTCAATGGGGACCCAAACTTTTGGGCACTAAAATGCCTCTAAAACGTCCTGGAAAGGGCTAGAGGGCTGCAAAAGGAAGTAACATGGGGGTAAGAGTAGGACAAGTACCCTGCACACAAATGTGGATAGGGAAATCACTTAAAATAACATAAAATACATAAAAATAAAATTACAGTTGAGCCATAAAATAGCACTAGATGGAATCTTTGATTTTAGCTTTGGAAGAACATAAATCAAAATCTAAAGCATGGATGTCAGGAGGATCACCAGAATTATCTATTTGAGAGAGGGTTGGAGTGCAGGGTATTCTCTTTCATTGTTCAAACTGAGCTCAACTCCTGATGCATGGAGAAAAGGCCATCACAAGCCTCTGCTATTGTGTACATAGTTTATACTAAGTGACCCACAGGTTGAGGAGGCGGTGACTGTGGCGGTGTAGGTGGAAGTGGTGGTGGAGGAGGAGGAGGTAGCCAACACAGTTTTTTTTTTTTTTTTGGGGTAGCCCCCAAAATATTGGGACATATAAAAAAAGAAACATTTGCGGCCTACGGTGCATTTCTTGCAGTCCAATAACTCCATCAGGTTTTTTAAACTGTTCCGTCTTCACCAGACGGAATGACAGCATTTCAAATTCCAGGAATTTTGAAATGCTGGCATTCAGGGCCAGGGATCGCGTGTTGGTAGGGGGGTACTTCCTCCTTCTCTCCAGTGTTTGGGAGATGGACAGCTGAACGCTTCCATGGGACAGTGTGGAGATGCTTGGGGACAGTGGCAGACGTGGTGGCGTTGCTGCCACATCCTCTGTTTGCGGGGTGGCAGGTGCCACTGTCACTCCAGAGGTGGAGGAAGAGGCCGAGACAGCAGCAGAAGAGGAAGCAGGAGGAGCCTGAGTCCTTTCTTGGTTTTTGAGGTGCTTACTCCACTGCAGCTTGTGCTTTGCATGTAGATGCCTGGTCATGCAGGTTGTGCTCAGGTTTAGAACGTTTATGCCTCGCTTCAGGCTCTGATTGCACAGCGTGCAAACCACTAGTGTCTTGTCTGAATAACATATTGTAACATTCCTGTTATTGAAAAAATTAATAAAACCGCTTCTCCGGTTTCTGCAATAATATTAAAGGCAGGTAGCAATCACCATCATTTTTAAAGAAAATTAAAAAAAAAAGAAGAAAATTAAACTTGTTAAACTTGATAACAGCAAACAGTAGGCTGGGATAACCCCCACCAGCCTGAGGGGGGGGAGCAGGGTCGTGGCTCCTGCCTTCTCAAATTAGCTACTGCTTGTCATCCTCGTTGTAATTCAGCAGTCTGGGTGTCTCTGATGGATCATACAGGCTCTTTCCACATTCCCCAGCCAGAACAGGGTCTGTCATTGTTAGTGAAGGATGTAGGTCCGAGGCTCCAGTGAAGCCTTTTCCCAGGTGAGATCAGTATCGGGCGGGCATCATTCAAAAAGCAGGCATACTCCTCTGCTTGTTTCTGTCATGTCAGTCGGTAACATAAGTAATTTGCTCGATTCTGAGCGTTTTTTCAGGTTTTAGGACAGGAGCTCCCAGAAATGGCTGCTGACCAGCTCCCAGGTCCGGCCCCGACCCCGCCAACACTGTTTTTTTTTTTTGCTTGTTTTTTTAATTGGGGTAGCCCCCAAAATATTGGAACATATAAAAAAAAAGAAAACAAAGAATAAGTGCACTTGAGTATAACAATGGCTGGGTGAGGCCGGTATGCCTATTCTGCACAAGGTAAAGACAGGTCTGGTGGGATTCATACCTGGTTCATTTTAATAAAAGAAAGCTTGTCCACGTTGGCTGTGGACAGTCGGCTGCGCTTATCACGTCCTCTCCTATGCTAAACACATGTTCAGACAATACACTGACTGCAGGGCAGGCCAGCACCTCCAAGGCATAAAGGGCAAGCTCAGGCCATGTGCCCAATTTGGAGACCCAGAAGTTGAATGGGGCAGACCCATCAGTCAGTAAGTGTAGGCGTGTGCACACGTACTGTTCCACCAAGAGTCCTTTCTTGGTTTTTGAGGTGCTTACTCCACTGCAGCTTGTGCTTTGCATGTAGATGCCTGGTCATGCAGGTTGTGCTCAGGTTTAGAACGTTTATGCCTCGCTTCAGGCTCTGATTGCACAGCGTGCAAACCACTAGTGTCTTGTCGTCAGCACATCGTCTGAAGTACTGCCACGCCAGGGAACTCCTTGGAGCTGGCTTTGGTGTGCTCATTCCCTGGGAACAGTGGGCAGTAGCAGGTATACTGTCTAGGGGACGGCTGCTCTGCTTTTGCACCCTGCTCTAGGAGGAGGAGGTGGATGTGGAGTAGGAGGTTGAGGAGGCGGTGACTGTGGCGATGTAGGTGGAAGCGGCGGTGGAGGAGGAGGAGGTAGCCAACACTGTTTTGTTTTGTTTTTCATTCAAGCGGTTTTATTATTTTTTTCAATAACAGGAATGTTACAATATGTTATTCAGAACATGGTTTATGTAGTCTCATAAGGCGCAATTCAGACATGTTCACAGACAGTAAGGAATGGTCAATGATAGGTGCTTACAGTTAAATACATTGGGACAAGATAATCGTAATACATAACTAACATTCTACATGGTATTCTCACAGATGAGGCATATGCCTGTATCTAAGATGGTGGTTGTAGTGAGAAAACAAATTATATGTGTGCAGCAACGCTTCTCCGGTTTCTGCAATAATATTAAAGGCAGGTAGCAATTACCATCATTTTTGAGCTAAGCCTAAATACGGCTAAGTATTAGTTACAAAGGCCCTATGTGTCCGGTTTAATAAAGTAATGTTAAGGCTTATACAATCTGATGGCACTAGTTAATGCTCTAGCAGGCTAAGTTAGTAAGTAAGTTATAGCATATTTTGATTAACCTTCATAATAAAGCATATTTGCTGCAATCTTATGTCTGCATTTTCAATGTGAAAAAATAGAAAGTAAACCAAGTAAACTAAACTTAAATAAAAAATATATCACTGGCAGCCTCTGGGAGCGTATGCCAATGGTGCATGAGTATCTAGGTGAGAGGTTGCTATGCAAGAAAAAAAAATGGTAAGCCTCCCAGGGAGGCAGCTGCATATATAATAGGAAGTACTGATAATAATAACACACTATGGGCAGAGTTAGCACGATCTCAGCATGGCACAGTCCCGGAGCACCGTTTTCTTGCCAGTCGACCTCACGGGTGCCGCGGTGGCGGCATGTCAGGCCCCGCTGCCCACTAGCAGCAGCCCTAGAACCCCTCCATCTCTCAGGTGTCAGTGCAGCACGTAGGCTCCGAAGAGTGTTCGTTTCATGCTTATTGAGGCCGGTAGGCTCATGGTATATGCAGGGCCATCAATGTGAAAAAAAAAAAAAAAAGAAGAAAATTAAACTTGTTAAACTTGATAACAGCAAACAGTAGGCTGGGATAACCCCCACCAGCCTGAGGGGGGGAGCAGGGTCGTGGCTCCTGCCGTCTCAAATTAGCTACTGCTTGTCATCCTCATTATAATTCAGCAGTCTGGGTGTCTCTGATGGATCATACAGGCTCTTTCCACATTCCCCAGCCAGAACAGGGTCTGTCATTGTTAGTGAAGGATGTAGGTCCGAGGCTCCAGTGAAGCCTTTTCCCAGGTGAGATCAGTATCGGGCGGGCATCATTCAAAAAGCAGGCATACTCCTCTGCTTGTTTCTGTCATATCAGTCGGTAACTTATAAGTAATTTGCTCGATTCTGAGCGTTTTTTCAGGTTTTAGGACAGGAGCTCCCAGAAATGGCTGCTGACCAGCTCCCAGGTCCGGCCCCGACCCCGCCAACACTGTTTTTTTTTTTTTGCTTGTTTTTTTAATTGGGGTAGCCCCCAAAATATTGGAACATATAAAAAAAAGAAAACAAAGAATAAGTGCACTTGAGTATAACAATGGCTGGGTGAGGCCGGTATGTCTATTCTGCACAAGGTAAAGACAGGTCTGGTGGGATTCATACCTGGTTCATTTTAATAAAAGAAAGCTTGTCCACGTTGGCTGTGGACAGGCGGCTGCGCTTATCACGTCCTCTCCTATGCTAAACACATGCTCAGACAATACACTGACTGCAGGGCAGGCCAGCACCTCCAAGGCATAAAGGGCAAGCTCAGGCCATGTGCCCAATTTGGAGACCCAGAAGTTGAATGGGGCAGACCCATCAGTCAGTAAGTGTAGGCGTGTGCACACGTACTGTTCCACCAAGACGTTCCATATCAGCTGGTGGTGCTGGTTGCTGTGGCGTGCTGACAAAGCTTTTCCACATTTCGGCCATGCTTACCCTGCCTTCTGAGTTGCTGGTGGTGCCCCAGCTGTGTTGGCGGCCTCTTCCTCCTCCTCTGCCTTCGCCTCGTGCTTCCACTGAGCCCCCGGTGTCAGTTGGAGATGCCCTCAGGAGCGCATCTACCAGCGTGCACTTGTAGTCGCGCATCTTCCGATTATTCTCCAGTGAGGGAATTAAGGACGGCACGTTGTCCTTGTAACTGGGATCCAGCAGGCTGGTCACCAAGTAATCAGCACAAGTTAGAATGTGTGCAACTCGGCAGTCGTTGCGCAGGCACTTTGGTGACTCTAGAGAACCTCGGGCCAATCGCACATCCCTGTGACGGCAACGACGCATTTGGATGTCTGCCCTATCAACTTTCTACGGTACTTTCTGCGCCTACCATGGTGACCATGGGTAACAGGGAATCAGGGTTCGATTCCGGAGAGAGGGAGCCTGAGAAATGGCTACCACATCCAAGGAAGGCAGCAGGCACGCATATTACCCACTCCCGACGCGGGGAGGTAGTGACGACAAATAACAATACAGGACCCTTTTGAGGCCCTGTAATTGTAATGAGTCTACTTTAAATCCTTTAACTAGGATCAATTGGAGGGCAAGACTGGTGCAGAGCGACTGACCAGTTCGTGCTGCAGCTGAAACTCCACTATTGCCTGCTGCTGCTCGCACACTCTCTCCAGCATGTGCAAGGTGGAGTTCCACCTTGTGGGCACGTCACATATGAGGCGGTGAGCGGGAAGGCCGAAGTTACGCTGCAGCGCAGACAGGCGAGCAGCAGCTCCAGTGAATGTCACATCCTGTTCCAAGTTGCAGAACAGTCTGGTGATGGCTTCTGGTATCCAGTACTCTTTTTATTGAAGCTGCATCAGGGTCCTGGTATGTGGCCGCACCAGGGGGCTCAACACCAGGGGGCGTGTGGTTACCCTGCACCAGAGCCTGCTAATCCATTCCACACTGTGACTCCTAACTTCAACATCAGGCATACTGGGTCCCTGTAGTCCAACCGACACCTAGCCAGTGTCTGGGTCCCGGTCTCCGGACTTTGAATTAGTCAAACTGCAATGTCACAGCAGTATTTGAGGGTCCTATTTGACTCTCAGATATGAAGTGCACGCCACTAATCTACTTTTTAGCACCAACAAAAATGTAAATTAGTCAAGGCCCCAAATGTACTATTTAGCACCTAAAAAATTCGAATTTTTAAAACTGCGCTGTAACCACAGTATTTGATGGTTCTATTTGACTCTCAGATATGAAGTGCACACACCAAATGTACTATTTAGCACCAAAGAAATGTGAATTAGTCAAACTTGAATGTCACAGCAGTATTTGACGGTTCAAATTTGACTCTTAGATATGAAGTGCAGGCCCCAAATGTACTATTTAGCACCAAAGAAATGTGAATTAGTCAAACTGCAATGTCACAGCAGTATTTGACGGTTCTATTTGACTCTCAGTTATGAAGTGCAGGCCCCAAATGTACTATTTAGCACAAAAAAGTGTGAATTTTTAAACCAACAATGTAACAGTAGTATTTAAGGGTTTTATTGGACTGCAAGAAATGCACCGCAGGCCACAAATGTTCTATTTAGCACAAAAAAGTCTGATTTTGAAAGTCTGCACTGGGGCTGTACAGACAGTGCTTCCGGATGCGTAGAGCATACAAGGATAATCCAAAAGAGAAGTCGGGTATGGAACCAAAGATCAAGACAGGCGGCAAACTGAAAGTAACGATAAACGGGCTGAAGGTCAAGGCAGGAGTAAGTCAAACAGAGTAGTTTCCACAAAGGAGAACAAAACAATCTGACAACAAGGCAGAAGGAAGGCAGGGTTTATGTAGGCAGATGATAGCCACTTAATATGGAACCATGAACAGGTGTGCACAGTTCCAGAAAATAACAAAGATGCGTGGTGAAAAGGTAAAGTTACTGATTGGGATATGGAGGACCCTGGGTCAATCCCAGCCTGGCCCAAGGTGACAGGTCCACATTTGGCATACTGGCAGGCATGTGAGTATCATGACAGTCAGAAACAGATGTAATAAGTATATGAATTTTGTTAAACATGACAAAAAGTGTTACTGATTGCCTTTTATTTTCAGACAGCAGGAGCAAAGAAAGGGCTAATGGAACATTGTGAAAATAGTGGTCGGATGCAATTTCATTCTTCTTCTTGCCTTGATGTCTGAGATACTCTCTAGAAAATCTTAATTGGAAGACCAATGTTTATAGGAGAGAGACTGTGACAAACTGCCACTGGGCATGGGAGAGGACTTATCCTGCCCTGCGACTATGGCCCTGGAAAGTATTGCCCTTTAAGAATTACATTTGGGCATAATGGATTTTTTGAATGCTGTTCCTGGCCCTTTACATGCTTTGGAGCAGGGTTACAACTTTTAAACTGGCACTTCGAATGCAGTCGAAATGCCGAAGTCGTCGAAGTGCCGAAGTCGTCGAAGTGGCTGCCATTTGACAAACGAACACGTGGCGGTGGCAATTTTAACTTATTCGAACGCGGTCAGCGGTGTGTGCAGCCAAATCTATGGAACTGTTTGCGGCTACCCAATTGCACGAACACTGCTGACCCGTACCTTCTTCGACATCACTCGTTCAAATGGGACTTAGTCATTTTCTCGGTGCAAAATAGACCGACCGCACAGCCCAAATCCATGGAACTGTTTTGGGCATGAAAATGTGCTTGCGGTCGGTCATAAAGGACTTATACCTATCTCCCGAACGGCTGAACGGATTTGAATGATTTTGGGGTATGTTTGTAATTGGAATGTGCTGATTAATAATATGTAACTGTTATTCATATTGGATGTATGGTTTTAGAGTTATGAAAGTTGGGTAAAAAGTATGTTTTAACTGTACGTATAATTGTGTTACCTCTCAGGCTAAGGGGAGGAGATGTATGGGATGTAACCATTGTGTGATTGGGTAATGTATAATTGTATGTGGGCGTTTCCCTTGCAGGGGAGAATTGCATAAAAGCAGGGTGTGTGCCATTAAACCAGAGTTCTTCTTGACCCTCAACACGTAGTCTTGTCTTGTGATTGGAGGGGACAGCTATATTCACACTGGAGATTGCTATGCGCTGCATACTCCCTTGAGCTTTAATCACTTAGCTCTTTTGAGAGCTTGATCCTGTTACGCTCTCCTGGGAGGAGAGGTCTTTCCCACACGGTCCTGATTGCTGGAGGTTCATACAGGGTGGAAGGAAGACGGCGCGGCTCCAGTTAAGCTACGGCAGTTGTGGAGTCTGCGGTGGTTATGGTGTTTTCTGCAGTGCTTGGAGTCCTCAGGAAGCACTAGGAGCATCCATCAATGGAAGGTGTCCGTTACATTGGTATCAAGCGGTGGGATGGCGTCCTAGTGCGAGTAGAAGCAGCTCAGAGACACTGGTAACATTTGGAGTTACAAATTGAGGGCAACGCTAGCCACTGCGCAGCGTCCCTACCTATGGCAGCATGGAGGAGGCATGGATAGATCCCTGCGAAGAGCACCTCAAAATTATACGTCGCTATGAGGACGACGCTTACATTGAGGAGGTAAAGAGGCGGTTGGTCTGCTATGGCCTTTGAGCGAAAACTGTGGAGCTTGAGGATATGGACACCCAATCTTCAGTGGCAGTTGGCGCCCCAGGGAGCCGAAGGTGGTGCCCTTCCTCCCCAGCAGCAGTGTGAAGTCCAGGGAGCCGAAGGTGGCGTCCTTCCTCCCCAGCGGCAGTGTGAAGTCCAGGGGGCCGAAGGTGTCGTCCTTCCCCCCCCAGCAGCAGTGTGTCCTACAGGGAGCAGAGAAAGTTGGTCTCTCTCTCCAGCAGCAGGACAATGTTATGGGAGTGGAGACAGGCGGTCTCCCTCCCCAGCGGCAGCCTGTGTTTCAGGGAGAGGAGCACAGCACCCTCTCTCCCCAGTGGCAGCTTACCCTAACAAGGGGAGACACCGATCTCCCAGACGGCGCAGATGGGACCGTGGTCTCTGTGCCTGACCTACAGGGATGCTGGGCAGCCTGTCCAGATCCCCAACTACCCTCACAGGGACAACAGGAGGAGGGGGTAAGTACGAATTCCCCTCCCAGCTAACTCCTAACTTGGCCCCAGGGTTAACAGAGGAGATGTTAACCCCTACTGACTCCCATGTTCCCCTGGCTACTGAGCCGGACTATGTTCCCAGCACCCCAGCAGAAGAGCTGGCAGCTAGGCAGAGTGCAGTCGGCCTCTGCCCTACCTTTGTCCCTTGTCCAGAGCCTGATGTCCTACAGGCTATCCCAGCAGAAGAACTGGCAGCTGGGCAGAGTGCAGTCGGCCTCTGCCCTACCTTTGTCCTTTGTCCAGAGCCTGATGTCCTGCAGGTTATCCAAGCAGAAGAGCTGGCTTCTGCCCTACCAACCCCCTTGCTACAGGACTGGCCTGCACTTCCTTCACCCCAGCAGAATCGCTGGCATCAGGGCAGAGCGCCGCTGGCCTCTGCCCCTCAAGTCCCCACAGCGTGTTGCCCCATCACTGCAGCGAAATACCCAGGTGCAATAACTGTTTGTTGTGGGTGGGCTGCTCTTGCACTTTGTTGTTGTGCGGGGGCTGCTCTGGCACTGGTTTATTGTGGGTTGGTGGATCGACTAACGTAGGCACTGACCGACAGAAGGTCAGGTGCCTGGTTAGTCTTCCTCCCAAAGGGGAGATATGTGACAAACTGCCATTTGCCACTGGGCATTGGAGAGGACTTATCGCTAGCCTCCTGCCCTGCGACTATGGCCCTTGAAAGTATTGCCCTTTAAGAATTACATTTGGGCATAATGGATTTTTGAATGCTGTCCTTGGCCTTTTAAATGCTTTGGAGCAGGGTTACAACTTTTAAACTGGCACTTCGAATGCAGTCGAAGTGCCGAAGTCGTCAAAGTGCCGAAGTCGTCGCCATTCGACAAACGAACACATGGCGGTGGCCATTTTAACTTATTCGAACGCGGTCAGCGGTGTGTGCAGCCAAATCTATGGAACTGTTTGCGGCTACCCAATTGCACGAACACCGCTGACCCGCACCTTCTTCGACACCACGGCTGGAGACTAAGTCCCGTTCGAAGATTCGAACGCTCGTTCGAATGGGACTTAGTCATTTTCTCAGTGCAAAATAGACCGACCACACAGCCCAAATCCATGAACTGTTTTGGGCATGAAAAAATGTGCTTGCAACCATTGTGTGATTGGGTAATGTATAATTGTATGTGGGCGTCTCCCTTGCACAGGAGAATTGCATAAAAGCAGGGTGTGTGCCATTAAACCAGAGTTCTTCTTGACCCTCAACACGTAGTCTTGTCTCATGATTGGAGGGGACAGCTATATTCACACTGGAGATTACTATGCGCTGCATACTCCCTTGAGCTTTAATCACTTAGCTCTTTTGAGAGCTTGATCCTGTTACGCTCTCCTTGGAGGAGAGGTCTTTCCCACACGGTCCTGAATGCTAGAGGTTCATACAGGGTGGAAGGAAGACGGCGTGGCTCCAGTTAAGCTACGGTGGTTGTGGAGTCTGCGGTGGTTGTGGTGTCGTCTGCAGTGCTTGGAGCCCTCAGGAAGTGCTAGGAGCATCCGTCAACGGAAGGTGTCCATTACAGAGACTAATAAAGGTAAGCGATGTAATGTATGCAGAAGCACCGACCCATCCAATAAATCAAAAATTACCCAGTTTAAGTCTTCTAGAATTCAAAAGACGTACACTATTTAAAGATTTTATTAGTTGCAATACTAATAATATGATCTATCTTTTAGAATGCCCTTGTGGTTTTCAATATGTTGAAATGACCACAATGAGCCTCAAGATAAGACTAGGCGAACCCTGTCGCAACATTTTAAATGGATACTGAAACCACTCGGTATCCAAACATTTTATTACACATAATGAAAATCCCAGACAACTTAAATGCATCGGTATAAAAAAATGCATTACCCCATGGAGAGGGGGTAACATAAAAAATATTGTTGGGAAATGCGAAATGGAATGGGTTTTTAAGTTACAGACTCTAACCCCTAATGGCCTGAATGCAGATTTTGATTTGTTCAACTTAATTTAATGCCATAAAATATATCCCTTTTCCAGTTTCTACGTATGCTTTTATTATTATAAAAAAATGTATATGTCTACTGTATGTTTTTAGAATTATGCACATTGTCCTATTTATTTCTGCATCTCTTATATTGTCTTTTATACTCTTATTCACCACCATGTAATTTTTTTCGATAAGGATGTGTTCCCAATATTTATTCCCAGTTTTTATTCCCAGTATTTTTATTGAAATGTTTTAGTATTGCATTATTCACCACCTAATATGACCAGTACTATAGACAATTTCTACCCCATTCCATTATGGTTGCCTGACTGCATAAACTCTTAAATGTAAGTTTTACTTTCAGTTTTCATCGCTCATGCGGTCTTATTTGTATGGCCACCTAACAGCACATAATAATAACAAAATATTTAACCAGGAAAGGTACATTCAGATTGCTCTGGGTTTCCAAGTACATCCTGGGGATGTTACTTTTGCCCAAAATTTTAATGATACTCATTTTATCTACCTAAGAATGATGAAGAGTCAACGTTGCTGGGATTTGAACCTGCGATCCCCAAGGGGGAACTGATTCTACTAATGATGCATTAGCCCACTGAGCTATCTCACATGCGCCTTAACTTATTCCTAGTCCCTACCGTGCATGCAGTCACTTTCCTGTTCAGCATTTGCCAAACAAATACCCAATGCAGCCACTTATTATGTCCCCTTCCTTCTTGGCACTACAGCCCCCATAAGGCCTAGCAGCCAATGTATGATGCATTGATGATGCGCATCAAGTGGTTCTGCAATTTTTGCAAATATACTGTAACATTCACTAGGGAACCCTTACATACAGACAGGACAGAGTATAGAGAATTGCAATACCGATCCTTAGAATGGTCGGGTTATGCAAAAAGGGATAGTCAAAACACAAGCCAAGTGTGACAAACTCCCCTTTTTCTGTGAATTTGCCACGAGTTTTTGGAGGGGCCTGTGACTATGTCCCCTGCAATAGACCTGGCTAAAATACTTTAAAAGGCTCTGTTCATGTACGTACTTTTGTACTACAGACAGAGAGACCGACCGTTAGCACTAATTCTCTGGAACTGTTTTGGGCATGGGACCATGTGCACAGTCGGTCAAAAATAAGACTTCCAGGAATTTCCTGAACCCCTGCTCTGATCTGGGTGATTTTCGGATATGTTGTTCACCCAGGTCAGGGCTATCAGGGGATCTAACATGGGGATATGTTGTGTTTTGGGGTACTTATGAGACTTTATAAAATATATGTGGTTTTTCTGCCTGGAGATAATTGATTTACATAATGTACTTTACTCAATTATCTCCCATATTTACTGTTCTGATTGGTTTGTAAGCTTTGTGTCCCTGTCCCCCACAAGGTACATGTGGGCGTATACCTTGCTTTGGAACTTGCATAAAAGGCCAGCTGTGGCTTCCAGTAAACACATTTGTTTTAACCTTCATAAAGTCTAGGCTCATGTTTGGGGGATTGGAGAACTACATTCACTCTGGGGATTGCTATAATCACTATACTCCCCTGAGTACAGTGGCATACTAAGGGGGGGTGAGGGGGGGGGGCGGCCCGCCCCGGGTGCCACTGACTAGGGGGGGTGCCATGACTTCCAGTGTCATGTGTCATCCCCCATCATTACGCTGCGCACAGCCGCAGCACCTTTGCGGCCTGGCGGAACTTACTTCAAGGATGAGAAGGGGGAGGAGTGTTGCGGGCCGCTGCGTCGCGCAACGTGATGACATCGCGGGCAGCGCCGTCAGCCCGCCTTCACGTATCTTCAGCGGAAGGATCCAATATCCCAGTCGGTCAAGGCATCATCAAAATGTGAGTAGTCATTTTATGTGATGGTGCTAAATTAATTAAAAGGGAGGTGGATAATGGATTGATTAAAGAATTAAAGGGGAGGGAGGTTTAATTAAAGGGGTGAGTATTAATTAAGGGTGTGTGTTAATTAAGGGGGTGTGGATTAATTAAGGGGGTGTATTAATTAAGGGGGTGTGGATTAATTAAGGGGGGTGTATTAATTAAGGGGGGTGTATTAAGGGGGGTGGATTAATTAAGGGGGGTGTATTAATTAAGGGGGAGTGAGGATTAATTAAGGGGGTGTATTAATTAAGGGGGTGTATTAATTAAGGGGGGTGGTGAGGATTAATTAAGGGGGGTGTATTAATTAAGGGGGTGTATTAAGGAGAGTGTGGATTAATTAAGGGGGGTGGATTAATTAAGGGGTGTGTAGATTAATTAAGGGGGAGTGAGGATTAATTAAGGGGGTGTATTAATTAAGGGGGTGTGGATTAATTAAGGGGGATGTATTAAGGGGGAGTAAGGATTAATTAAGGGGGTGTATTAATTAAGGGGTGTGTGGATTAATTAAGGGGTGAGTATTAATTAAGGGGGTGGGGATTAATTAAGGGGTGAGTATTAATTAAGGGGGTGGGGATTAATTAAGGGGGGTGTATTAATTAAGGGGATGAGTATTAATTAAGGGGGTTGTATTAAATAAGGGGGGGTGAGGATTAATTAAGGGGTGTGTATTAATTAAGGGGGAGTGAGGATTAATTAAGGGGGTGTATTAATTAAGGGGTGTGTGGATTAATTGAGGGGGGTGTATTAATTAAGGGGGTGTGGATTAATTAAGGGGGTGTATTAATTAAGGGGGAGTGAGGATTAATTAAGGGGGGTGTATTAATTAAGGGGGGTGTATTAATTAAGGAGGGTGTATTAATTAAGGGGGGTGTATTAATTAAGGGGGTATGGATTAATTAAGGGGGTTGTGGATTAATTAAATGGGGCTGTGGGTTAAAGGGGGGTGTAGAATTATTAAAGGAGGGTGTGGATTAAAGAATTCAAGGGGAGGTTTAATTAATGGGGGTACAGGTTTTTTATTAAGGGGGTTGCAGTATTTTATTTATTAAGGGAGGATGTGCACTGCAGATTTTTGTTTTTTGTTAAGGGGTGTGTGCAGGTTTTTTGTTATTAAGAGGGGTTGTGCACGTTTTTGTTTTTATTAAGGGGGTGTGCAGGATTTTTAGGTGTAGGGAGTGTATGAAATGTATGTGATTGGGGTGCAGGGTTTTTATGTGTAGGGAGTGTATGAAATTTATGTGATCGGGGTGCAGTGTTTTTATGTGTAGGGAGGGTATGAAATTTATGTGATCGGGGTGCAGGAATTTTATGAAGGGCAGGGGTTTTCTAGAAGGGGCGAGACAAGGGGCTTTGTAGAATTTTATATGAAGGGTGAAGGGCAGGAGTTTTCTAGAAGGTTCTCACCAGCCCCTTTCTACAAAAGCACTGGTCTTCCTCCTTCTGCAAAACTGGCGCATTTAAACAAAACCTCTGCCCTGGCCCCCTTCTCCAAAACCTCTGCCCTAACCGTTACATCTTTTGAACCCAAATCCCTTTCCTATGCTGTTTCTCTTCCTAGAAATGTGTTTAACGCCTTAAAGTATCAGCTCAATGTAGTGATCTGGGTGCCAGGTCCCTCTAGTTTTAACCCTGCAGCTGAAAACATAGCAGTTTCAGAGATGTATCACTTGGGGTTAATCCAGTCTCTAGTGGCTGTCTCACTGACAGCCGCTAGAGGCGCTTCCGCAATTCTCACTGAAAACTCACTGTGAGAAGACACTGGACGTCCATAGGAAAGCATAGAGTAATGCTTTCCTAAGGGCAGTCTGAATGTGCACGCGGCTCTTGCCGCGCATGCGCATTCGGATCTGATGTCGGCTGGGGGAGGAGAGGTCACCAGCGTCGAGGGAGCTCGACGCTGGAGAAAGGTAAGTGGCTGAATGGGTTTAAAGGGGTTAAAACCCCTTCAGCCACTTACCTTAATCCAGCGCCGGTCTCCCTCGGCCCTGGTGACCTCTCCTCCGTGAGTGGAGCCGAACGCACATGCGCGGCAAGAGCCGTGCGCGCATTCAAACAGTCCATAGGAAAGCATTTCTCAATGCTTTCCTATGGACATTCTGCAAGCTGGATGCGATTTTTGCATCTGGAGGGTTAAAATCTGGGGGACCTGGCACCCAGACCACTTCATTGAGCTGAAGTGGTCTGGGTGACTATAGTGTCCCTTTAAATACCCTGGGTTGTCTACTTTTACAAATGGTATGCCAAGATGGGAAATATATGACAGATATTGCACTAGCGAACCCTAGAGCCAAAATAAATGTAGAATTTTTCTGCAGAAAACACCAATATGAAGCGAAATCGACCAAGCGGGTCTCAGCAACGAAAAATTAAGAAGGCAAGAGAAAAGTCAGCTGAGGCGATGTCTGGATCAATTTTAAAATATTTTGCACCTTCAACATCTAGCGCAGTAGGAGAAAGTGCTGAAGACGTTCAGTCTGTTGAATCCAGAGGTGAAATGCCTGAAGTATCTTTTCAAGAAGCTTCATATGTGAAAGCGCAAGAATTGGAGAAGATCATTTTATCTTCAAGCGGTGAAAGTGATGTAGATGAAGGAGATTCCAGCAGATGCCTGCATCAGCAAGACTCTGATGATGATGATGAAGAAGAAGAGGAGACTGTTCGACTGTCAGTTTATTCTGATGTTGCTGCTTGGCCAGTTCCAGTTCCAGATGTTTTAAGAGTGGACCTTATTAAGAGGGGAAGTGAACCTTTCCAAAATAGAGATGGGCTATTCAGTCCTGTTGAAAGGCAATGAGAGAAATCAAACGGGAAGAGTCGACAGCTGACCACTGCATGGTTCTATAAGGCTCTGCCTAATGGCAAAACATTTCTTAGAACGTGGATGGTGTACTCTCCATCAAAACAAAGTTTGTTTTGTTTTTGCTGCAGACTTTTTGCTGTTGATGACAAAGTAACAGGGGCATCCAGTTTTGTTACTGGGTTTTAATTGTGGTGGAAGCTGAACTCAAAGGTGTCTGATCATGAGGCTTCTGAGCAGCATCTTACATGCTTGGAGAAATGGAAGACCTTGAGAGTAGGATTGAAGCTACAAAAATGCCTTGATCATGTCCATCAAACAACAGTGGACAGAGAGAAAAGGAAATGGAGGGATATGTTGCATCGCCTTTTGGATGTAACTTTGTTTCTGGCTCACCAGAATCTTCCCTTTCGTGGTCATAGAGAGACCATGTCATCTGCAAACAAAGGCAACTTCCTCAAATTGGTAGAATTGATCTCAAACTATGATCCCATTTTAAAGGATCATTTCATGAGGCTGAAACATGCTGTTGCATCTGGAAAGATAATGACTTCCTATTTCTCTCCAAAAATTCTGAATGAATTAATTTGTCTTTTGGGAAATCATGTGAAGGACAAAATAGTGGCTGATATCAAGAAAGCAAAGTACTTTTGGATTCTTTTTGACAGCACCCCTGATGTGTCCCACACTGATCAGATGTGTGAAGTGATCAGATATGTTCATATTAAAGGGGACCATGTTGAAGTAAAGGAATCATTATTGGGCTTCTTTCCGGTTGCTGAAAAGACTGCTGCTGAGCTCACAGAAAATATCCTGCAACATCTGGAGGAAGATGGACTAGACACAAGGATATGATAATGCTGCAACTATGGCAGGGATTCATGGTGGTGTTCAGGCAAAAATAAAAGAGCTTAATCCCAAGGCTTTGTTTATGTCATGTGCAAACCATTCCCTGAACCTATGTGGGGTGCACTCATTTGGAAGTTTTGCTTCCTGTGTGACTTTTTTTGAAACATTGGAGAGAGTGTATTGCTTTTTCTCGGTTTCTACACACCGTTGGGAATTGCTGATGGAGAATTTAGGTGTGACAGTGAAAAGACTTTCCCAAACAAGATGGAGCACTCATTATGATGCTGTGAAGCCAGTGAGGGAAAATTTTGAAAAACTGACTTCAGACCTTGAAAAATTGTGTAATCCCAAAGAAAATGTGGACACAGATGTTGCTGTCTGCCGTATGTGATTTTTCTTTTTTGTGTTGCCTTTCTTTCTGGTGTGAAGTTCTAGAAGAAGTTAATATCACACATAAATATTTGCAAACTGTGGGACTCACTCTTGAAAAGTGCATTGTGAAACTACAAGGTTTGAAAGCGTTTCTAGCAGATCAGCGCATTGAAATTGTAGAGAAGGCCATTTGTTATGCAAATACTACGTGTAAAGAAATGGACATTTCAATGGAAAGAAGAGGGAGAGTAAAGCTCCGTAAAACAATGCCAGGAGAGAAGGCAAAGGACGCTGGTCTCACATTGCCAGAGGAAATAAAAAGGGCTATGTTTGAGTGCCTTGATCGTTTTCATCACGAGTTGGAAATTCGTTCCCAGGCAATTGAAAAAATCCTTTCAATGTTTGCTGTTATTCAGCCAAACTCTCTGGTTGTGGCAATAGAGAAAGATATTCGTAATTATACTCCAAAATTGACTGACATTTTTGACAAATTCTCTGATGAAGACATCTTTAGGGAAATTGAACGTCTTCGGAGGCATTTGGAAGCTGCCAAGATCAGTGTTGAAGAAGCAAAGGAATGGATGGCATTGCAGTTCCTGGAGTTCATTGTTAAATGGGATTATTGTGAATCTCTGCCAAATGTGTCACTGTGTTTAAGATTCTTTTTGACTCTCTGTGTGTCTATTGCTTCATGTGAAAGAAGTTTTTCCAAATTAAAATTGAAAAAAAATGTATTTCGCTCAACCATGAGTGAGACAAGGTTGACAAATCTGGCTATACTTTCAATTGAGCATGAATATGCAAGGAAGATTGGCTTTGATGAAGTAATCGATAAGTTTGCAGAAATGAAGGCTCAAAGGCAGCGGATGTGAATCATTGCACATTACCTCTGCCGAATAGACTGAGTGGTCACTTTGGATCTCTGTGTTTTTTTGTTTATAGAAAGCATATTAACTGTTAAGTAAATGTTAATTATTAAAATTTTATTTATTTCTAAGTTAATTTATCTTTCATAGTTCCATTTTTTTAAGTTGATATACAGTTTACAAATTTGTGCAATAAATATTATTGAAAACATTGAAAAAATTGTGGGTGTTTTCTTACATTTTTATTATGGGGTGGGAGAGGGGTGCCACACTCAGGGTCCGCCCCGGGTGCCAAATGCTCTAGGTACGCCCCTGCCTGAGTATAATCACCAGGGCCGCTTTAGGTTTGTGTGAGCTGTGCGCCTGCACAGGGCGCCACGGACCAGGGGTCACCATGTGGCCGACATAGCTCACACATGGCCGGTGTCACGGGAGCTAAAACAGGTACCTGGGTGGAGGATTAATTATTCTCCACCCAGGTCTATAAAAAAATAAAAAATCGAGGCAGTGGGGGCAGGGCTTAACAAGCAGTGGGGTTGGGGCTTATTGTGAGGCGGAGGCAGGGCTAATACCTTCTCGAAGCCCCTGCACAGGAAGAAGGAAGGAGCCCCTGCTTCCCCAACAACCAACTGCATTCACTCCCTCTTCCAGCCATAATGGTAGGAGGTAAGTCTCTATGTATGTGTGTGTGTGTGACTGCCTGACTGTGTGTGTGTGCATGTGACTGTCTGCCTACCTGTTTGTGTGTGACTGCCTGCCTGTGTGTGTGTTGTGTGACTGTCTGTCTGTATGACTGCCTGCCTGTGTGTGTGACTGTCTGTGTGACTGCCTGTGTGTGTGTGTGTGTGTGTGACTGTCTATCTGTCTGATTGCCTGCCTGTGTGTGCCTGCCTGTCCCTGCCTGCCTGTTTGTGTGACTGTCTGCCTGTGTGACTGTCTGTCTGTCTGACTACCTGCCTGTGTATGTGTGTGTGTGTGTGTGTGTGTGTGTGTGACTGCCTGTGCATTGTGTGTCTGCCTGTGTGTGTGTGTGTGTGTGTGTGTGTGACTGCCTGCCTCTGTGTATGTGACTCTCTGTGTGTCTGCATGACTGTGTTTGTGTGTGTTACTGTCTGTCTGCTTGTGTGTGTGACTGTCTGCCTGCCTGTCTGTGTGACTGTCTATCTGTGTGACTGTCTATCTGTGTGACTGCCTGCCTGTGCGTGCCTGCATGTGTTTGTGTGTGTGACCCTATACAGTTTTTGTATATGGACCCTATACAGTTTGATCAGTTTGGATTGTTGTATCTTAGGTCTCCTATTATTTTATATTTTGTATCTTTTATGTCTTGTGATACATATTATGTTTTAGGCTACATGCTAAAAAACCTATGTGTACTTTTCTGAGGACATATACACATATATGTTTTTGCGTGTATACGTATTTATAACTGAGTGTCAGGATATTTATCCCCTCTTTTTAGTGGTATATGTTATAATATCTGGCTGATCTGTACTCTTCATTCAATTACCTTTCACTATTGCTTCTTCTGATTCATATTTTTCCTTCTTGGCTGACTCCTATTATTCTTTACTATTACTGCCTTTTGATTTTTATTTTTTCTTCTCTTCTTTTTCTTAATTCTTAATTTTACATTTGTTCCTTACTCTTACATTCATTTTCACTATTTTTTATTTTTTTATTATTATTTTTAATATTATTATTATTTCTATTTTTATTTTCTGTATTTCTATTTCTATTTCTACTTTTTATTTATTTTTATTTATCTTTATTTACTACTTCATTTTATTTTTATTTTTATCATCATTATTATTTTTATTTCCCTATTTTTATTTTTTCTTATATCCACTGTATCTTTCACTTATACTATTAATCTTATCTTTTTTCCCCTTCTATTATCCTCTTCTCCTTCCTTCCTTCGTTGGTGCTAGTTATCTATGATATCCTTTTGCTTGTTTAACCAGGGGAATTGTACTAGTTGCGCACAGGATTCTATGTTACAGTTTTTACCGTTCTGTGACATATGGTGGTTACGCGCATGCGCGACTGATTCGCGTTTTGCGCGCATGCGTCGTGAGCACCCGATATCGAACACCCTCTGCGGCCACCATACCCTGCTCGTTACGGAGCGAGTGACGCTGCCACGTTGTTACGTGGATTAGGCGTTCCACTCTCTTCCGGTTTGGGCGATTTATTGATTGTCTCCCAGGTATAACTGCATTAATCTTATTATTAATTACATATACTTGATATGCATCAACCTAGCGTTATTTGAGGGACCTGTGTACTAATTACTATGTGTGTGATTATCTCCAAAACCCGGATTTATTTTTGTGATTACTACTACCCTCAACAGCCATTTATTTATCCACTCCAGAACATATTTTTTATCTTTCTATGTATATTAAATCGATTAACTCATTGAATAATTTTTAACATATGTGTGTCCTATAAAATCTGTAATTGATCATTTAATCAATTAATTATTTGTTCATTAATTTGTGTGTGTATATAAACACGATTTTGTCACAGTGGTGTTAGCTTGAAAAAGACCTCATTGAGGTCGAAACGTTGCAATAAACCTGCTTGAAGAACAATCACAGTGAGTGCCTGAGATTCTTTTTACTCTTTGTGTGTGTGACTGTCTGCCTGTGTGTGTGACTGTCTGTCTGACTGCCTGTGTGTGACTGTTTGCCTGTGTGTGTGTTTGACTGCCTGTGTGTGTGTGTGTGTGTGACAGTCTGCCTGTGTGTGTGTGTGTGACTATCTGTGTGACTGCCTACCTGTGTGTGTGACTGTCTGTCTGACTAACTGCCTGTGTGTGTGAATGTCTGTCTATCTGACTGTCTGCCTGTGTGCGTATGTGCATCTGTCTGCCTGCCTGCATGTGTGACTGTCTGCCTGCCTGCATGTTTGTTGTGACTGCATGCGTGTGTGTGACTGTCTGCATGCCTGCCTGTGTGTCTGCATGTCATGCCTGCCTGTCTGCCTGTGTGACTGTCTGTCTGTCTGATGACCTGCCTGTGTATGTGTGTGTGTGTGACTGCCTGTGCATTGTGTATCTGCCTGTGTATCTTCCTTTGTGTATGTGACTCTCTGTGTGTCTACATGCCTGTGTTTGTGTGTGTTACTGTCTGCCTGCCTGTGTGTGTGCCTGTCTACCTGCCTGTCTGTGTGACTGTCTGTCTGTGTGACCGCGTGCCTGTGCATGCCTGCGTGTGTGTGTGTGTGTGTGACAGTCTGCCTGTGTGTGTAACTGTCAGTCTGACTGCTTGTGTGTGACTGTTTGCCTGTGTGCGTGTTTGCCTGCATGCCTGCCTGCGTGTGTGTGTGTGTGTGACTGTCTGCCTGTGTGTGTGACTGCCTGCCTGTGTGTGACTGTCTGTCTGACTAACTGCCTGTGTGTGTGTGTGTGACTGTCTGTCTGACTAACTGCCTGCCTGTGTGTGTGCCTGCCTGCCTGTGTGTGTATGTGCAACTGTCTGCCTGCCTGCCTGCCTGCATGTATGTTGTGACTGCATGCATGTGTGTGTGACTGTCTGCCTGCCTGCCTGTGTGTGTGACTGCCTGCCTGTGTGACTGTCTGTCTGTCTGACTAACTGCCTGTGTGTGAGTGTGTGACTGTCTGACTGCCTTTGTGTGTGTGACTGCCTGTGCATTGTGTGTCTGCCTGTGTGTGTCTGTGTGTGACTGTCTGCCTGCCTGTGTGTGTGTGACTGCCTGCCTGCCTGTATGTGTGTGACTGTCTGCCTGGCTGTTTGTGCGACTGCCTGCCTATGTGTCTGCATGCCTGTATTTGTGTGTGTGACTGCCTGCCTGTGTGTGTGTATGTGTGAGACTGTCTGCCTGTATGTATGACTGTCTGTCTGTGTGTTTGACTGTCTGTCTGACTGCCTGTCTGTGTGACTGTCTGTCTGTGTGACTAC
This sequence comes from Pelobates fuscus, assembly GCF_036172605.1. NCBI lineage: Eukaryota > Metazoa > Chordata > Amphibia > Anura > Pelobatidae > Pelobates > Pelobates fuscus. The sequence goes on from NC_086318.1 coordinate 242,639,356, forward strand.
CTGCCTGTATGTGGGATTGTCTGTGTGTGTGTGTGACTGTCCGACTGCCTGTGTGTGACTGTTTGCCTGTGTGTGTGACTACCTGTCTGTGTGTGTGTGTGTGTGTGTGTGTGTGTGTGTGACTGTCTGCCTGTGTGTGTGTGACTGTCTGTCTGACTGCCTCCCTGTGTGTGTGTGACTGTCTGCCTGTGTGTATGCTTGTCTGACTGTGTGTGACTTCAATTGTGTGTGTCTCTTTAGCTGTGCCTGTATGTGTGACTATCTGCCTTTAACTGAGTGTGTGTGTGCCTATCAGTGTGCATGCTTGTAACAGAGTGTGTATGACTGTCTGCCTGTGACTGTGTGTTTGACTGTCTGCTTGTGACTGTGTGCATGTAACTGTTCGTGATTGTGTGGCTTTAACTGTGTGTTTGGCTCGGTGACTGCCTGCCTGTGTGTGTGTGGCTGTCTGTGTGTCTGCAGACCTGTGTTTGTGTGTGTGACTGCCTGCCTGCCTGTGTGTGTGTATGTGACTGTCTACCTGCCTGTGTGTGACTGTCTGTGTGTTTGACTGTCTGTCTGACTGCCTGTCTGTGTAACTGTTTGTCTGTGTGACTACCTGCCTGTGTGTGTGTATGTATGGCTGTCTGTCTGTCTGACTGCCTGCCTATGTGTGCCTGTGTGTGTGTGACTGTCTGCCTGTGTGTGTGACTGTCTGACTGCCTGTGTGTGACTAGTTGCCTGTGTGTGTGTGTTTTACTGCCTGCCTGTGTGTGTGTGTGACTGTCTGCCTGTGTGTGTGTGACTGTCTGTGTGTGTGACTGCCTGCCTGTGTGTGTGACTGTCTGTCTGACTAACTGCCTCTGTGTGTGTGTGGGGGGGGGGGGGCTGTCTGTCTGCGTGCGCCTGTCTGCCTGTGTGTGTGTGTGTGTGTGTGACTGTCTGCCTGCCTATGTGTGTGACTGTATGCCTGCCTATGTGTGTGACTGCCTGCCTGCCTGTTTGTTGTGACTGCCTGCGTGTGTGTGGCTGTCTGCCTGCCTGTGTGTGTGACTGCCTGCCTGTGTGACTGTCTGTCTGACTACCTGCCTGTATGTGTGTGTGAGACTGTCTGTCTGCCTGTGTGTGTGTGTGTGTGACTGCCTGTGCATTGTGTGTCTGCCTGTGTGTGTGTGTGTGACTATCTACCTGCCTGTTTGTGTGGCTGCCTGCCTGTGTGTCTGCATGCCTGTGTTTGTGTCTGACTGCCTGCCTGTGTGTGTGTATGTGTGTGACTGTCTGCCTGCCTGTGTGTGTGACTGTCTGTCTGTGTGTTTGACTGTCTGTCTGACTGCTTGTCTGTGTGTGTGACTGTCTGTCTGTGTGACTACCTGCCTGTATGTGTGACTGTCTGTGTGTGTGTGTGTGTGTGTGTGTGTGTGTGTGTGTGTGTGTGTGTGTGACTTTCTGTCTGGCTGCCTGTGTGTGACTGTTTGCCTGTGGGTGTGATTACTTGACTGTGTGTGTGTGTGTGTGTGTGTGTGTGTGACTGTCTGCCTGTAACAGAATGTGTATGACTGTGCCTGTGACTGTGTGCCTGTAACTGTTCGTGATTGTGTGGCTTTAACTGTGTGTTTGGCTCTGTGACTGTCTGCCTGTAACTGAGCATGTGTGACTGTCTGCCTGTAACTGTGTGTGTGACTGTCTGCCTGTAACTGAGCCTGTCTGACTGTCTGATTGTAACTGTTTGTGTGACTGTATACAGGCAACTTGGTGGGGGGGTGCCGTGAAGACTTTTCACATAGGGCGCCTAATGGCCTAAGCCGGCCCTGATAATCACTAAGCTCTTGTAAGAGCTGTTCCTGCTACGCTTTTTAGACTAGGAGAGGTCTACCTACTGGAAGCTGGATCCTGGTCTTGGGTCCAGGGTGGGTGGAGGACGGCGAGACCCCAACCAAGCTGCGGTGGTTCATGGGGTTTATGGTGGTTATGGTGTTCCAGTGCAGTGCTTATGGTACTCGCAAGTACTAGGAAGCAGCGAATAATGGAGGTAACCGGTCAGGGTGCCAGGTGGTCCATCACACCGAGGTCAAAGGAAACAGAGAGACGGAATACTGAGAGACAAAACCAAATATCAGTAACCAGGAAATTCAAATAACAAGTGCAACGCTCAATGGTAAACCAAATACCACAACAGGGTACTGAGGCAAGGGAGAGGTTAGCTTATATACACACAGGGTGTGTCTGATTGGCTAATATCCAATCAGTGTTAACCACAAGACGTGGGAGAAGTATCTTCCCTCTCTTGTGGTCTCTGAGGTTATCACTGTGTGCCGGGTCACATGACCGGGTGCTGCACACATATAAGGAAGCTGCTCTGGAGTGTGCAGCGTAAGACACACGGCCAGTCTGGAGTCAGGGACCAGATGACGCTACTCGCTGTGATGAGGTAAGTAAGGTCGCCGCTGTTTTATACATAAAATCTGTAAACAATATGTTCTAATGCTATACCTTCATAATTTTACAAGCTCTGTAAAGCTTTGTATATGCAAACCTATATTGATCTATGATTGGAAGATGACATTTTGGCACCAATTTGAATAATTTTTTTATTCCTATATAAACTCAAACAAGCCAGGTTGTATGTTTTTACTCCATTGAAAAAGTCTATTGGTGAAACGCGTTTGGATGTATGTAATTGTTCTTAATACTAATAAATAGATTTTGGTTACTACATTTATTATCTGTACCATTATCTTTTATTATCTGACCTTCTACAAACAAACTATGTTTAACCTCTTCTACTCCAAAGAATCCCAAGTGGGGATCATGCCACCGATGCTGTTGTCATAGAGCAGTTAGCCTGCTGTTTCTTTGTAAGTATAATTTTTATTATATATTACTGATTTTTTTTTTTAGAGCACTAATGTTGCCTTTTTATCTGTTTTTTGGGTTCCTGATACTTTCACCCTCAAGAACACTCACATCATATCCTATAACTCTGCATTGTACCACTGTATGCTATACACACCAGAGCTGGCTTAAGCTTTATCAAATGTGAGTGTAACCCCATTATTTTATTGTTTTAGTTACATTAAGTAAATATTAAGCACTATTAGGTTTTTCATCTCTTATCACCCTTTCTGTATATACGGACTTCTGAGAAGTGCAAGGACCACCACCCTCTGGCACATTGAACTTAAGTACCTTATACAAGACTCTTGTCGATCTGGGACTATATACATATATCTTTGACTGTTATATTGCTGTACTCTAGTTGTGCCACTGGGAAGAAACATGGAAGAAGGGGGAAGGAAAGACATGAAAGGTAGGGAACAGAGACATGGATGGGGGGGGGGGGGAATTGCATAAGAGATATGGATTATTCAATCCATGGGTTAGATGCAGGCTGAATGGACAGTGCAGCTACATCTAAGCTGTGTTACCTACCAGGCCGAGACTGCAGTTTGCAGAGGGATTTAATCCCTCTGCAAACTGCAGTCTCGGCCTGGTAGGTACACAGCTTAGATGTAGATGCATAGTATATTCGATATAGCATATATACCATGGATTTAGATACATACACACTCCATATTCTCTTACTGCCTACTTTCCCCCCCCCCCCCCCCATGCCTCCCACCACCACCCTAAATAAGATTCCTAGAGATACCACTGATTTCCTATGCAAATTTAAATAACTGCCAGTTATTTTATTACACCAATGGCATTTAAAGTGTAAGTACACCTTCTACATGCACCTTTTAGGTGAGCCCTACACTAACAATACCCCTTAGGGTGTCTTTTTAGAAACCTCTTCACACCTATTAACCCTTAATAGGGTGAACATGTGGTGGGCAGCTGCAGTGTAACATGGCTGTGTTATACAAAAGTAAATGCAAACATGCAAAAGTTATCCCTATGCTCAAGATTTGTTTTTTTTTTTGCTAGTATGTATGTGTGCATATGTGTGTCTGGTGGTATATATCTGTGCATTTATATGTTTGGGGGTAAGAATGTGTATATATCTGGAAGGGTCTAGCCAATGGGTTAGTGAGGAGCCCCAAAATTTCTGATAAAGGCCCTGCTTGGTAATTCTGATTTTTACAACTGGAAGTTTGATAAATATATTTGCTGTGTCTATGACTATATTCAGGGCACTACAGCAGCTACATTTATTGTGTAAATAAACTCTGGAAATCAAGATTTAGAAGCAGGATCAGGTCTTCAGCCAGTGTGGGGTCATTAAATATGGCCCAAGCTGACAGACAGGAGCCCCAGGTTTTAAGTGATCTATGGATCACCTCTGTACCAACAAAGTCGGTGGTATTTTAAAGTTATGATGCTCTAAGCCTTTTCTATGTCTTGAAGTGCATGACAGTAGTGAATGTTCTGCAGTCCTTGAGGGGATAAAAGCCTGCGCAACAGAACAGAATTATTAGGTGTCAGATTATAGTCTGCAGCTATATCCCCCAACATCTTAAAAAATCTTAAATAAATTTCAAATGTATATTTTATATGATAACATAACCTACAAAACTGAATTTTACTTGTTAAAATTCAGCTAACATTTTTGACTCAAGTTAGTTCTTGAGTTAAAAATGTTAGCTTCATTTTAACAAGTAATACTGAATTTTGCTAATCCTGGCTTGACTGTACAAGCTCTTAAGCATAACACTTGAAAGCTTTAGGGAAATCCTGGTTATAAGAAAATGAAAGCACATGCAGACTCACAAATTATTTGGGAACATGGTTCAGTGACTCACAGCTATTATATCTCATGCTATGTCTCTACCACATATGGTAAAGAAATGTGGTATAACAACCACATATTGTTATTATTTGACTTCTATTTTATTGCAATATTGCTTCTCACACTGTCTGTGCCTTTCTGATTTCTGTAGATATACTATAAATTAGACTTGTGCAAAACTTCATTTTGAACAGTTTATCCAAATCAAATGCCTTTGAATCCACACCCAAACAAATTGATCATTCAGGATTTAAATGTGAAATTGCATTTAATGAATAGGGCTCCTACTAATAATGTATAAGGCATGTAAAACCATCTGAAATTAACATTTGCACAAGCCTGTAACTGGCATCCCATTCTTTCTTCTATACCATACAGTAACTTTTACAAGTCAAAATGGATGGCTTAATTTTGACTAAATGGTAAGGAGCTGGGAATGCTGAGTAACATTTGCATACTACAGGTATTCTTTGCTGGCTGCAAAAACAGTCTCCAATGCCTTATATTGTATGGGTCATGGTACTTATTGTATGGTTCACTTTACTTTCCATATGACTTATATGCCCATGCAAATATATTATTTACAAACTCGAGTGGCATTTTTAGAAAGCTGCAATCTAGACAAAGCAACCAGGTTATTTACAAAGAAGCATGAGCAGAGTATTTGATCATTACATTTTTGTCACACCTACTATATGTTCCAAAAATTGTATTTCTGTTTTTGAAAATCGTTTCACTGTTTGCAATGTAATGGATACCATATAGCCTGTAAAATGATTGATTCAATATATTTTGTTAAAGATGATAATTGAATACATCAAAAAATACATTTGTGAAACTGTTTTAAATATTTATAAACAGCAGTCTATTTTTTATATGAGCAAAAAAATGGGTCGCAAGAGAATACTGAGAACGGGCAGCAGCTAAAATAGCCTGCCCTTCGATGGGTCCCTGCTCAGTTCTCAAGCTGTTTTTTGCTCATCTTGTGCCATTACAGAGAGAACATCTCTGAAACATATCAGACTGGTCCCACCCATACGGGCAGGCCAGATCCGAAATGCCAGCAAGTTCCCTCTGCACGAGAGACACAGCAACCCCAGATGATCATTTCAGCCTTGTTAGGTATCATTAGTGAGGCATAGCTGATATCTCCCTAGGCACCGTGAGCAAGGGGTTCACGTCTGGATTACCCTTTAACCCCTTAAGGACCAAACTTCTGGAATAAAAGGGGATCATGACGTGTCACACATGTCATGTGTCCTTAAGGGGTTAAACTTGTGGAGAGCAAAAAAATGGGTCGCAAGAGAATACTGAGAACGGGCAGCAGCTAAAATAGCCTGCCCTTCGGTGGGTTCCCGCTCAGTTCTCAAGCTGTTTATTGCTCATATTGTGCCATTACAGAGAGAACATCTCTGAAACATATCAGACTGATCCCACCCATATGGGCAGTCCAGATCCGGAAAGCAAGCAAGTTCCCTCTGCACTAGAGACACAGCAACCCCGGAAGATCATTTCAGCCTTATTAGGCATCATCAGTGAGGCATCTCCCTAGGCACCGTAAGCTTAAAGGGTAATCCAGATGTGGACCCCTTGCTCACGGTGCCTAGAGAGATATCAGCTATGCCTCACTGATGATGCCTAAGAAGGCTGAAACGATCGTCTGGGGTTGCTGGCTTTTTGGATCTAGACTGCCCGTATGGGTGGGACCAGTCTGATATATTTCACGGATGTTCTCTCTGTAATGGCACAAGATGAGATAAAACCAGCTTGAGAACTGAGCGGGGACCCACCAAAGGGTAGGCTATTTCAGCTGCTGCCTGTTCTCAGTATTCTCTTCTGCCCCATTTTTTGCTCTCCATACGTTTAACCCCTTAAGGACCAAACTTCTGGAATAAAAGGGAATCATGACATGTCACACATGTCATGTGTCCTTAAGGGGTTAAAGGGTAATCACGATGTGGTGCCTAGACAGATATCAACTATGCCTCACTGATGATGCCTAACAAGGCTGAAACGATCGCCTACGGTTGCTGCATCTCTCGAGCAGAGGGAACTTGCTGGCATTTTGGATCTTGTGCCCCGTTTTTTTATTTTTTATTTCTTATATGTCTGTATTATCCTATATTTATGTGCTTGCTATAAATCAAATCGTTTAGACAAATGTAAATCTATTATTTAAAGGGACACTATAGTCACCAGAACAACTACAGCTTATTGAATTTGTTCTGGTGAGTAGAATCGTTACCTTTTCAGAGACAGAAATGCAGTGTTTACATTACAGCCTAGTGATAACTTCACTGGCCACGCCTTAGATTGCTGTTAGAGATCCTTCCTGGGTCATGGCTGCCTAAAATGCATCCAAAATTCAGTATCTCCTCTCTCTGCATGCAGACACTAAACTTTCCTCATAGAGATCCATTGATTCAATTCATCTCTATGAGGAGATGCTGATTGGCCGGGCTGTGCTTGAATCATGCTGGCTCTGCCCCTGATTTGCCTCCTTGTCAGTCTCAACCAATCCTATGGGGAAGCACTGTGATTGGATCAGGCTACAACTTTTGATGATGTCAGCAGACTGCTTGTTTTTCTGAGCAGTAAGAGTTTGCTATATTTATGGAGGCACAAGGGGCCCAGGGGGGGGCTAGTTGGTGGTTTTAACACTATAGGGTCAGGAATACGTGTTTGTGTTCCTGACCCTATAGTGATCCTTTAAAAAAATAACAGATTGCCTGCCTACTTAGGTAAATACTTTTGTATGTAAACAGTTACTTTGAGAATAATGTTGCCTTGGTTATCCCCCACATGCATGGATGTTTTCCAGCTCAAGTGACACTTTGTAAATATTGCTGCTTAGGTTACAGTATCAAAATACAATCATTATGCATGCAAGCTTCCCTTTCTTCTAATAAGAGAGACATTTTTGGTTTAAAGCCAGTGTAAACTGAGAATTTGAAGCGAGGCTTGCTCGAGTTATCTCTCATATCTGACTGGCTGTCTAAATGGACACCTTGCAAATAGTACTGCCTAAATTATAACTCAGAGACATGGATGTCTGCCAGCGTCAGCAAACAGTTTTGTTGGCTTCAGTGGCTATTATTGATATGGTTGTTGCTGATTAAATGCTGTATTTAATATTCCCTTTGACAGTTATGCTAAATAATACATCATTATATAACAGCAGCCTTCATTCAACATTTCTCAAACTATTGGAAAACCCCCAATTATTAGACCAGTGCACTGTAGAAAAATTTAGCTTGTCCTGATTAATTTGTCAAAAACATATTTTGGATTGGGCGATTTCAGGTTTCTTCCATATAGCATTTTAAATGAATTTTGTCCACTGGTTTTCGGGAAAACCAAACCAAAAGGGTTCAAAAAGATTACCAGTGCACTGCAAAATATAGATTGTATAAATATATTTTACATTATACTGATAGCTGCATTTTATTGTCATTTGGTGTAGATATAACGTGAGAAGAGATAACCAACAGAAGTAAAAAGAGGAGAGCAGTAAAAAAAAATGTATAGATATATAAATATTGATTTTTTTTAATGCTCCTGCATTTTTTAAATTTACTTATTGATCACTTTTCACTTGATCTATGAAAAAAAAACTGTATTTAGTGGCTGTTCCATCACAATCAATATATATATTTTTTCTATTAATCATTTAATTTTTTGTTGCCAAGATTTCAATTCCTAAATTACAAAACAATGAAATGGTTCATCCACGAGCCACCGATCACCCAAAATTCAGATGAATTGCAATTGCTTTGACATTAAAAGCACACGTCTATCAAGTATAGATCACTGATTAAAATAAGTTAACTGTTAGATAATATTAGACATGCATGACTCTAGCCCAAAGCAATATTACCAACCAAATAGTACCAACTCTGAAAGCCAGGCAAATTGCTTGTTATTATTACATGTTTATACGTGCAGTGAGGGTGGCTTTTTGAAGTGGAAGAGGAAGAGGAAAATGAAAATGAAAAAGAAAATGTTGCTTCTTAGAGCATTAAAACATGCAGTAGGAGCCCTGTAAAAAAATGCTGAGTTAAGTTTAAAGATGTTCCAGAGGAAACTATAAAATAAACAAAGAGGATGATTTGAATAAATCTACTGAATTCTTTGACACCCAGTATGTTTCTGTCGACTTGCTAAATAATGCATTAGAAATCCAATTTAAAATAAATTGAAACTGAAATTCTCTGATTTACTAGAGACTTTAAAAATGATTTAATCTCTGCTAATGAAAACAATTATGCAAATTCTGAGAGAATCCTAAAATTGGTAAGCAGTACTTCACAAATGCAATTAGAAGGCAAACAAATGCAATTAAAAATAGAATATTTGGAACAAAAATCCACTGATCTGGAGGACAGATCTAGATTTAAAAATGTAAGAATAAGAGATGTTCTAGAAGAAATAACTAAAGAAAAGTTGGAAGAATATCTAAAAAAAATTCTTTGTCAGCTTAAACATAATAAGGGAAAACCAAGAACAACCAATGGAACGATGGCACAGAATTGCAAAACCTCAGAATATCTCCCCAAAATCCCTGAGAGATGTCTTGATCTGTTGTTTAACTGAATTAGAGATCAAATATTAAAATATTTAAGATACCCCGAGACAAGTCCTATATGAGAAAATTTGAGATTTTCCCGATATGTCTTTCTATACCCATGCAAAGGGAAGAACATATGCAAAACAAACAGAGATTTTAAGAGCCAATCATTTTCATTATCACTGGGGCTACCCAGTTAAGATTATTTTGACCTTTAATGACAGAACTTTTACCTTTGATTCACCTGAACATTTAGAGATTTTCTCTGGAGAAGGTATTTTTACCTTAGATTGTCTATTGTTAAATATTTTTTTGTAATATATGTAATAGTTGGTGATTTTTTTTTTTTTGTAATTATATTTGATAGCCTATGGAAGGTGAGAGTATACTTTTGAGTATGGGAAAATGGTTAATCTAGCTTCAATGAATGTGCAAGGCCTTAATTCCCCTTATAAGAGGTCAGTACTGATTCAGACTCTGAAAAAACATAATACTGACATTGGTGCAATACAGGAAACACACTGGAGACAAATAGATAAAATTAGTTTCAACTCTAAAGATTTGTCCACCATCTTTCATTTATCTATGCATGAAAAAAAGAGAGAAATTGCGTTTTTTTCTCAAAGAATATAGATCTAAAAATGACTCATATTAAATATGATGAGGAGGAAAGATATATATATATATATATATATATATTAATAGTATGCATTATAAACCAGATTTCATATACACTGGACAACATATATGCGCCAAACTATTCAACTATGAATGCTATATCCAATTTCTGGGATAGGGTTGATAAAATAAAACAGAGATCATTTATTTGGTTGGGTGATTGAAATTGTGTTGTGGATGTAAAGTTGGATAGACAATCTCATATAGGAAAGATACAAGATAGAAATTCGATCCATCAAGCAATGAGATTTCAAACTTTGATTCAGGATAATGCACTTCTAGATACCTGGCATGTATATCACCCAACTGAAAGAGACTATACATGCTTTTCAAATTCCATTTAATGTATTCGAGAATTGACTATATCTCAATGGACTTTGATACAACAGAAAGAGTTAAAAAAAACTAAAATTATAGAAATTCCATGGTCAGACCATAATATGGTATTTACAATTCTGAAAGACAATTTTACTAGAAAAAGACTTGAGTGGGAACTAAGGGCATCTTTACTGGAAATTCATTCAAATAGAGGACACATCAGGAATTTGCTGTTATTGTACTTTAATGAAAATAATATTTCTGATCTTTCTCCAGCAATAATATGGGTGGCATTTTAATGTGTCATAAGGGGACACTACATTAAATTTGCATCTCAAAATATGTTTGTCCCCAGATAGCATTTCTAAACCATTTGAAAAATATTATAAAGATTTATATAACATAAAGCATTCTAAGCCAAATCTAGAAAATGAAATATATTTTCAAAATAAACCTCCAAATAAATTAAAGAAGCACTATAGGATCAGGAACACAAACATGTATTCCTGACCCTATAGTGTTAAAACCACCATCTAGCCCCCCTGGTCCCCAAAATCTTAACTGAATTCAAATCTGCAGATGCTTACATGTCCCTGTTTCCTATAGACCTGCCCACTGCCTGCTGACATCAGCAGAAGTGGTAGCCTGATCCACTCACAATGCTTCCCCATAGGATTGGCTAAGGAGGCAGATCAGGGGCAGAGCCAGCATAATTCAAACACAGCCCTGGCCAATCAGCATCTACTCATAGAGGTGAATTGAATCAATGAATCTCTATGAGGAAAGTTCAGTGTCTGCATGTAGAGGGAGGAGATACTGAAAGTTTGTGTGCATTTTAGACAGCCATGACCCAGGAAGGATCTCTAAAAGCTGAGGAGTGACCAGTGAAGTTATCCCTAGGCTGTAATGTAAACACTGCATTTTCTCTGAAAAGACAGTGTTTACAGCAAAAAGCCTGAAGGTAATTATTCTACACACCAGAACAAATTCAATTAGCTGTAACTGTTCTGGTGACTATAGTGTTCCTTTAACTAAAATTCAAATAGAAACACTGAACAAACCTTTCTCTCTTCAGGAGATCTATAAAGTGATTCATTTGTTAGCCCCTAAAAAGTCCCAACTAGATGGACTAATAGGCCTTTTTTAATAAAACTCATAAAGAGGAACTAGCACCACATTTACTAGTTGCTTTTAACGAGTTTGCAGATAAAGCTATACTCCCTAAAGATCTTACAAGAGGTAACATTGTTACTATATTTAAACCAGGTAAAAATCCAGAGGATGTTAGAAGCTATAAACCAATTTCTCTTCTTAATGAAGAAATAAAGCAATATGCAGCGGTGATAGCGTGCAGGATGAAAACAGTTATAAAATACCTGATACATATAGACTAGGTTTGATTTGGGACGGGACGATCTTCATCGAGTCATACTCAAACACTTTTAAATACTTTCGAGTTAGCTAGAGAAAGAGATCCCTCTCCTGACCCTTTCACTGGACACGGAAAAGGCCTTTGACAGGGTCAGTTGGAACTTCTTAGCACACACTCTAACATTTTTCTGTTTCTCTGGCAAAATTTATGATGCCTTTAGGGCTTGTATCAAAATCCTTCTGGTGAAAAAAATCAAATCATGGATTCTCTTCTAACTGGTTTGACCAAGCAAATAGAACCAGGCATGGATGCCCGCTCTCACCATTGCTATATGTTTTTTCTATTAAAATCCTGGCAATTGAAATTTGTAATAACCTCAAGATTAAGGGCTTTATGGAAGATAAAATCAAATTATAGGGAGACGATATTCTGATCATTGTGGAAGATCCAGTCAATTCCACCTTAGAATTGATAAAGGTTATAGAACGATATAGTCAATTATTGAATTATAAACATAACACATTAAAATCAATCGCCCTTCCGTTATCTATGGACACAGGTAAAAAAGCAGAAGTTGCAACAAGATTTGATTTTGTTTGGGCAAAATAATCTATTACCTATTTGGGTATAAAGACCTCAACAAACCCCAGAAATTGAATCAAAATCAATCTGCTCCCTCTAATTAAAGAGTTTATTACGAATTTCAAACAATGGAAAAATACGGAGAAAGGGAAGGAATTTTTTTTTTCTCTTTATATTATTGTCTTGTATGTTATGTGTTTTTTATTTATTTTTATTTTTTTCTTATGTATTTTTATAAATGAAAAACTGAATAAAGATGAATTAAAAAAAAAAAATATACAACAGCATGTAACACATGGTGAACATCTTAAATCATTCATGTTTAATCATATGCTTTTGTAAAAAAAAATGCCTGTGTGTTATACAATACATGTTCTCGCATTTAATCTTGGAATATAAGAAAGCTACAGCTTTTAAAAGGCATAGCTCATTCTTGGTAGTCATTTCTACAAGAGGATTTTCAAATGACTTTTTACAGACAACAAACTGCAATCATTAAAAATGTAAAACAAATTACAGTCTTAATTATTGAAAAGGAATATTAAGTTGACTTTGCAAATCACATTTCATAATTTGAAGGAAAGCTCATTTACAATGAATAGAAAATGTTTGAATATGTGTCTTTCATTCCATATAAAACTCACATAAAATCACACTATTATATAAATCTTTTGAAACATGAAATAACCTTTAATAATAAGACAAAGAAAGATTGCCATTAACCTAAATCTAGAAATATGTTGTTTGTATTATTTATGACAGGGCATGAATGAAATTGCTAAAAGGACGTTTATATGCACACATATATGTGTAATTTGCCACATTGTAGTTGGTTCATTTTGGCAGTACATTCACCTAATTACTAAAGAATAAATGTAAAATAAGAACAAACTGTAATTGCCAAAGTGTCTATTGATGTCAGTAAACCTCAGTAGGAATAACATTGATTCTTTACCCTCTGTTCACTGCAAAATATAACCAATTAAATCAATTGCTAACACAATGTATATGTCACTTCTGTTGCAAGCAAAAATCAATAAAAAAAAAACAATGAGAGAAACACAGGAACAAAAAAGATAAAAAATACTGCTGCTCCAAAGCACAAGGGAAAACATTTTCTCAGTTTCAATATAGAATATGGTATCTTGAGCCTGTAAATATAGATACATTACATAACCTATAAATCAAGAAAACAATAGTCCAAAGGTGCCATTGTCTGGTGGAGGCAATATCATGCCAGGCTATAATCCGATATAAGTGGGTGAAATAATAAGAGTTCAATAAAGATCAGATCATCTTTCACTAGACAGGCAGAGGTGTTTTTATTGAAGACTCACATTCTTGCCTCCATTAATATAGGAAATAATAGCTGAATTAAGAAACTTGAAGTAAGTTGAGGGTATTCTGGCTATGACAGTTAGACAGACAGTTGTCACAGGAGAACTGTTAATTCCCACTTTACACAAGTTCTGTGTTCAAGGGAAGCTGAAAATCTCTAGCTCTGTACATAAAACATCAGGGACAATACACAAGGAAACAAGAAGGCAACAAGGCCTTATAGACCTGGAAGAGGAACAAATTGGTGGTCAGATTATGTTGGCATGTGTTTCAAGTCCAAAGAGGGTGGTCATATGGCCAAGAACTGTCCAATGAAGGATACACCTATGGAATTCAATATGGGTAAAGATGAATACAACATTCATTTGTTTTTAATTGTGTTGTTCTTCCAACAATGACTATGCTAATAACCCTCATAAGTGATGTGTAACTAAAGCATTTAGCATTTAACATTGATTGCAGAGTCTAGAACCACCCATACGGCCAACTCGCGCTTTCAGGACTTCTCACGGGCGGCTCCCTTCCTATGGAAATGCCTACCGCCATCAGACTCTCCCCTAGTCTTCAACCATTTAAAAAGTGCCTCAAAACCCATTTCTATAGGAAAACCTTTGGCCTCCCAGACTAACCTCTACCTCACATACCTGTCTCTTGGTCTCTCCTAAAGGGCAGCACCCTACTCTCTCCTGCAGCTCTGCTTCACACCCAACTAATTTGATTGTTATTTCCTGTCCTAATGTTTTTTTATACCCCTCCTCCTATAGACTGTAAGCTTGTTGTTTGAGCAAGGCCCTCTTCAACCTATCATTTCTGTAAGTTTTATTGTACTTGTCCTATTTATTGTTAAATCCCCCATCTAATAATATTCTAAAGCGCTACGGAATCTGTTGGCACTATATAAATGGCAATAATAATAATAATAATAATAAAATATCTTATGTAAAATCTGACCATGATCAGACAATAGGAATTATCTATCTTCACTGTGATAAGAAAGAATACCCCACTGTGAAAGTAAATATTGGAACCCACTATGGGACTTTAAATTACTGAGTAGGTGTAGTACCTAGATTAGCCCATGAATTGGTGATAGGTAGAGATTTCCCCCACTTTCTAAAATTATGGGCATTTGTAGAAGAGACAGGCCAGAGCTCATCAGAAATTAGTCAGTATGCCAAGGACAATGTGTTTCCTTTTGCCAATATTGACACATGAAAATCAATCGCCCTTCCGTTATCTATGGACACAGGTAAAAAAACAGAAGTTGCAACAAGATTGGATTTTGTTTGGGCAAAATAATCTATTACCTATCTGGGTATAAAGACCTCAACAAACCCCAGAAATGTAATCAAAATCAATCTGCTCCCTCTAATTAAAGAGTTTAATACAAATTTCAAACAATGGAAAAATAAGGAGATATCATGGTGGGGAAGAATTAATGTTGTTAAATCTTACGCTATGCCTAAAATAACTTATATGATGAGTTTATTACTCATAAATATCCCCTTAAGATGGATAATGCTAATCCAGACTATGTTCCAAGTTTATCTGGCAAAAAAAAGACCTAGAATTAGCCAAAAGCAATGAAAATTGAAAAGTGAGGTCTAGGTTTTCCATCATTGTACAGACTTAATCGTGCTTCACTTTTGGCTCATGCAATTCGTACTTTACATAAACCATCTAAAGAGGAAAGCTGGTATATTTCAGAAATAAAAAGAATAGGATGTTTGCTGCTGTCTTTTGGACCCCTTTAGGGAAAATTAAAAAAAATAAGTTTTCTTGGAAACGTCTTATCGTTGAACTCTGTTTTAAACAATTGGTAAAAAAAATCAAAGAAAATTTAGGTCTCAAAGAAAAGACCTTCTTTGAAGGTAAACATTCTAACAGATCTTTTACAAGATGTTGATTTAATAAATTGGAGTTCTAAAGGGATAATATTGGTCGCTGATTTAAAAAAGAGAAACTAAATTAAATATTTTTCTGCTCTTGTTGAAAAATATGAGATTCCTAGAAGGGATTCTTTAGTTATCTTAAAATCCGAGCATTTCTAATAAAAAAAGATAATAATTCAAACTAAAACGAATATTCAGCATGCAATAAAAGTAAAGGATACAAAAAAATAATTTCTATTTGTAATTCATTATTACAAAAACAAGATCAACGTATAATTCCGATAGCTATACAAAAATGGGCACATGATTTAAGAACATCTATTACATTGAAGGATTGGTATAGTATGATTAACTCAAAAAAAGAATATCCACTGTTTGAGCTTAAGTGAACTCCAATATAAATCACTCGATCGATGGTACTTACCACCTAAAAAATAAAAAATATATATATATCCAAAGGTATCATCTGAATGTTGGAAATGTGGAGAACATGAAGCAGATTATCTACATATGTGGTATTGCTGTCCTGTCATCAAGGAACTCTAGGACGGAGAATAAAAATATGCTGGGATATAGAATGTTTCACGGTTGTGTGATAACCCAACACGCAGTATGTAAACCCACAGAAAACCCAAGCACGTATTACCAAACCTTAGAATGATCGGATTTAACGTAGGTGAAAAAGAGTAGTCAGAGGATAGCCAAAAATCTGAATACCAGAGATCAGGAGAATGATACAAGAATAGCCGGGTCAGGATACCAGAAATCAGGAGGTCAAAATACAAGCAGAGTCAGGGAAAAAGAAAACAGGAACGTCAAAAGCCAAGCGTCAGTACACAAAACAACAGTAAATATGCAAGAAGAATCAAAGAGCACTAAGAGGAATACAAGGAACCAAAATAGGGCAAGGAACAAGGCAAAAGGCACCCCTTTTATAAGGAGCAACTTTTGCGTTAAGGTCATGCCCCCAAAATGTTCTAGGCCGGTATTGATGATGCAGGACTGTGTCAATGAGGTCATGATGTCAGCACGCATGCACCGCGTCATAAAAAGGGGAGTGACTCCAGTGGCCGGCATGGGACATGCTGAACTCGTTGGAAGGGGAGTCTGTCCTGGATCCTGCACCACGTGGGCATGATAGAATAAGGTAACAGATCATGACAGAATGCCCTTTAATCAGGAACGGGCTCTTTTACATCTCAATCTTCCACAAAACAAAAAAAAAATTTAAAACTGATTTTACATGTGTTCACTGCAGTAAAAATCGAAATAGCAAGGAATTAGAAGAGCCAAAATACCCCAAACTGGCTCACTGCCAAAGCTCAACTTATTTCTCAATTAAAAATGGAACAAGACATTCCAACACCAGCTAATATTAGACTTCGAAATACTGTTTTTGTGTGATAACTGAATTAAAAAAATGAATATATATATATATATATATATATATATATATATATATATATATATATATATAACCATTTAGAGGTTTTAGAGGTAAAAAAAAGAAAAAAAAAACTATTGCATGTTCATGTTCTGCAATATACTTGAAGACAAACTTTCTCCTCTCCCCTCCTATTAGGCTTAAAGATTATGCATAAATTAATGTATGTGATTCAATTTATTTACTCTTGAAGAAGGTCATCATTATTATTCTCTCTTAATATGAAGAATTTTAAAGTTGTATAAAATATATTTATTTGATTATACTCAAAATAGGGGAAATGGCCAAGGTTAATTGATGCATCTCTATATACGATACACAAAATGTCACCTTTCGGGGGCGTGGCTAACCGCCGAGAGGAATGGACGTGTGATCCCTTCGCTCCGGCTTCACGGGTCGCAATCCGACTCCATCTACCGCAATCAGACGGTAAAAGCAGCCAAATTTAACAGATGGCACAGCAGAGAGGGAAGAAGGATGCCTCCAAGGCAGAAAAACTTAATTTTTTCGGCACTAAGACGCACCATGAGACGGAGGAGGCTCAGGCCTTGTCTCAAAATGGCGGCCGCATCACGGAGAGCCCAGAGGAAGGGGAGACAAATGCTGCAGGGGATTCTGATAAGCTCACAAAGAGCTACCTACAACAAGCCCTGGACACCCTGTCAAACAAACTCCTATCATCCTGGCAACACACAGCGGATTCACTGAGGAAGGACATGCAGGAACTTGGTAAACGCACCTCTCACATGGAGAACAAAATGGCGGAATTTGCTACAGCACATAATGACATAATGACATACAGAAAACAAAATCACAGATCTGGAGGATCGCGCTCGCAGGAACAACCTGCGCATAAGAGGGATTCCTGAAGACGTTGTCCCGGAGAATCTGCAAACGTATGTAAGAGGTGTGTTTCACACCTATGCCCCAGATATACCTGCTGACATGCTACTTCTAGACAGGATACACCATTTGCCCAGACCCAGGTTCCTGCCAGAAACTGCCCCACGAGACGTGCTACTGAGAATGCACTATTTTCACATTAAAGAGCATATCCTGAGAGCGAGCAGGAATAAAGCGACACCGCTGGAAAATTACCCCAATCTGCAGATTTTTGCTGACCTCTCTGCATTGACCTTGCGACGAAGAAAAGAGTTTGCACAAGTGGCTAATTCCTTAAGAGCACATGGCCTCAGATTTAGATGGGGTTTCCCCACTAAAATGCTGGTGACAAAGGACAGCACCACTCAAATCATAACTTCACCTGAAGACGGACTGCGCAAACTGCAAGCATGGGGACTCATGGACCGCGGACAAGACTGTGGCTCCTCACCTTCCAAACGACTTCAGCTGGACTGGCAAAAGGCATAGGCTACTAGACACTCGCAAGTATATTGATTGTCACATGTACGCACTTGCACAGTCACCAAGGACTGACATTAGGTCTCCAATTGATCACACGTGTTTGGTTTCCTTTAACACGTTAAGTTAAACAGTCTTGCATACAGTATCTAGGTGAATGTGTTAAATATGCTCCTGTAAGTGCCTGACATCCCCAGACATTGCCTGGCCTGTCTATTCAGGGACACACCAATCTTAAGGGGCCCTATAGTTTAATAATGGTTACAGAAGGGCCCTCTGGCACCTAGAGAACAAGACAATAATTACACAAAATATTGTCATGTATAACAAGGCGAGAATTTGTGATAGTGCACTCATAAGTGTTTGTAATTATGTGTGGTTGTACTAAGCATGTTTAGTTACACAGTCTTGTATACAGTACCTAAGTACATGTGTTAAATAGGCTCCTGGGACTGTCTGATATTCCCAGATATTACCTAGCTTGTCTATCCAAGTACACACCAATCTTGAGGGGCCATATGGTTTAATATTGTTCACAGAGGGGCCTTCTGGCACCTGAAAAATGAGACAACTCTTGCACAGGGTATTATCATGTATCATATGGCGTGGAAATGTGACAGTACGCTCATAGATGTTGTAATTGTGAGCGCTTTCTTAAGTACATTACGTCACACAGTCTTATAACTAATACCTAGGTAAAAGTGTTACATAGGCTTTTGCAATCGCCTGATACCCCCATATATTACCTGCCTAACCAGGTAAACATCACTCTTAAGGGGTTATATAATTTAACACTGTTTAAAGAAGGGCCTCTGGTACCCAAAAAAAAACAAAAAACAGGACATCACTTACACAAGGGTTTATCATACATAATGTGGCGTGACACTGTGACAGTACAACCATAGATGCTTGTAATTGTGTGTAACCTTGTCTAATCTCGCTTAACCCGATGCTAGTTACCTTCACATTGGTATTGAACGACACTAACTAGACACACTGCAAAACTGTTGTTTATTGATGTATGCCTTACTCAAGTATGTCTTACCGTCTATACGTTTAAGAGATAGGGAAAGACCCATAGCCACGATACGGAAACATGGTAGTTTCCAATTCCACCCCCATGGTACTCCCCTCCAGTACCAAGCTTTATCTTTGTATATATTTGGTTTTGTTTACCCCCCAGTTTAGGTTACCCTATACCCCCACTCCTAGTCCCGAATGGGCGCGACAGCCCAAGCTACTGCTTATATCAGTTTGGAATACCATCATTCCTGCAGAAGTGGTCCTCCGTCATTTCAGGGTCACTAGCAAGTATGAATGCGAGAAAATGGGGAAAAGAAATCAGCCCAGTATCAATCAAACATGTTACACATTAGCCCATTATGAAAATATATTCTCATAACGTAAGGGGCTTGAATACCCCTCATAAGCGTAGGGTCCTTCTAGAGGAAGTCAAGAAAGCTAAAGTGGATATAGTGTGCCTTCAGGAGACTCATTTTGTACGTGGGAGAGTGCCAGAGTTTGGGAAACAGGACTATCCAATACAATATCACACTACTTACTCATCCAAAACTAGAGGAGTGTCACTCTTATTTCACAAATCGCTCACCTTTGAGTTATTAAGTGTAAAAACAGATGCCCAAGGTCGTTACTTAATAATACATTGTCACATCAATAATGCCACATACATCTTAGTGGGCATATACAGCCCTAACTCCAACCAACGCAATTTCCTATATAGGGTGTTGAGCAAACTACCCCAACAAGCTACAGCTGCTACCATAATATGTGGGGATATGAATCACATCCTCCAGCCGACTATGGACACAACAGTATCCCCTAACACCCCTAGGTATAGATCTCTAGTAACACAATGTAAAGCCATTACTAAGCTGCTATCAGAACATAATCTCTACGACATATGGCGAACGACACACCCAAATGAAAAAAACTATACTTTCCACTCCAAAGTACACGGAACGTACTCTCGAATAGATCTAATCTTAGTATCTAGGGATATGTTGTCCTGCTCAGTGCACAGTAGCATAGGTGACATAGTGTGGTCGGACCACGCCCCAATGACTCTCACGACCTGGGACACTTAGAAACACAGGGGGAAAGCCCCATGGCGATTAAACGATACACTCCTAAACACATTTTCCTTTAAGAAAGAACTGGAAGCCGAAATAGAAGAATATTTCAAACTAAATAACCAACCCGAAATCTCACCCACCACATCTTGGCAAGCCCATAAAGCAGTCCTTAGAGGCCACCTTATAAGTAAAGCGTCCTATCTTAACCGAACTTCCCAGAAGTTACATCTCACATTACTGACTAAACTACGTGCCCTAAACTCCGCACAGCTCTTGAAACCTAGTGAAGCAATTAACGCGGAAATTGAACAAGTTACCAAATCATTAAATGACCTCCTGCTCCATAAAACGGCACGTATTCTGCAAGCACTTAAGCTAAAACACTATACTCAAGGAAATAAAGCAGGGAAAAACTTAGCATCGCTACTAAGGCAGCAATTAACACACTCAAAAATCCCATACATAATTACTAATGCGGGAGGGAGAGTATATAATCCCCTAGACATAAACGCTGAAACAGCGTCCTATTACCAAAATCTATATAATCTGGCAGAGGATCCGCATACACATCAACCGACGCAAAACGAAATCGATAATTTCCTCTCACAGATACAGCTGTCAAAGCTAACACAACAACATAAAGACTCCCTGATAGCACCGATTACACTGCAAGAGCTACAACAAACTATCCGTTCACTCCCTACTGGGAAATCACCCGGACCGGACGGCTTCACAAACCAATACTATAAAGTCTTCTCGCACGCCCTTTGCCCCCACCTACTACGCACACCTACTACGCATATTATAGACACAGGTGTGATGCCGCCAGAGATGCTCTTAGCCCATATTGCCACGCTACCAAAACCAGGAAAACCACCCAGCCAACCCAAAAATCTCAGACCCATCTCGCTGTTAAATACGGATACGAAAATTTTAGCCAAAATTTACGCTAATCGAGTAGCGAACCTTATCCCCTTCATCACACATCCAGATCAAGTGGGGTTCGTGCGCGGGTGGCAGGGATCAGATGGCACCAGGAAACTTCACAGCCTTCTCTACAGTCGGGCGCCTCCCGGCGAACCCAGAGTCTTTATGTCTCTGGACGCCGAGAAGGCGTTCGACAGGCTGCATTGGAATTTTCTGAGAACAGTCCTCCAAAAATTTGAATTTCCACATCAATTCCTATCCCTAATCTCGGCATTATACTCCAACCCATCAGCGCAGGTAGCGAATGGAGGCTTTGTATCTAAGTCGTTCCATATCACGAATGGAACGAGGCAAGGATGCCCGTTATCCCCCGCCCTCTATATTCTAGCACTAGAACCACTAGCCCAGGCCATAAGGAACAACAGTCATATATGTGGGGTGTCACTTGGACGCCGGACACACAAAATTACGATGTTTGCGGATGATGTTATGCTCTCCTTAACGGACCCAATCACATCCATCCCTGCATTACAGACCACCTTACAGCAATACAGCAAGTGCTCTTACTATAAATTAAATGAAGCCAAAACACAAGCAATGTGCTTGCACGCATCCACGGCACTACACACAACTTTAAAACAGAAATACACATATGAATGGAGACAGGATTATTTGACCTTTTTGGGCATAAAATTCACCAAGTTAGAGAGGAATTTACATCGGGAAAACTACGGCAAACTTCTCACATCCATCAAACAACAATTAATGAGCTGGAAAGGAAAATACATATCATAGATAGGTAGAATAGCTGTAGTGAAAATGAAAACGCTCCCGAGGCTGCAATATTTATTTCGCACTTTACAAATAAGTTTACCTAAGAAATTCCTTCAAGACGCACAGAGATTAGTTAATGCCTTTGTCTGGTCCAATAAGAAACCCAGAATAGCAGCCAAAACTATGCACCTAGCAAATAAACATGGGGGAATGAGCCTACCAAACATACTTACCTATTATAGATCAGCCATTCTGGCCCCACTGTTAACTGAGATGCAACAACATGACCACCCAACTCCCTGGGTAACAGTGGAAGCAGAATTCACTGGAGGCCAACACATTACACATTTAGCCTGGACACCACCACACCTTCGAAAAAAATTCAAAGATATGTCACCACTTACGAAAACAACATTACGGGAATGGGATAGATTTCACAGAGAACAGGGACTCAACGAGACTCTCTACCCCGCTTTACCTCTAGACACCTTTTATGGACTAATACCTTCATTAAACATGTCATCCTGGAATGGTAGGGGACTAAAACACTTACACCAATTGTTTGACCAGGGAGAAGTAATCCCATTCCAACGACTGCAAAATGTCTTTAACTTACCCAATACAGCAGGGTTTGCACACAGACAGGTCTGCTCCTGGTTACAAAAACATAAAACCATTTTACCGACAGGCGACAGATGGGAGAATCTAACAACACTGGAACGCCTTAGCACACAGACAAACAGACCAACTAAGCTTATATCCACACTGTATAGTTACCACCACCAGAAGCAGGATCCACGCACACTACACTTTGTGAAAGCATGGGAATTGGACTTAGGTAGACAGCTAACCAGCGAGCAGTGGTCTTACATTATGAATGCAAACAAGAAACTTACACTTAACACAGCCCATCTAGAACTGACCAGGAAACTTCTATACCGTTGGTACCTAGTACCGTCCCGTCTACAACGTATAAAACCCCAGCACACGGGGATGTGTTAGAGGTGCAATTCAACTAGGGGTACTATGTTACATGTATGGTGGGAGTGTGGTGCCCTGAGCTCATTGTGGATAGCCACGAAGAATCTAATAAAAGACACGACAGGAGTGACTCTGACAAACGCCCCGGAGCATTACCTCCTACAGTATATACCACCCGGTCTTGAGAAATCCGTAAGATATCTAATATATCACATAATAATAGCAGTTCTGATGCACATCAGCAGACATTGGCAAAAACAAACTGTCCCCCACATCCAGAGCTGCATAACACAAATTGAAGACACACAAAAAATTTGAGGGGGGGCGTGGCCTGACAGCCAAGATGGCCGGACGTGTTTGCTAGCAGCTCCTGCACATCTGAACTCAATCCAAATGAATCCTACTTGAATCGGTTATAAAACAGAGAGGAGCAGACAGTATATTGCAACCGCAACACTTGTGCACCCGAGGGTGCCCCTATTTGCCCCTATTTCTGCCTAAGCACCTTGGAAACACGCTGTGCGAACATGCGGCCTAGCGGGAATGGCGGCCAGATACCTGGGGGAGTCGGCCGATCCCCCAGGCCAGAACTGGCAGCGACCGCAAGCAAGTCTGCAGCCCTGCAACCCCCCCCCCCTTTGGACCGGTGGGGGTTATCCCGGTCCCCCTGGGCTAGCCCCATGGACTCACTAAGCGACCAAGCAATCCTCACATCAACCCGACCGGTAAGGCCTAAGATGGCGGACGAGTTCTCTCTACGGAGAAGGCATGCAAGGCCGTGACCAGCAAAAGGCCTAAACCTCCTCAGGGCAAACCGACTCCACAAGTCATTACAAGCACCGTCTTTAACCCGACAAGGAGGTGTCCCACTCGGAACAGGAAGAAAAAAAATCATCACCGGCGGAGAACCCGCACCCACATAAGGCGATTACGCAATACGAGACATACAACACCCCACTTACCTGCATACACGAGCGAGAGCAGAGGAGTCAGGCACCAGACCCAAAGCTCTGAGGTGACTTACAACACACGACTGAGACCAAGCCGACGCCATCAGAAAAATGCAACATCTACTCGCCCACCGCAAAAACGCACACATGCATCAAGCTGGGGAATCCAGATGGAGGGTCATCATTTGGAGCTGACAAGCCGGAGGGCAGGCGGAGATGCCGGGTCGAACTCCACAACGGATCATTTACTAAAGCACACCAAAGGCATTGGCTGACAGATTGCAGCAGCCCTTGATCCAGCTACCAGCCTACTTATAGTACGGGACTTGGATTTGCCCAGTTCATCTAAAGTGTTTAATATTTGTTTTGCCCTTTGACTTAACCGTTGCTTTTGTTATTAATCCACATGCGACAAATAATGCCCTAAATAAGCCTGTGCCTTTAAATCCACATGCAGTCAACACGTCACCTTTAATAGCTTTATAACTTAACTAGACTGCATACTCACACTAAGCCCCTGTTCAGTGTGACCACAGAGTTTATTCCTGCATAGCTAAGCGAACTCTCTCATACTTAAGAACCAATATATGCATTGTGTTTTACTCGCTGACCTCAACGTGACCCACAACATTAATCGTACTTAGCCTTTATTCAGCTTGCATTACACTATTCAGAAAACTGAGCTTCTTCCCTAAATGCCATGCAAACGTTCAATTCTGTCATTATATGTTTATTAGCTAGCTATGCATTTCTTGATTTCTTGATTTAAATACGTTATGTTAATACTCTTTCAATCAAAAGTGTTGGTAGTGAATGGTGTTAAAATTCTCTAAACGGGGGGCGTGGCTGACCACCGAGCAAGATGGCCGCATAAGGACTTGCTCCGGCACTGAACTCTACCAAATAAGAATTTAAAGGCACAAATAAGAGTCTTCAACGACACAACTGAACGCCCTACATAACACAAACGAGAATGTCCACGCATAGGACGAAAAAATTAGCGGCGAAAACCGATAAAATGAACTTCTTTGGCAACAAAAGCCAAACGCCGCCAAAGACCTCGCGGCCAGAGGCCCAAGATGGCGGAGGAGACTCTGACACGAGCCTCCCCGCGGCTGAT
Source organism: Pelobates fuscus (assembly GCF_036172605.1). Taxonomy (NCBI): domain Eukaryota; kingdom Metazoa; phylum Chordata; class Amphibia; order Anura; family Pelobatidae; genus Pelobates; species Pelobates fuscus. The sequence continues at coordinate 242,664,462 of NC_086318.1, forward strand.
GGCGGACAAGCGGAACAAATTACCAAAAGCTTCCTAGAACATGCATTAGACACACTGTCTAATAAGCTAGTCACCTCATGGCAACAAACAGCAGAGGCTATGAGGAAGGAGATGCACGAATTGGGAGCTCGTACATCCAAGATGGAGGATAAAATGGGGGAATTTGCATCTGCCCATAATAACATGGCGGACCACGTCCAGCACCTGGAGGAGAAAATAGAGCATTTGGAGACACAAATGGCAGATGCGGAAGACAGAGCGAGACGGAATAATATCCGACTGAGAGGAGTACCGGAGTCGGTACAACAAGCAGACCTCCAAGCCTACGCGAGAGGCCTGCTGAGGGCCTATGCACCAGACATCCCAACAGATATGATGCTGATCGACAGGATACATAGAGTCCCCAAGCCGGCCTACTTACCGGACTCGACACCACGAGATGTGCTGCTCCGGGCACATTTCTTCCACGTTAAAGAACTGGTTCTCATGGCGAGTAGAAATAAGAATCGTCCGCACGAAGATTTTCCCACAGTAAAATTATTCAACGATCTATCCGCGGCAACGCTGAAAAAGCGGCGGGCATTCCACCAAGTCGCAGAAGCACTGAGGCAGCATGGAACCAAATATAGATGGGGTTATCCGACTAAGATGCTGATCCAGCGAGGAGGCACATACAAAGCCGTCCACACTCCGGAGGAAGGCCTCAAACTCTTGGAAGAATGGGACATACCTTTCAACTCGACGGAGTCGGCACCGCACCTAGTAAAGAAAATAGCAAGGGAATGGAGCACGGTTCGCAAAAGACTCACCTAGAAACACATTAGCAGGGACCGCAAGTATTACTCATGCACCACAAAATAGCTTATCATGCCGCATCACACTATACAAACCCCGCACTCATGCTTACGTTGTTCACAAACCTCCATGCAGTTACACCGATCTTACACTTAGAATATCACAACACTGAAGCGGTTGACCAATATATGGACCGCAAAGCACTTTCACAGCCTGAGTACAATAATACATACTACATATGGACTATCAAAAGAGACTGCAAAATAATTGGATTGCATGTAATATTGATGCGCACCCAAAATGGTTAATTGTTTAATTGTCCTAGTGGAAACCCCACAAGGAAACAGTTATTGTTGATAAGGCTCAAGTTTCATGCAGCACAAACATGTGCCTATTAGAGGCATGGGAGAAGACGTAGATAGGATAAATGATGTATATAGTGTGCATGTCTGGGTAATGTATACTTATGTAAATGTGGAGTGCAGGGGGAACGAAATCCGAGAAAGCCACGAAATGGCGGATTGAGAGGTGCGCGGCTGACGAAGCAGGCTAGCACCACCCCTATGCACGGTGATCGTGCCGTGCATACTGGTCGTGGGCCGGGCAGAGGTCGAGCGCCTTCAATAGGTGGGAATAATACGAGTGCGGGAGACGGTGACCGCATGGGATTGAGGGAATGAAACTCCACAGCATAGTTACTTTGACCCCGGGTAACATATGCCAGTACACTAAAAAAGATTGCGTGAAATTTGGAACTTGAGCCTCGCATATGAACGTTTAGGTTATTTTTTATTCTTAGCCTTTATTTGAAATTATTCGTATCTCATAGAGTTCGACAGCCACAACACGGGAGAACTGAGGATTCTCCGACCCCGAGGTGTGGACTATCCACACCACGCCCTCAAAGGAGGGAATTGTGTTAATGATCACTATCCCCAAGTTCAAATTCCCCGGTTATGTTTTTCCCTCCCCCCTCCTTACTCACAACACAGAGGTCTAGACAAAAATCTGTTTGCCTTCTATATAACTTACCAGTACATTATGCTACAGCTCAACTCCCATTATAAGAAACAAGGATTCCAATTAAGAAATTTAGCCCGCACCCATGTCTATAACAATACGCTCTCATAATGCAAGAGGGCTGAACCACCCGCATAAAAGACGCATACTAATAGAGGAAGCGAAGAAAGATAAGATTGATATCCTATGTGTCCAAGAGACTCATTTTGTAACAAACAGAGTCCCCAACTTTGGTCGTAGAGATTTCCCGACTCAGTTCCACACAACAAATACTTCCAAATCTAAGGGGGTGACTTTCCTAATCCATCACTCACTAACATTTGAATTATTGCGCATACGAAAGGATACGCAGGGGAGATACATAGCGCTTCACTGTATAATTAACAACACTGAGTATATCCTGGTGGGGGTGTACTGCCCAAATACAAATCAAAAACAATTTTTACAGAAAGTCTTGAATAAATTACCCACCACGACCACGGGCGATGTCATTGTATGTGGTAACCTCAATCATGTATTAAACTCGCAGGTGGACACGTCGCTCCCTGGCATCTCCCCGCGACATTTAGCGACTAAGACACAGAGTAAAGCCCTCAATAGTTTATTGATAGAACACAATCTGTATGATGCTTGGCGCACACTACACCCTAAGGACAGAGAGTTTACGTACTATTCACAAGTACATAAATCATTCTCAAGAATAGACAATATTCTAGTCTCAGGAACATTGATGACGAGGACAAACAAATGCCGAATCGGGGACATTGTGTGGTCTGACCACGCTCCAGTCACAATCGAGATACAAAGCTCCTTCCCACATAGAGGACGGGCGCCGTGGCGCCTAAATGACTCTCTACTGAATGACTCCACATTCCAGAAGCACATCTCACAGGAGTTAGAAAACTACTTTCATACCAATGATACGCCAGACTTATCCCCTAGCACTTTATGGCAGGCACACAAGGCAACCATACGGGGTCTACTGATTGGCAGGGCAGCACATTTAAAACGGAAATCCACTGAGGAATATATAAAGCTATTAAGAACAATCAGGGATGCCACAGCAGCACACACAGTACACCCTGACCCCGCCCATCTCTCTCTGATCGAGTCAGCTACTAAGAGGTTAAATGACATACACATAGCCAAATCTTCTTACGCTATGCAACGTTTAAAAATGAGGCAATACTCCCAGGGCAATAAAGCAGGGAAACTTTTAGCGACATTATTAAGGAAAAAACAATCCCAATCTAAAATACCATATATACAAACAAATAAAGGAACAAAAATATACAATCCCCAAGACATTAACAATGAGATGGCAAAATTTTACTATAGGCTGTACAACCTCAAACGGGACGATCAGACCCATCAGCCCACAGACAAAGAAATCCAAACACTTCTGGATCGTGCACGATTACCAGAACTCACTCAGATACAAATAGAACAACTACAAACACCCATAACGACCCAAGAAATACTAAACACTATCAAATCGCTACCGTCTGGCAAATCTCCAGGCCCGGACGGCTTTACGAATTGTTATTATAAGACATTCGCTACTATATTGGCACCACACCTGACGACATTATACAATAACATCACCACTACAGGGGTCATGCCAAGGGAGATGCTGGTGGCGCATGTGGCTACACTTCCCAAACCAGGGAAACCCCCAAATAAGTGTCAAAACTTGCGCCCAATCTCGCTCCTAGATACAGACACAAAAATCTTGGCCAAAATTTTTGCTAACAGACTGGCGCCGATAGTTCCCACCCTGGTACATGCAGACCAGGTGGGATTTGTGAGAGGTAGACAGGGGGCGGATGGGGTACGAAAGGTGCTGGACCTGTTGGGTGGACTGCGGGGAGGGGGTGAGCCGAGTGTGGTTGTGTCGTTAGACGCAGAAAAGGCTTTCGACCGGCTTCACTGGCCCTTCCTCCGCGCGGTCCTAGGGAGATTTGGATTCCCCCCACGGTTCAAATCATTGGTGGAAGCATTGTATTCCTGCCCCTCTGCAAAAGTAGTAAATGGGGGCTTTTTCTCGGAAAATTTTGAAATTTCAAATGGGTCTAGGCAGGGTTGCCCCCTGTCACCAATATTATATATACTCGCCCTAGAACCGCTCACTAACCTAATCAGGGATGACCCCCTGATACAAGGAATTAAAGTAAACAATGAAGAATATAAGATAACACTATTTGCGGATGACATCCTCCTAACCCTACAAAGCCCACAAGCTTCCCTAACGGCTTTACAAAATTTGATACATCAATATGGTCAATGCTCGTACTATAAATTGAACATTAATAAAACACAGGCGATGAGCATTGATATACCCCCACCTCAGTTGAAGGATCTCAAAGGGAAATTTAAATTCGACTGGTGCAAAGATAAGATTAAATTCTTAGGGATAGCTCTAACTAAAACAATAGCGGGAATCTATAGGGCCAACTATGTGCCACTTTTGACGGAACTGAAAAATCAGATACACAGTTGGAGGGGGAAGTTTATCTCGTGGATGGGCAGAATAGCCACTGTAAAGATGCTTCTTCTCCCACGACTGCAATACCTCTTTCGAAACATCCCGCTGGCACTACCAAAACATTATCTAGATGAAGTACAAAGAATGATATCCTTGTTCATATGGAATAAGGCTAAACCTAGGATAGCGAAGACCACCCTACATCAGCCATTGGGGAAAGGGGGCATGGGGTTACCGAATGTAACTAATTACTACAAAGCGGCAATATTAAGTTCGCTTGTGGCAGCCACTGGTACGCCAAGTCCCCCGCAATGGGTCCATATAGAAGCATATTACACCAATAACTTCAAAGTATCTACGTTAGCTTGGATGTCTAGAAAGCTCAGACCTAAGTATAAGACTATGCTCCCATCCACCAAACTCACGCTACAAATTTGGGATAAATTCGGGGAGGCATATATATTAAAAGGGAACACATCCCTAGCGACACCACTAGCGATACTATCCATAGCAATACCGGGATTCCCGGTTCGGATGTGGCACAACCATGGCATCACCACTCTCTACCAAATAAGCCAAGGTTCAGCACTGAAACCATTTCTAGAGCTCCGAAAAAACTTCGGGATACCCTCCATAGCTCTTTTTTCTTACATGCAATTAACGTCCTGGTACAAGGCACAAACAATCTGTTCATACCATCCACAATCAGGCCTGCAACTAACAGAGATAGAATCCATCTGTCTCAACCTAAAACCAAAGAAAAAACTAATATCCTTAATATACACAATCTATAACTCCATGAGTGACTCTCATGAACATACATTCATAAAAGCATGGGACCGGGAACTAAAAACCCCTATCACTCGAGATCAATGGGCCCGAATACTCAGGGGACATAGAAATCTCCCCTTGTGTGCCTCCCATGCAGAAATAACACGCAAACTTATGTATAGATGGTACATGGTTCCAACCAGACTCAACAAGGGGAATCCAAGTATACCAGACACATGCTGGCGATGCATGCAGCACAAAGGATCCATGCTACATATATGGTGGTCATGTCCAAAATTAGATACGTATTGGAAAGACATACATAAAATCATACAAGACAGTACAGGCATCTGCCTACCCCTAACACCTGAGGTATATCTATTACAGCTTTTCCCCACAGACATCACAAAATCCCAAGTATACCTCATATATCACATTATAGTGGCAGCCCTACAAACAATTAGCAGGCAATGGCGAAACACGAAGTCACCATCTGCGACTCAAACCCTTGCAGCATTACAAATGACAAAACAATATGAAACAATGGCGCGGAAAAATGCACCACCAAAGCAAGCAATAGAGAACGCCTGGGAAACATGGGAAGAGTACACAATAAGCGCAAAAAAGGAGATTTGTGCTACCTAATAAGACCAAAATAGGAGGTACTGGAAGGGCAGTTGCCTCTACAGGGAAGTTAAGGGACATCGTAATGTAAACACCCACCTATAGGGGAAAGGATAAGCCCTGTAATCCTCTGTACAAGTTATATAACTGCTCTAGATCCGCAACAACCACGATCATCATATCCTTCCCTCATTACCCATTTTTCCTCTGACCTCCTACCCCCCTTACCCCCCCTTACCCCATCCCCTTTTAGTTATTGTTAATGTTGTAATATAAAATCGTGTCAACATATAAATGTGACGTACGAATCGCAAAAGGAATGTTGCGAAGCATTATACTGTAATGTTATTCACTCATACTTTGTGATATTATGTATGTACTGTTGACATTATAAAATGCAAATAAAAAAAAAAAATTCTCTAAACACTCCTTAAGCGTGACTAGCTTTGTTAAAGGCATAATTGTTGTAGCATGCTATATAAGCATTTTCTATCAGCCTGTCAATTTTATAATATAAAAATGTGCCGACTAAACTGCCACAATGTAAAATGCTTTCACTATGCTTGTGGACGCTGTTGTGGCTCTACTTGCTTGTTGTCATCATTTGCACAAGAAAAATAAAGAATTATAAAAAAAAAAAAAAAAAAAAATTGAGAAGATGGCCAGATCCAATAACCTTCCGCAAAAATTTTGGGTAGAGGCATGGGAAACCTGGGATAGGTTCCAACAGCGACAAAAAATAGCTCATCTCCCCCCCTGATCGCACTATACCACAATCCATTGCACAAAGCTTAGGAATGTAAGACTGAATTTTCTGGTAGTTACAACTAATTTTGTAACTGAACTTGTATATATGATAACGTGTACACTCATTCCCTAAAAAATTAGGAGAACATTCAAGAGGGTTCCTCAAAGGCCGTGGAGCAGGCCTACAAAAAGAATTATATTAAGGGACTAACCCCCCCCCCCTCCATCCTCCCCCCTTTTCTCCTCCTCTTGAGATCCCCTCTTTATCTTACCCAAGTTGTCACACACCCCAAGTTAAAGGTTATTAAGCATCAGGGCAATGGGAACTACTTAAAGGCCAAAAATATCTCCTGATCAATTTAATAATAGCACATTTATAAGAAACGTTTGCACAAACATAATGTCTGACAAAGCTTGCAAGAACTATGTTAATCTGTATTGTAACATGTAATATGTGATGTAATAATTTGTTTAGATTTGTCATTTGTCATGCAATGTGTCATGCAATGTGAACATGTTCATTGGCATTGCAATATGCAGATTATATTATAACCAAGAGATGAAAATATGGCTGTACCTGTTTGCCCTGTATTATTAAGAATGTAAATTCTTTTGTTTTTTTATAAATTGTCAATAAAAAAAAAAAAAAAATGTCACCTTTCATTGTAAAGGGAGAAAAAAAAAAAGGACGGAGAAAGGGAAGGAATTTTTTTTTCTCTTTATATTATTGTCTTGTATGTTATGTGTTTTTTATTTTTATTTTTTTCTTATGTATTTTTTATAAATGAAAAACTGAATAAAGATGAATTAAAAAAAATATATACAACAGCATGTAACACATGGTGAACATCTTAAATCATTCATGTTTAATCATATGCTTTTGTAAAAAAAATATGCCTGTGTGTTATACAATACATGTTCTCGCATTTAATCTTGGAATATAAGAAAGCTACAGCTTTTAAAAGGCATAGCTCATTCTTGGTAGTCATTTCTACAAGAGGATTTTCAAATGACTTTTTACAGACAACAAACTGCAATCATTAAAAATGTAAAACAAATTACAGTCTTAAATATTGAAAAGGAATATTAAGTTGACTTTGCAAATCACATCTCATAATTTAAATCTAGAAATATGTTGTTTGTAATATTTTTGAGTTTTCATACTATAATGGCAAGTATTACTGTTACAACGGTTTCAGTAATATGTCCTTGACAGGGCATGAATGAAATTGCTAACAGCACGTTTATATGCACACATATATGTGTAATTTGCCACATTGTAGTTGGTTCATTTTGGCAGTACATTCACCTAATTACTAAAGAATAAATGTAAAATAAGAACAAACTGTAATTGCCAAAGTGTCTATTGATGTCAGTAAACCTCAGTAGGAATAACATTGATTCTTTACCCTCTGTTCACTGCAAAATATAACCAATTAAATCAATTGCTAACACAATGTATATGTCACTTCTGTTGCAAGCAAAAATCAATAAAAAAAAAAACAATGAGAGAAACACAGGAACAAAAAAGATAAAAAATACTGCTGCTCCAAAGCACAAGGGAAAACATTTTCTCAGTTTCAATATAGAATATGGTATCTTGAGCCTGTAAATATAGATACATTACATCAGTGATCCCCAACCCCCGGGCCGCGGACCGGTACCGGTCCGTTGATCAAACGGTACCGGGCCGCCGGAGGAACTTTAATTTCACTGTGGCGGCCGAGGCGCAGAGCATTGGGCCCTCCCAAGCCCGCCCATTGTGTGACAATAGCGAATGAAAATTCCCTATTGTTACACTGATCCTCCTCCTGGGTTCCTGATTGGCCGTAAGGCAAACCCCACGCCATTGGCCGAACTCAATCTGGGCCTTCAGGGGGAAATGACAACTGTTTTTAAGTTGTCAGACAAAGTAGCTGCATTTAAAGCCAAACTGGAGTTGTGGGGACGGCGCGTGAACAGAGGCATTTTGGACATGTTTCAGACATTAGCGGGGATTTTAGGCGAGACTGAGCTTGAACGTTCATTCTGCCAGTTGGTGCACAATCACCTGTCTTTGCTTTTAAAAGAGTTTGAGCGCTACTTCCCAACCACAAAAGACCCACAAACTGGTAAGGAATGGATCCGCCACCCATTTGCCAACAAATCAGGCGAATCTAGCATGTCTATGCAAGAAGAAGAACAACTGCTGGAGATTGCAAATGACGGTGGCCTTAAAACTACGTTCGAGACAACAACTCTGCCAGTGTTCTGGATTAAAGTCATGGCGGAATACCCTGAGATTGCCACCACAGCACTTAAATCCCTATTGCCATTTCCGACAACCTATCTGTGTGAAGCGGGGTTTTCTGCAGTGACAGCAACCAAAACAAAACAGCAGAATTAACTGGACATAAGCAACACACTTCGGGTGTCATTGTCTCCTATTATCCCCAGATGGAACCGTCTCGTTGCAAAGAAACAAGCTCAGGGTTCTCATTGATTTGGCATTCTAGTGAGTTAAATACAATAAATCACTTTATATTAATTTTTTGGTGTAGCTGTATTTTATTTTGAAGGCATGTTTAAATACAATTAAATTAAAATTATTAAATCAAAACAAGCGGGCCGGGAGTAGACCAGAAAAGGGGCGATTACCCAGCCTGCAGACATCTCAGGGTGCACTACCCATGCTGGGGGTGCACCATAGAAGCAATCGCCACAATCCCGACGCCCGTCGGAAGAGGGAGCATTAAACGCCGATCGTGGCCTACATTACTCAGAGCCAGGGCGAGGCGGACACTCTCCCCGGCCCAGGAACGACCTGGCAAGCACCCTACCCCCCCCCTTTGGACCGGCGGGGGTCATCCCGGTCCTCTTCAGCCACGCTAAGCGCACCGGAGGACGGCCCGCAGGGCCACGGGGCTTTCCAGGATTTGGCATCGTCATAGCACAGCCAAGATGGCGGTCCAACGCAGGCCCCAGCTAAAGGGAACAAGCATCCAGCCACAGCCTCAACCCACATTAACCACGGAGCAGCTCTGTGAATGCTTCTGGGCAATACTCCACTACCAAGGAGCAACACAATATAATGGCCGCGTGGATCCGCCCTGACACGAGGCGCCCCCATTACGGAACGCTACCGTGGACCCCCAAAACGGCCACTTGGCAGAGACAGGGCAAAAAACCTGCAAAGCGGGAGGCAACTACCGGGCACATGGGCACTAACACCCGTCCCCACACAAACAGAAAAAGGGGTGCCACGCTGGCCTCACACATAGGCACCTCGCCTGACCCAAGACATGGAGCCCTACATGACAGGCGGCTACCCACAAGTCAACCGCAAACCAGCAAGCTTGTCCACAACACTAACGCCTGGAAGACCCCACCGTGCACGCATGCATGGCCACCAGGACGGGCATCGGCTGAGCTACCACACTACCACGTCCATGTTGCCGAGGAGGAACCTGCTGCACATCTCCTGGGACACTTAAGTTACCTGCTAGCCTAGGCTCAGAGTCTTAACTTAGACACACTCCTTAAGCCACAGATTGCATCACATTTACATGTCAGCTATTGTAGGTTATTGATGTTTACACTGCATGCCGTTATCCCCCTACATAACACAATAAGCCTGTTTATAATGCCTACACAACTGATACACTCGCTTAGTTAATAAAATATAGCCAAACGTTGATTACCTAACTTAGATAATCCTGGTATACACAAGCTGCATGATATCAAGATGATCAACCTCTTCATAATCGCATTCCAAACGTGTAAAACTAAGTTAGCATTACTAACATATCTAGTCTAGCACTGTTAAACGTTGAATTTCTCACTCTATGATGATGATTTTACTGTTCAACCTAGCTGATTGTTAAAACTATATAAAATTGTGCATTTCCTCATGCCACTTCAGTACAACCTCAGACACGCTGTTGTGGCATATGTTGTTGCTATGTATAACATGCACAACAAAAATAAAGAATTAAAAAAAACAAAAAAAACAAGCGGGCCACGGAAAAATTATCAAACGTTTACCGGTCCGCGGCGATAAAAAGGTTGGGGAGCACTGCATTACATAACCTATAAATCAAGAAAAAAATAGTCCAAAGGTGCCATTGTCTGGTGGAGGCAATATCATGCCAGGCTATAATCCGATATAAGTGGGTGAAATAATAAGAGTTCAATAAAGATCAGATCATCTTTCACTAGACAGGCAGAGGTGTTTTCATTGAAGACTCACATTCTTGCCTCCATTAATGTAGGAAATTGGCATTCCGTGAAATCTTTGTTTGTCACATACCAGTTTTCTTAACAAATCGAATCAAGTATCTTGCAGTTTAACTTATGTTTATTCAAACATAACACATCATCCATCCGGTAATAACATGTCATTAACAGTCTTTGTCCAATACATAGCAGTGTTCCAGGTGTTATCCATTTTTGATGTTAAAGGTATTGGCCACGAATTCTAAACTACAATTAGTTTTATGGGTTTAAAATTCAGTTACAGAGGGGAGTAAACATAAGATTTCCTTACTTTAAAATAAGTGGCTATCTTAGAAAAAGGGGTGTGACTTAGCATAATTTGAAATCTATGATTAAAGCCATACGTTATAGTTTTGGCGGTAAGCTACACAAAGGAGTTATATATGCATGGTAAATGAATAGATGCCTTTAGGAATGTAGAAATGTGAGACATCCCAGGGATTCTATCTTGCAAAGCTTAGGTCAAAGGTTACTATAAACAAGCCCTTCAACATCACTCTTAAAGTGAACCAGATGTGGTCTCCATTCCTATACAATGAAAGTCTGTAATACTCTATGGGCCAAGGTATGGCTTCTCAATTTCAGTGTTCTGGAAGCAATCTGAATAAAACTTATAATATTTATATCAACACATTAAATACATTTAAAGTACATAAAAAATATATTTCAATTAATATAGGAAATAATAGCTGAATTAAGAAACTTGAAGTAAGTTGAGGGTATTCTGACAGTTAGACAGACAGACAGTAGTGACAGGAGAACGGTTAATTCCTACTTTACACAAGTTCTGTGTTCAAGGGGAGCTGAAAAGCTCTAGCTCTGTACATAAAACATCAGGGACAATACACAAGGAAACAAGAAAGCAACAAGGCCTTATAGACCTGGAAGAGGAACAAATTGGTGGTCAGATTATGTTGGCATGTGTTTCAAGTCCAAAGAGGGTGGTCATATGGCCAAGAACTGTACAATGAAGGATACACATATGGAATTCAATAGGGGTAAAGATGAATACAACATTCATTTGTTTTTAATTGTGTTGTTCTTCCAACAATGACTATGCTAATAACCATCATAAGTGATGTGTAACTGTGAATGGAAAAATGTCTAAAGCATTTAGCATTTAACATTGATTGCAGAGTCTAGAACCACCCATAAGGCCAACTCGCGCTTTCAGTACTTCTCACGGGCGGCTCCCTTCCTATGGAAATGCCTACCGCAATCAGACTCTCCCCTAGTCTTCAACCGTTTAATAAGTGCCTCAAAACCCATTTCTTTAGGAAAACCTTTGGCCTCCCAGACTAACCTCTACCTCACATACCTGTCTCTTGGTCTCCCCTAAAGGGCAGCACCCTACTCTCTCCTGCAGCTCTGCTTCACACCCAACTAATTTGATTGCTATTTCCTGTCCTAATGTGTTTCATACCCCTCCTCCTATAGACTGTAAGCTCATTTGAGCAAGGCCCTCTTCAACCTATCATTTCTGTAAGTTTTCTTGTATTTGTCCTATTTATAGTTAAATCCCCCATCTAATAATATTCTAAAGCGCTACGGAATCTGTTGGCACTATATAAATGGCAATAATAATAATAATAATAATAATAATAATAATAATAATAATATATCTTATGTAAAATCTGACCATGATCAGACAATAGGAATTATCTATCTTCACTGTGATAAGAAAGAATACCCCACTGTGAAAGTAAATATTAGAACCCACTATGGGACTTTAAATTACTGAGTAGGTGTAGTACCTAGATTAGCCCATGAATTGGTGATAGGTAGAGATTTCCCCCACTTTCTAAAATTATGGGCATTTGAAGAAGAGACAGGCCAGAGCTCATCAGAAATTAGTCAGTCTGCCAAGGACAATGTGTTTCCTTTTGCCAATATTGACTTGGATTTTTAACAATGTGACAGACAAAATAGGAAAGGTAAAACATCCTGCACTAAATCACTATTAGTATGGGACCATCCCTCACAAACTAATTATGAGCCTACTAGCAGTGCAGACAAAATTATGACTTATGTGATATAGGGATCAGTTTGGGTAACTTTAAAAGCACCCAATGGGAGATCCCACTTTAGTGGCAGTCAGAAATTATATTAAAGTTGTAAATGGGGTTGCTACTTGGCCAGGTGAAGCACTACTGTTCCCTTATTTTAAAGCTCTAGATGACCTAATCTATTGTGTAGAAAATATAGATTCAGATATAATTAAGCAGTTGTTGGCTCCCCAGATTAATGAAATACAGTAGTAAAGTTGGCTCATAGCCACATACTATTGGGACACCTGGGAGTTGAAAAAACTAGAGAGAGAGGCCAGCTAGGAGATCTAGTGAACTGACGAGTGGCTTTCTACAATGTACATTTTGTTATTGATATTTGAAGTATTGGTAAGTGGAAAAGACACCAAATTGTAGACAGTTGTTGCTTTGTCTAGGAAGTGGTCAAGCAAGAGCAAGTATTGTTTTTGATCAACTATATATACATTGATAGTCATACTCCATGATGTCATCATGGAGGAGTACAAGAGGACTCCAGTGGCAACCTGTGAAGCTCTGGTGAACTCCATGCCCTTGAGGGTTAAGGCAGTGCTGGAAAATAATGATAGCCACACAAAATATTGACACTTTGGGCCCAATTTGGACATTTCCACTCAGGGCTGTACTCACTTTTGTTGTCAACAGTTTAGACATTAATGGCTGTGTGTTGAGTTATTTTTTAGGGGACAGCAAACTTACACTGTTATACAGGCTGCACACTTACTACTTTACATTGTAGCAAAGTGTCATTTCTTCAGTGTTGTCACATGAAAAGGTATAAGAAAATATTTGCAAAAAATGTAAGGGGTGTAGTCACTTTTGTGAGATACTGTATATAATCCAGAAAAGATACTCCCAGGATTTCAGTATTCTCTCCTTTTATTTCAGAATATCCATTAAGGTCAACATTCCAGTTCCCAGTAAGATCTTTCAGTATAAAACCAATATAACAAGTGGAAGGGATAGCTGAGCTGCAGATGAGTGATGGATTCCCCTGCTTCTTGAATTGTTTGGGATATAAAGAAAAACCCATAGGTAACTTTAAGAGAAATATGAGCTGCTCTGGAAAAATATGTTGTGGTTGTTTCAAGGAGCACAATACAATGAAACCTGAACACAAATGAGCTGAATGGTCAAGACGCCACAAAAAAGCCCAGTTACAATATGCCCGACAACACTTTGACACGCCTCACAGCTTCTGGCACACTGTAATTTGGAGCAATGAACCAAAATAGAGCTTTATGGTCACAACCATAAGCGCTATGTGTGGAGAGGGGTCAACAAGGCCTATAGTGAAAAGAATATCATCCCCACTGTGCAGAATGGTGGTGGCTCACTGATGTTTTGGGGGGTTTGAGCTATAAGAGCATTAGGAATCTTGTGAAAGTTGAATGTAGCATGTTATCAGAAACAACTGCACGAAGGCTGTGCACGGGACACGCTTGGACTTTCCAGCATGACAATGACGTTAGGGTAACACAAGCACAAGGCCAAGTTGACCTGTCAGTGGTTACAGCAGAAAAAGGTGAACATTCTGGAGTGACCATCACAGTCTCCTGACCTTAATATTATCTAGCCACTCTGGGGAGATCTCAAACGTGCAGTTCATGCAAGACAACACAAGACTTTGCATGTCCTGGAGGAATGTGCCAAGATGAATGGGCAGCTATACCACATGCAAGAATTAGGGGTCTCAAAGACAACTATTACAAAAGACTGCACACTGTCCTTAATGCTAAAGTAGGCAATATACAGTATTAAAAACTAAGCGTAGGCAGACTTTTGAAAAAAGGTCATTTCCTTTTTTTCTTTGTTGTCATGTTTTGTGGTTGTGTCATTCTGTTACAACCTACAGTTGGATATGAATCCCATAAGAAATAAAGAACTATGTTTTGCCTGCTCACTCATAAGAATTACTGCAGGGCATCAGAGCATTTCAAATGTCTCTAAAATATGCGAGAAGCACTTAATTGGGAAGCAAGTGTTAGGCTTGTACGGTTGAGACTCAGATTTTCAATATCTGAGACTTGTGAGTATTTAGCTTCAGGTTCCTAAGTAAATCATACAATTGGAATTATCTTGAAACAAGTAAGGGGATATTAGAACAGCACATCTTCTGAAGCAGAGCATATCATCTGTGTTTGCTACCTCCTTGTTGCATACCATGAAGGTCATAAAGCCATTGAAGCCATTATGTCATAATTTACTTTATTTGCCTCAAGAAAAAGCTGTAAAAATTCTAAACAAACAGAAAGTCACACCTGAAGTTGAGTGGACACATGGATGTTCGGGTCAGGCGGGTTCGGTCGAACTTTGAAAAAAAGTCTGGGTTTGGGATCGAACTTAACCTGAACCTGAACCCCATTGAAGTCAATGGGGACCCGGACTTTTGGCCACAAAAATACCTCTAAAAAAGTCCTGGAAATGGCTAGAGGGCTGCAAAAGGAAGTAACATGGGGGTAAGAGTAGGACAGGTGCCCTGCAAACAAATGTGGATAAAAAAAAAAGGAAAAAAAGTTGAGCCATAAAATAGCACTAGATGGAATCTTTGATTTTAGCTTTGGAAGAACATAAATCAAAATCTAAAGCATGGCTGTCAGGAGGATCACCAGAATTATCCATTTGAGAGAGGGTTGGAGTGCAGGGTATTCTCTTTTATTGTTCAAACTGAGCTCAACTCCTGAAGCATGGAGAAAAGGCCTTCACAAGCCTCTGCTATTGTATACATAGTTTATACTAAGTGACCCATAGGTTGAGGAGGCGGTGACCGTGGCGGTGGAGGTGGAAGCAGCGGTGGAGGAGGAGGAGGTAGCCAACACTGTTTTTAAATATATATATATATATATATATATATATATATATATTATTTTAATTGGGGTAGCCTCCAAAATATTGGGACATATAAAAAAAAAAACTGTTCCACAGAGCGACTGATCCGTGTGTACTGCATCTGAAACTTCACTATCGCCTGCTGCTGGTCGCACAGTCTCATGAGGTGGTGAGCGGGAAAGCCGAAGTTACGCTGCAGCGCAGACAGGCGAGCAGCAGCAGGGTGAGAACGCACAGACGGCCCGCACTTTCTGCAGCAGCTCTGATATATCTGGGTATACACCGTGGCATCACAAGGGCCATCCAGAACTGGCTGAACTCCCATCAAGCCAAGTTCACGGAGGAGATCACCCAGCTCATCATGCTAGAGCACTTTTTCAATGTGCCCCCAACGAGAAGGCGACAACGCATTCGTATTTCAATCCATATCAACTTTCAATGCCATTGACTGCGCCAACCATGGTGACCACGGGTAACGGGGAATCATGGTTCGATTCCGTACAGGGACCCTGACAAACGGCTGCCACATGCAAGGAAGTGTAAGCGCACTATTAGACGCTTCTATTTGACTCTCAGATATGAAGAGCAGGCCCCAAAATGTACTATTTAGCAGATTAGCAGCAAAACAATTAGAATGTTTACAACTGCGCTGTAAGTGCACTATTTGCCGCTTCTATTTGACTCTCAGATATGAAGTGCTCCCCACTAATGTACTTTTTAGCACCCAAAACATTTTAAGTTTTAAAACTGCAACGTTACAGCAGTATTTGACGATTCTATTTGACTCTCAGATATGAAGTGCACCCCACTAATGTACTATTTAGCACCAAAAAAATTGACTTTTTAAAACTCAGATGCAACCAAGGTATTTGACACTTCTATTTGACTCTCAGATATGAAGTGCACCCCACTAATTTACTAGTTTGCAGAATTCTTTCCTAAGCTGTCCCTCACAGCGGCAGCATCCTCTCCCTATACTAATAAGACCTCATGTGCGTGCGGCGCTACGCGACTCCATCTTATATATAGAGGCTCACATGCTGCACTGGCCAATCACAGCCATGCCATTAGTAGGCATGGCTATGATGGCTTCTAAGGGCACACAAGTAAAACGCTTTTTGATTGGCTGCCCTGCAGCCTTTGAAAACGGGCCATTAAATCGCCAAACACCGAACTCCAACCCGAACATACAGTGATATGTCCGTGTTTGGGTCCGGAGTTTCAAAAAATGTAATGTTTGGTACGAACCCGAACTTTGCGGTTCGGGTTCGCTCAACTCTAGTCACATCCTGTTTGTAATTGAGACTCCCTATGATAAGGCCCTACCAGATTACTGAAACAGAGCTAGATCTTAATTGAGCTTTTAAGCCAAATACCTGTGATTGGGTTAGAAAATATTGTTCATGTTTCGTTTTGGTTTTAATTTAACCACTTAAGGACTAAGGCAGTTGTACAAGTTGTGATCATTTGAATTTGCGCTATATGTCTGTTCAAAAAGAATTCACATCTTTCATATTAATTGCACCCACACTTATAATATATAATTGTATTCAGGAGAAACAGGATTTTCATGTCATATCAAATATTTACAGATGAAAACATGATTTATTTTTAATTTTTTTTTTTTTTTAAATGTGAGAAATTAATCAAAAATTGTTAGTTCTGCATGGCATTTTAACTGTGAGTAGCATAATACCGTTGACTGTTACTGCAATAAAGTACACATATTTGTAAAACAGTATCCCAAATAGGTTTTATGGTGTCAAATATAGCATGTTACATTTTTCAGTTTTTTCACATTGAAATTTGCCAGACTGGTTATGTTGCCATTGAGACCAAATGGTAGCCCAGGAATGAGAATTACCCCCACGATGGCACACCATTTGCAAAAGTTGACAACCCAAGGTATTGCAAATGGGATATGTCCAGTATCCTTTAGTAACCACTTAGTAACAAACACTAGCCAAAATTAGCATTCATATTTGTTCATGTGTGAAAATTGCAACAACAAAAAAACGAATTTTAACGCTAATTTGGGCCAGTGTTTGTGACTAAGTGGCTACTAAGAAAGCCTGGAAAAAACACATTTGCAATACCTTGGGTTGCCTACTTTAGTAAATGGTATGCCATCAAGGGGGTAATTCTCATTCCTGGGCTACCATACGCTCTTAATGGCACCATAATCAATCTGGCAAATATCAATTTGAAAAAAACTCAAAAGCAAGCCTTATATTTACATAGTTACATAGCTGATAAGAGACTTGCGTCCGTCACGTTCAGCCTTCCTTACATATGTTTTTGCTGTTGATCCAAAAGAAGGCAAAAAAACCTAGTCTGAAGTGCTTCCAATTTTGCCACAAACTAGGAAAAAATTCCTTCTTGACCCCAAAATAGCAGTCAGATGTCTCCTTGGATCAAGCAGCTATTACCCCACAAATTAGAAATTATATCCCTGCATGTTTTTGTTGTTGTTTTTTTTTTATTTATCTTTTTATTGTTTTGTATTTTATACAAAGTTAAGAAATACAGTTTGGTATAGCGTGTTAACAAGTTGGTGTCTAGTCATCAAATGCAAACTCAAGACATTGCAAAACATCAATCAATAATATTAACAGTAGTAGTACAGTGGGTATCACAACTATCTCAGTGTAGACTGTGAGTTTGTGGTATCTTCAGTTTTCAGTCAGTTGAATCTCCATTAACCCCTTAAGGACCGGACTGTTTTTGCGATGTTGTACATTTGCGACCAGGCATCTTTTTCCACTTTTGTGGTGTTTGTGTTTAGCTGTAATTTTCCGCTCTCTCATTTACTGTTCCCATACAAATTATATATTGTTTTTTTCAGGACAAAAGGGGCTTTCTTTACATACCATTATTTATATAATCTCATGTAATTTAATTTTTTTTAAATTAAAAAATATGATGAAAAATTTAAAAAAATACATGTTTTTTGACTTTTATGTGAAAAATCTTTTACTCATCTACAAAAGCGAATGAAAAAAAATGCTAAATAGATTCAAAATGTTGTCCTGAGTTTAAAAATACCCAGTGTTTACATGCTTTTTGCTATTTTTTTGCATGTTATAGGGCTATAAGTACAAGTAGGATATTGCGGTTTCAAAACATACATTTTTAAAATGTATCAATAGTGACATTGTAATACTATTATCTGTCATAAATCGCTGAATAACACCCCACATGTACATATTTTTTTTAAAGTAGACAACCCAGGGTATTCAATATGGGGTATGTCCAGACTTTTTTAGTAGCCAGTTAGTCGCAAACACTGGCCAAAGTTAGCGTTCATATTTGTTTGTGTGTGAAAAAAGTAAAAAACTAAATTGAACGCTAATTTTGGCCAGTGTTTGTGACTAAGTGGTTACTAAAAAAGACTGGACATACCCCATTTGCAATACCTTTTGTTGTCTTCTTTTGCAAATGGTATGCCATCATGGGGGTAATTATCATTCCTGGGCTACCATACGCTCTCAAAGGCAACGTAACCAACCTGGCCATTTTCAATGTAAAAATATTTGACCCATATATTTGACCCTGTAACTTTCAAAAACGCTATAAAACCTGTACATGGGGGGTACTGTTATACTCAGGAGACTTTGCTGAACACAAATATTAGTGTTTCAAAACTGGAAAATGTATCACAACAATTATATCATCAGTAAAAGGGCTGTTTGTGTGTGAAAAATGCAAAAAAAGTCACTTTCACTGACAATATCATCGCTGTGATATGTTTTACTGTTTTGAATCACTAATATTTGTGTTCAGCGAAGTCTCCCGAGTAAAACAGTATCCCCCATGTACAGGTTTTAGGGTGTCGTAGAACGTTACAGGGTAAAATACAGTGATAGCAAATTAAATTATAGATATATATATATAAATTAAATCGTATAGATATATAATTTTTTTTCCATTTTTATTATTATTTTTACATGTTTAATTTAATTTAAATTACTTATTATTTGTATTTTATAATATATATATATATATATATATACAATATATATAGTTATTATATATATTATATATATATATACGTGTGTAATTTAATTATAAGTGTATTTTTATATTAATATATGTACATATTAATATAAAAATACACTTAGCATGACATTATATATATATGATATATAGACATATATTATATAGGTATAATATATGTCTATATATCATATATATATACACAGATATAATAATATTTTTTTTTTATTAACTATAACTTTAATTTTTTTCTGATTTTACACTGGCAGGGAGACTGCCTGTCAGCACAGACAGTCCCGCTGCAGGCAGAGACATGGACACCTATTGTGACCATGTGGTCGCCCTGTTGGGCGATCACATGGCCACAGGGGTCCTAATTCGCCATGGGGAGACTGTCTGGGCTGCAGACAGTCTCCCCACAACGGGAGCAGCGCCGATCGCCGCCGGGGGAACGACGGCGATCGGGTAAGTACATCTTAAATTTAGGACGGTTCAGGACCGTCGTCGGTCGGCAATGAAAAAATGCCGATGACGGTCCTGAACCGTCCTACGTCCTTAAGGGGTTAAACTTTGGATATATAACATTATAATTAAAATACAACAGTGTCAGATCTAAAGATGGTTGTACGATTACAGTAAAATTTTAAACATTTACATTGTGTCCTGTATAAATTTCAATATATTCCATATATAGATAGAAGAGGAGGAGGAATTCCCTTCCGAGGATTGGAAGACCAAGTCTCTGTTTGGAATGGTTACCAGAGGTATGTGATGTGATTATCAATGAAGTAACGAAAAAGGAAAGTAGTGTGTCATTGTATTAGTGTATCTAAAAGGTGGTCTTAAAGAATGTAGACTTATGTCATGTCGCTCTGTTTATACCAATTTGTTGATTCATTTAGTTAGTTACTTAAGTAATTAATTTTTCTGTTTACATGCTAAGTTAGTTGAGATCCATATTTAGTCGTTGGTTTGTTTCATCATATAATCTTATATTTATTTATGTTGTGTTCTCTTTTCAGGGGAAGAAGACGTAAGAGAAAGGAAAATAGGGGGGGAATGAGGGACAAAGGAGGGAAGAATTAACGGCATTTCAGTCGGTATAGACCAGGATATACGGCTGATGTTCGTGGTTTTGTTTGAGATATTTTCTTCACAGGTAAGTTTTTTAATTGGTGAGAGAAGGATTATAGTTATTATATGTATTCCATGGATTCCAGATTGATCGAGATTTAGTGTGTCTCCCTAGTTTAGCTAATGTGATTCCTTCCATTAGTTTGATCTCTTCAACCCTCAGCACCCACTCTCGAATTGAAGGGGGTTGGGGTTGTTTCCAATATTTTGGAATTAGTTGCGAGGCTGCCATTGCTAAGTGACAAAACAGGGTGTATTCCAACTTCGTGAGTTCTTGTGGAGGAAGGAAAAATATATAATGTTCCGGGATACATGCAAAGGGTTTTTGGTATATTAGTTGAATGATCGTGTGGATCCTCTTCCAGATTTTTTGTATCATTGGGCATTGCCACCAAATATGGGCGTGGTGTGCATGTAGAGTGTCGCATCTCCAACACATATCAGGTGAGGTGTGGTAATATCTGTGTAGTTTGGCAGGTGTGTTCTGCCATCGGGTTAATCTTTTGTATTTGCATTCTAGTGCATGTGTTGATATGGAAGATTTATGGATGGAGATAAAGGCCTTTTTCCATTGATCTTGGTTAAGGTGGTTTGTAATTCTTCTGTCCATTTTAGGGTGAAGGTGGGAAGATTTTGTGAGTGTGTTTCCCTTAGAATGGAGTGCATGGTTGAGAGGGTTTTAATTTTTGGTGGGTGTATGGTGCAAAGTGTTTCATTTGGTCGTAGAAAAAGGTTTGGACCCCCGAATGTTTATCTGCGCCAGTGAGTTCTTGCAGTTTACCCTCTCGTGTTGCGTCACAAAGTTTCAAAAACGAACCTTCGTACTGAAGACCAAATTGTTTACCCGTGGTTCCCTCTTGTAGGTAGGGGTTAAGAGTCAAAGGGTATATAGGTGGTGGATAAGGTGAGATCTTCATTTGTGTTCTCATCTTGAGCCATATGTGCAGAGAAGCCGAGATTGTTGGATGATTGTTGAGTTTTCCCATAAGGTGGTTATCAATATGAATCCAAGGAAGTATATGAAGTGGGATATCTGTAAAGCTGTTCTCAAGCTCAACCCTTTGGAGTGTGTTGGGTGTTTTCGACCACTCATATAGCCTTTGTAAATGAGTCGCTCTGTAATAACTGTCTATGTCAGGGAGATTCAGTCCGCCTTGTTCTTTTTTTTTTATTAGTGTTTGGTAGGCCAGACGGGGAGTGTTGTGAGCCCAAACAAATTAAAATAAAGACTTGATAGTAGAGAAACATTTAGATTGAATTTTTAGTGGAATTGTCTGAAGTAGGTAGAGGATACGAGGGAGAATGTTCATTTTGATGATATTTACTCGGCATAAGAGCCCAAAACATGGTTTGTGCCATCTAATCAGGTCTTTGGTGATGGAATCAATCAGAGGTGGGAATATATCCCTGCATGTTATGTTTTTGCAAGTATTTATCCAATTGCAGTTTTAATATCTGTAATGACTCTGACAAAACCACCTTTTCAGGCAGAGAATTCCATATCCTTATTGCTCTTACTGTAAAAAAAAACCTTTTCTTTGCCTTAGATGAAATCTCCTTTCTTCCAGCCTAAATGTATGACCTTAAAAGGATAAAGGTTTGTAATGGCCCTGAATATATTTGTATAATGTTATCATATGCCCTCTCAAGCGCCGTTTTTCCAAACTAAACAGATTTAATTGTTTTAACCTTTCTTCATAACTAAAATGCTCCATTCCTTTTATCAATTTTGTAGCTCGTCTCTGGACTTTTTCTAGTGCCATGATATCTTTCTTTAGAACAGGTGCCCAATATTGCACAGCATATTCAAGGTGTGGTCTTACCAGCGATTTATAAAGAGGTAAAATGTTATTTTCATCCCGAGAATTTATGCCCCTATTTATACATGACAAAACCTTACTGGCCTTAGCAACGGCAGATTGACATTGCATATTGCTACCTAATTTGTTGTCTATAACAATTCCCAAATCCTTCTCGTGTGTGGTTATCCCTAGTTCACCACCATTTAGGGTGTAAATTGCTTGTGCATTCTTAACCCCCGAAGTGCATAACTTTGCATTTCTCTACGTTAAATTTCATCTGCCATTTTAGTGCCCAGTCCCCCAATCTATCCAAATCCCTTGGCAGCAAAGCAATATCCTGCACACATTTTATTACTTTACAAAGTTTTGTGTCATCTGCAAACACTGATACATGGCTTTCAATGCCTATTTCAAGATCATTTATAATTTACCATTAATGACAACTCGTTGTACTCTATCCTTAAGCCAATGTTCTACCCAAGAACAAGAATATTCATCTAGACCAATTTCTTTTAGTTTAAAGACTAACCTATTGTGAGGAACTGTATCAAATGCCTTGGCAAAATCCAAATAGATCACATCCAATGCAAAACCCTGATCTATACTTCTACTTACTTCTTCGTAGAATGCAATTAGGTTAGTTTGACATGACCTATGTTTCATAAAACCATGCTGATTATTGCTAATAACAATGAATTCCTGAATATTATCCCTTAATAGCCCTTTAAATATTTTCCCAGTTACAGAAGTTAAGCTCACAGGTCTATAATTTCCAGGCAAGGATTTTGAACCCTTTTTAAATATAGGAACAACATAGCAATATAGGAACAACATCTGCCTTCCTTCAATCCATACCTGAAACAAAAGAATCTTGAAAAATTAAATACAGAGGTTCACTTATTTCCCCACTTAGCTCCTTAAGTACTCGTGGGTGAATACCGTCAGGCCCTGGAGCTTTAGTTACATTAATTTTCTTTAATAGCTGTAGCACCATGTCTCGAGTTATCCAATCACAAGTTATCTGCAAGTTTTTTGCAGCAATCATTTGCATATCTCTTGCCATGGGATCCTCATTAATATATACTGAAGAATAATAGTTATTTAAAATTTCTTATTTTTCCTGATCTTCATTAGCTAATAAACCCAACTCTGTTTCCAGTGTACCTACACTTTCATTTTTTGTTTTTTTAGAATTGATGTACTTTAAAAAATGTTTTGCATTATTTGGCTATCAATTTCTCATTTTCTAGTTTAGCCACTTTAATTGCCTTTTTGCAAGCGTTATTGGCTTCCTTATATCTTAAATAGGATGCCTCTTATTTGTCTGATTTAAATGCCTTACATTCCCTCTTCTTATTTTTAATCTCGTTTTACTTCTCTATTAAGCCACATTAATTTTAATTTGTTTCTTTTATATTTATTACCCAATGGTACATACTAGGAAATGTACCTTTCTAATATTTGTTTGAATAATTTCCATTTATCCTCAGTGTTTTTATCACTAAGGAGTTTATGCCAGTCGATATGTTGTAGAGCTGCCCTAATCTTATTGAAATTGGCTTTTTTAAAATTATATGTTTTAGTATACCCCACTTGCTTTTGCTTTTTTGAGTTTATTTAAAAAATTACCATATTGTGATCACTATTTCCCAAATGCTCCCCTACTTAAATGTTGGTTAAAAGATCAACATTGGGCGGGGCCTAACCATCATGGCGGAGAGTCATGTTTTCCATGAGCTCCAGCACAATCTCCACAAAACAAGCGGCAATCGCCTCAAACAAGCGATACAATCAGCAAAATCGAATACCCGCTGGTCGCCCACGATAAAGGGCACACAGCGGGCCACTCTACTACCTGCCTGGAGCCAGATGGAGCCACGACCGGCATTGCGGCCTAGTGCGCGCCGGGCGGGGGAGGCGGCCGCTCCCCCAAGCCGGAGACGGAGGCGCCCTGGAGATGCAAACCGCACAAGTCAACCCTGCTACCCCCCGGACCGGCGGGGGTGATCCCGGTCCATACTGGGGTGGCTATACCAGATAAGCTAAAAAAGGAAAAGTCGACCGCAATCGGAGGCCCACTTAAAATGGCGGATCCGACATGCGCGGACGGCTCCCTCGACGAAAATGATATACTCACACGACTTAACCTCCATTTCGAGGCATTCTGGAGGAAGCTGGAGCGTAAGCTAAATCGAACCCCACAAACCTGGCCTCCCGCTCACTCGAAGCGTTCGCAACCCAGCAACCCGCCTCCAACAGCTCGAAGATTGAGGCATCGCCCAGCACCAAAGACCACACGAGCAGGGCACCAACGGAAACATATCTGCCCTACACGTCGATGCTGCAACACACAGCGTTCCGGCAGAGGCTTACCTCGTGTACCCAGGCCACTCAGGCAAAGGGGCCAAGCATCACAGCGTCACCCACCGGCACGAAGATGGCCTCAGGGACTCACCCCAGCCCGGGAACTAAGCCGTGGGCCCCAGACAGCACGCACATCACTGCGCTCACACCGGAGAAAGAATGAAGCTGAGCCCCACGTGGAAAAGCAAGGGGCAGCCAACCGGCACCAAACACACCTGTGGGATCACAGCACCAACCCAAGCCGCCGACACACCGACAACCAACAGGACTCACAGGGCTATAAGGGCTCCCTAAGACTCACCTCGCATCCACGCCCTGGGCTAGCACTCAGCAAGGGCATCGGCTGAAAGGGGCAAACCAACCCTCTGCAGCTCTGTTATCCACGCTGCAAGTCCCCTACCACCGGAGGACACAGACCCACATATGCCAATCTTACCCAGCCGTCCCCTCTTATCGGATTTGACTCACAGTTAAGCCTGCTTCACCATACCATACCTACAACTCAGGACTTGATGCAAACCCATTCTGACATAAGTTGTTGACCACCTATTGGTACAAACGTTTTATTTTGAGTTAATTTAAGCTGACAGTTTCAGAAGCTGGCGGCTACACATACTGGTATGCCCTGGTATTGCCCTTTACTTAGCCTTAAAATTGTCTTCCCATCACACTCAAACGACCAAGCTTGCTATGAGCTCACAGCTCCCTCCATGTTACTCCTCTACTTACACACACCCTCATACAGGCAAACCTGAGCGAACTTATAACCTGCCTGACACAAATGTATTGCTGTAAGCACCTTTCGCCACCAGTTTAAGCTATAATATTAGTAAGCCATTACGACCAGCTTAACTCTGTTATTCACTACTGCTGCCAATAATCTACTGCTCTAACGTACTAGTGTCACACTGTTCCTCATGGCACATGCTTGTTAAAAGCTTACTCGATATTAAGTGTATGTCTCACTGTTCTTAATGTGCTTAACTTTATGTTGATAACTTGTTATTGTATAATAGTCTACACAAGAGCAGCGTAACCTGTATGCACATCACACACAACCCAACTACTGAAACACTGCAAACTGTACTGCCACTATAAACTCATGTAGGACTAGCTAATCCAGTACTGTTAAACGTCGACTATGATAACTGTTATATTTTACTTTGTTTTACTTTACATATTGTGCATCCCAGCATAGCATTTCGTTTAACTTTACTCATGCACCCAGCAGATATGCACTCAGATGCTTGAACACAATAGCGACACAAAGTTTAATGCCTTTAAACACAAAATTTGTGCTAGATATTGCATGTACCTCTCTGTTAAACTGTCTACTATGTGTTGGAGGAATGCCGTTGGGGTACCTCACAACCGACTGTTAAAAGCTTATGCACAACAAAAATAAAGAATTAAAAAAAAAAAAAGATCAACATTGTTTGTTATAACGAGATCATCCTTTCTAGTTGGTGCTTAAAGGTGTAATTTAACACATTCAAAAATCTGATTCCCATTGCTGAAGTACTAGTCCCTCTATCCCTATTTATGTCCGGGTAATTAAAATCTCCAATAAATAACGTGTTACCTCAATTTGCAGCTTTCCCAATTTGCTCTAACAGCTGTTCTTCCTCAATAATATTTACATTAGGTGGTTTATAACATATCCCAGCTAGAGTTGAGCGAACCCGAACTGAAAAGTTCGGGTTCGTACCGAACATTAGGATTTTTGGACCCCGGACCCGAACACGGACATATCACTGTATTTTCGGGTTGGAGTTCAGTGTTTGGATTTAATGGCGCATTTTCAAAGGCTGCAGGGCAGCCAATCAACAAGCATCTGACTTGTGTGCCCTTAGAAGCTATCACACCCATGCCAACTAATGGCATGGCTTGATTGGCCAGTGCAGCATGTGACCCAGCCTCTATATATAAGCTGGAGTCGCGTAGCGCCGCACGCACATGCGGTCTTATTAGTGTAGGGAGAGGATGCTGACGCTGATAGGGACCGCTTAGGAAAGAATTCTCAAACTAGTACATTAGTGGAGTGGGGTGGGGTGCACTTCATATCTGAGAGTCAAATAGAAGCTTCAAATACCACGGTTACATCGGAGTTTTAAAAAGTAAATTTTTTTTTGTGCTAAATAGTACATTAGTGGGTTAGTACGTTAGTGGGGTGCACTTCATATCTGAGAGTCAAATTGAAGCGTCAAGTACTGCTGTCACATTTCAGTTTTAAAACTTTAATTTTTTGGGGTCCTAAATTGCTAAATAGTATTTTAGTGGGGTGCACTTATCTGAGAGTCAAATAGAAGCGTTGAATAGTGTGCTTAAAGCACAGTGGTAAACATTCTAATTTTCTGGGTGCTAATCTGCTAAATAGTACATTTGCGGCCTGCGGGGTACTTCATATTTGAGAGTCAAATAGAAGCGTTAAATAGTGCACTTACTGCGCAGTTGTAAAAATTCTAATTGTTTTGCTGCTAATCTGCTTACATTGGAGTTCAAAAGTAAAAAAAAAAATTATGCTAAATAGTATATTTGGGGTGTTCACTTCAGAGTCAAATCGATTGATTAAAATTTACTACATCGGTCACTTGTAATATTGTTTCACACCTACAACACTTGTTATACAGATCTAAGTGAAAGAAAACAGATTGATATTTTCAACACTAGAAACTAACAGATAACAAGCTGCTATATTCAAACCAGTGATCAATAGCTAAGAGGTACTTCAACAATATTGTAATTCTGGGGCAATACCCTCACAAGTCAAACTGAGAGGTCAGTTTATGGGGAAAACTGTTACCTGGAGGAAATTCTAAAACAATTTCTACATGTCCTTTGCAGACTTTACATGCTGGAAAAACACAGGTGCCAACTTCTGTGTGCATACCGGCAAGGAGGGCAGGGTTGAGGAGTGGGTGGAAGATGATGTGGAGGTTGATGAGGTCCTAGACCCCACATGGAATCAAGGTCATGCGAGTGACGTGTGCAGTTTGGAGGAAGAGGCGCTGGTCGCACAGAGGCACCAGCACAGCATAAGAGGAACCAGAGTGCAAAAGCGGAGCAGCCGTGACCTAGCGCTCGTAGGCATGTATTAGCTTGAGAATGACCAGTTATCCAAGTAATACATGTAGCGATCAAAGGATACATAATAGACTTGAGCGAACCCGAACTGCAAAGTTCGGGTTCATACCAGATTTAACGATCCATTCGTAGTTTCACAGGGAGGTGGGCAGTCCGGTGACCAGGACCCAGACACTGTCTGGGCGGCAGTCGGACGACCGGGACCCAGCATGCCTGATGTTGAAGTTAGGAGTCACAGTGTGGAATGGATTAGCAGGGTCTGGTGCAGGGTAACCGCACGCCCCCTGGTGTTGCGCACCAGCGTTTGTGCGGCCACATACCAGGACCCTGATGCAGCTTCAGTAAAAAGAGTACTTGATACCAGAAGCCATCACCAGACTGATCCGCAACTTGGAACAGGATGTGCCATTCACCGTAGCGGCTGTGCGCGCTGTGGCGAAACCAACCTCGCCACTGGGCCCTGGAGAAGCCTGTTTGCTAGCCTCCTACCTGCTGACTATGGTCCCTGGGTTATTTGGGGCATATTGTACTGTATATTGCTGCTACTGGCCCTTTTAACAGCATCTATGGACATATTGGGACTTTTGGGACTACTGTCCCTTTAAGACTGTGATACATATTCTAGTGTACTGCCTGTAATATTATATGTGTATTAAGTTTAACCTGGGATATGTATGCAGCATTCATCTGATTGTTCGGTAGAATCACTCCATTTATTATATTGAGTGAAACTACCGAACAACCAGACCACCCAGGAATAAGTGTGCCTCCAATTACAGTTTGCAACAATGTTGCAAACGGGTAATTGGCAATCAGTGTAATGTATTCTTTGTCCTCTGGGTGGCCGCCATTCGGGAAACAAACACGTGGCGGCGGCCATCTTAAACTACCGAACAGCGGTGTTTTGCCGTCGAGTGTCTGGAACTAAAATCGGACACTTGACTAGGCAAACACCGCTGAGACCTCCATACTTCCAGAAATTCGTATGGAAACTACCGAATGACCCGCCGTTCGGTAGAAAGAACCCCATAAACAAGGGAATTCATTCAAACCCTCTCCAGGCTCTATAACACAGGCAATTCGCCTGTTTTCATTCCCTTGTTTGTGACCGACCGCAGGGCCAAAATGCATGGAACTGTTTTCGGATACTTTACCCATGCGGTCGGTCAAATCTTTGGAACCCCATATCTCACGAACCATTCATCCGAATTACTTGAATTTTGGATATGTTGTCCCCCTGAATAAGGGCTATCCAGCGATGCTGGATTTAAAGGTGTACCCCCGGGTTTTGGGGTACATCCAGAACTTGGCTGAAAAAGTGTACCGGATAATTGAGTTTAATGTTATCTGAGGGGAGGGGATGTGTGGGCTGAACCATGTATGTGATTGGTTATTTTATGCCTCCCCCTGGGTGTGGCCTGTATGTGGATTAGTGTAATAAAAGTCAGGCTGGATGAGCCAGTCGAGAGTTCCTGTTTTAACCTCAAAGTGATGTGTCGTCTCATTATTGGGGGAAGGATTTATTGTATGCTGTTCCAGTTGACTGCTAGGGGTACAAGCCTATTCGTATGGTTCCTATTCAATGGTCTACAGCATTCATACGCTTGGGAGAATTTAAAGGTTTCTTGGATTCGGTGATTATGGTGTCTGCCAGAGTGCTTGGAGTCCTCAGGAAGCACTAGGAGCATCCTTTAACGGAGGTACCAAGTCGGGGTGCCAGGTGATCCGTTACATTGGTGGCAAGCGGTGGGATGGCGTCCTAGTGTGAGGTAAAGCAGCTCGGAGACACAGTTCGTTTGGATTTACAAATTGAGGGCAACGCTAGCAGTCGTGCAGCGCCCCTGGGAGCAGACAAGTATGGAAGGTTCTGGCTCTGGAGATGATTGGCTGGCCGAGGTGAGGCAGCGAGTGGCTGAGTATGGGGATGATATACCCATGGAGACACGCCGGGTGATCTGGAACCAGGTCATGGCCGAGCGAAACACAAGGCTGGACCGAGAATTCCGGTTGACAAAAGAGAGGAAGTATGCTCAGCAGCAGGAGCGTTACAGCAGCCGGGTAGAGGCTGCATCCGAGGAGGTTAGCCGTCTTTCCCTGAGGCGGCGGGAGGAACCCGAAGTGGGGGTCCTCATAGACTGGTCATGTGAGGAACCACAACAGGCAGGTAGAGATGGGACCAAGGTCACTCCACCGGGATGCTGGGCAGCCGGCCCAGATCCCCAGCAGCAGCCAGAGTTGCCAGGTGGGGAAGCAGGTGGCCCTTACTCACAAATGTTGAGTTGTTATTCCCTCTCCCCAGCGGTTGAAGGTGTGTAAGGGAGAGGAGTTTGTTATTCCCTCTCCCCAGCGGCAGCACAGCTCACCAAGGGGAGACAGTAAGCCCCTCACCAGCGCAGATGGGACCGTGGTCTCTGCGCCCTGCCTACAGGGAGTACAGAGGGTCAGCCCTGCTCCCCAGCGGCTGAAAGTGTGTAAGGGAGAGGAGTTTGTTACCCCCTCTCCCCAGCGGCAGCTTAGCACACCAAGGGGAGACAGTAAGCCCCACACCAGCGCAGATGGGACCGTGGTCTCTGCGCCCAAGCTACAGGGAGCTGAAGGGGCCGTCCTCCCTCCCCAGCGGCAGTGTGATTTGTTGGGAATTGGGAGCCCAGTCTCCATTCCCCAGTGGCAGGCTGAGTTACAGGGGGCAGAGGTAGTTGGTCCTACCCCCCAGCAGCAGAGTGATATGCCGGGAAGGCAGTGTGAAGTGCAGGGAGAGGAGAGCAGCGTCCTCCCTCCCCAGCGGAAGGCTGAGTTACAGGGGGCAGAGGTAGTTGGTCCTACCCCCCAGCAGCAGCGTGATTTTTTGGGAATAGAGAGCCCAGTCTCTATTCCCCAGCAGCAGGACACTGAATTGGGAGGAGAGACAGTCGGTCTCCCTCCACAAAGACTGAAAGTAGGCATGGGAGAGGAGATTGTTACCTCCTCTCCCCAGCGGCAGATCATCAATGGGCAGAGTGTTCTAATGGGAGAGGAGATTGTTACCACCTCTCCCCAGCGGCAGATCATCAATGGGCAGAGTGTTCTAATGGGAGAGGAGCTGGTTACCACCTCTCCCCAGCGGCAGCTTAATGTACCAGGGGGAGACTGTAAGCCCCACACCTGTGCAGATGGGACCGTGGTCTCTGCACTTCCAGCACAGGGGGTAGGGACGGTCGGTCCTGCCCCCCCACAACAGGGCTGTTTAGCCAAAGGGGAGACAGTCTGTCTCCAGCAGCAGAGCTGTGTAACTAAAGGGGAGACAGTCGGTCTCCAGCAGCAGAGCTGTGTAACTCAAGGGGAGACAGTCGGTCTCCAGCAGCAGAGCGGTGTAACTCAAGGGGAGACAGTCGGTCTCCAGCAGCAGAGCTGCGCAGCTAAAGGGGAGACAGTCGGTCTCCAGCAACCAGGCTCCAACCAGACTACTCCTGTAGTAGTGCTGGCACCAGGGCAGAGTACCGCTGGTCTCTGCCCACTCAGCAACCCACCAAAACAGCCTACCAGTCCCCCACACAGCCATGGTGAGGCACCTGGACCTGGACAAGTTTTTCTCTTACTCAGGTGTAGTAACCATTTATTGTGGGTGGGCTGTACTGCTGTTTCTGTTTTGTGGGTGGGCTTCTGGACTAACAAGGGCACTGACCGGCAAGAGGTCAGGTACCCTGTTAGTCTGTTTGGAAAAGGGGAGAAATGTGGCGAAACCAACCTCGCCACTGGGCCCTGGAGAATCCTGTTTGCTAGCCTCCTACCTGCTGACTATGGTCCCTGGGTTATTTGGGGCATATTGTACTGTATATTGCTGCTACTGGCCCTTTTAACAGCATCTATGGACATATTGGGACTTTTGGGACTACTGTCCCTTTAAGACTGTGATACATATTCTAGTGTACTGCCTGTAATATTATATGTGTATTAAGTTTAACCTGGGATATGTATGCAGCATTCATCTGATTGTTCGGTAGAATCACTCCATTTATTATATTGAGTGAAACTACCGAACAACCAGACCACCCAGGAATAAGTGTGCCTCCAATTACAGTTTGCAACAATGTTGCAAACGGGTAATTGGCAATCAGTGTAATGTATTCTTTGTCCTCTGGGTGGCCGCCATTCGGGAAACAAACACGTGGCGGCGGCCATCTTAAACTACCGAACAGCGGTGTTTTGCCGTCGAGTGTCTGGAACTAAAATCGGACACTTGACTAGGCAAACACCGCTGAGACCTCCATACTTCCAGAAATTCGTATGGAAACTACCGAATGACCCGCCGTTCGGTAGAAAGAACCCCATAAACAAGGGAATTCATTCAAACCCTCTCCAGGCTCTATAACACAGGCAATTCGCCTGTTTTCATTCCCTTGTTTGTGACCGACCGCAGGGCCAAAATGCATGGAACTGTTTTCGGATACTTTACCCATGCGGTCGGTCAAATCTTTGGAACCCCATATCTCACGAACCATTCATCCGAATTACTTGAATTTTGGATATGTTGTCCCCCTGAATAAGGGCTATCCAGCGATGCTGGATTTAAAGGTGTACCCCCGGGTTTTGGGGTACATCCAGAACTTGGCTGAAAAAGTGTACCGGATAATTGAGTTTAATGTTATCTGAGGGGAGGGGATGTGTGGGCTGAACCATGTATGTGATTGGTTATTTTATGCCTCCCCCTGGGTGTGGCCTGTATGTGGATTAGTGTAATAAAAGCCAGGCTGGATGAGCCAGTCGAGAGTTCCTGTTTTAACCTCAAAGTGATGTGTCGTCTCATTATTGGGGGAAGGATTTATTGTATGCTGTTCCAGTTGACTGCTAGGGGTACAAGCCTATTCGTATGGTTCCTATTCAATGGTCTACAGCATTCATACGCTTGGGAGAATTTAAAGGTTTCTTGGATTCGGTGATTATGGTGTCTGCCAGAGTGCTTGGAGTCCTCAGGAAGCACTAGGAACATCCTTTAACGGAGGTACCAAGTCGGGGTGCCAGGTGATCCGTTACACGCGCTTTTGGCGTTCTCACCCTGCTGTTGCTCGCCTGTCTGCACTGCAGCGTAACTTCGACTTTCCCGCTCACCGCCTCATGAGACTGTGTGAGTAGAAGCAGGCGATAGTGGAGTTTCAGCTGAAGCACGCACGGGTCAGTGGCTGTGCACCAAACTTCCCTCCAATTGATCAGAGTTAAAGGATTTCAAGTGGACTCATTACAATTACAGGGCCTCTAAAGAGTCCTGTATTGTTATTTGTCATCACTACCTTCCCGCGTCGGGAGTGGGTCATTTGTGCGCCTGCTGCCTTCCTTGCATGTGGTAGCCATTTCTCAGGGTCCCTGTACGGAATGCAACCCTGATTCCCTGTTACCCGTGGTCACCATGGTAGGCGTAGAAACTGGCATCGAAAGTTGATATGGATGACATCCGCATGCAAAGTCGCCGCCACGGGGATGTGCGATTTGCCCGAGGTTCTCTAGAGTCAACAAAGTTCCTGCGCAACTATAATGTCAACAGCTTCTCTGCGGAACAGAGTTGTCTTTTTTATATGTCCCAATATTTTCAGGGCTACCCAATTATATATAAAAAACAAAACAGTGTTGGATACTTCATCCTCCTCCTCCACCGCTGCTTCCACCTACACCGCCACGGTCACGTCCTCCTCAACCTATGGGTCCCTTAGTATAAACTAGGCACACATTAGCAGAGGCTTGTGAAGGCATTTTCTCCTTGCATCAGGACTGCAAGAAATGCACCGCAGGCCGCAAATGTTTATTTTGTTGTATGTCCCAATATTTTGTGGGCTACCACAATTCAAAAAAAAAAAATTGTTGGCTAATTCATCCTCCTCCTCCACCGCTGGTTACACCTACACTGCCCCGGTCACCGCCTCCTCAACCTATATGTCACTTAGTATAAACTATGTACACAATAGCAGAGGCTTGTGAAGGCCTTTTCTCCATGCATCAGGAGTTGAGCTCTGTTTGAACAATGAAAGAGAATACCCTGCACTCCAACCCTCTCTCAAATGGATAATTGTGGTGATCCTCCTGACAGCCATGCTTTAGATTTTGATTTACCGTATATACTCGAGTATAAGTCGAGTTTTTCAGCACATTTTTTGTGCTGAAAAAACGCAACTCAACTTATACTCAAGTTAATGTCTGTATTATGGCAACTTACATTGCCATAATACAGACGAGGACCGCCAGGCTCATTACAAGCCCGGCGGTCTTGTTGGGGGCTGCAGAGAGCTCTTAATTACCTTTCCTGCAGCTCCTGTCAGCTCCCTTCTCTCACCTCCGGTCTGGTCAGCTCCCCTGTCAGCTCCACTGTAAGTCTCGCGAGAGCCACGAGAGACCGCAAGACTTACAGTGGGAGCTGACAGGGGAGCTGACCGGACCGGAGGTGAGAGTAAGTAAGAGCTCTCTGCCAGCCCCCTCCTAAACAGCCCATCCACTGGACCACCAGGGAATGAGAGCCCCCCTCCCTGGCCAGCTAACAAGCAGGAAGGGGGGACAAAAAGAAAATTAAATAATGAAAAAAAGTATTATTAAAATTAAAAAAAATTAAATAATAAAATAGTTGTTTTTAAATATTAAAATAAAAAAAAAATTAAAATAATAAAATTAAAAAATTAAAAATAATAAAAATGCCCTCCCCCCCACCCAATTCACACACACCACACACACCACTAGTGATGTACCGAACGGTTCGCGGGCGAATAGTTCCCGGCGTACATAGCGTGTTTGCGTTTGCCGCGGCGGGCGAACACATGCGCGGTTCGATCTGCCCCCTATTCGTCATCATTGAGTAAACTTTGACCCTGTACCTCACAGTCAGCAGACACAATCCAGCGAATCAGCAGCACACCCTCCCTAGCAGACCCTCCCACCTCCTGGACAGCATCCATTTTAGATTCATTTGGAAGCTGCATAAATTTTTTTTTTTTATTTATTATTATTATTATTATTATTATTTTTAAGTTCTTTATTTTTGTAGTGCATGGAATATAACAAATTAGCACGTGGTACCCCAACGTCATTCCTCATGCTTTTCAAGTAACAATTGTAACAATAGGGTATATGTTAATATAGCCTGCACGGAGCCCTCCATGGGTGAAGATGGATTAATTTTTTTTTTTTGCGCTCTGGTTTTTTAATTTTATTTTTAAGTTCGATGGGTATGATGGCTTTTTATTTGGCCTTTTTTGGGGCTGAAAAATGAAGATTTTAGAAAAAAGAAGAAGTTGAATAGTAAGTTGAATTTTACTTTACAGGGTAGTAATTTTATCCCCCTCACTATTTTTTAGGGTGAGGGGGGTAGGTAGGGGCTTTTTTATTTGGGTGTGTGACTAGGGGCTTGGGGACCCCTAGTCACCTTTGATGGGGGAGGGGGGATTTTCATTTAGGGCCCCCGCCCGCCGCTCAGGGGTGGGAGCCGGGGGGGACAGTAGATCCCCCCCCCTTATTGTTGTTTAGGGCCCCCACCCGCAGCTCAGGGGTGGGGGCCTGGGGGAGGACAGTAGGTCCCCCCTCTTATTGTAACTTAGGAACCCCACCCGCCGCTCAGGGGTGGGGGCAGGGGGGAGGACAGTAGGTCCCCCCCCCATTATTCTTTTATAGGGCCCCCACCCGCAGCTCAGGGCTATGTTACTCTGTATATAGAGGGAGCCATGTTTACACTGTATATAGAGTTAGCCATGTTACTCTGTATATAGAGAGGAGCCATGTTTACACTGTATATAGAGGGGAGCCATGTTACTCTGTATATAGAGGGAGCCATGTTATTCTGTATATAGAGGGAGCCTTGTTTACTCTGTATATAGAGGGAGCCATGTTACTCTGTATATAGAGAGGAGCCTTGTTTACTCTGTATATAGAGGGAGCCATGTTACACTGTATATAGAGGGGAGCCATGTTACACTGTATATAGAGGGAGCCATGTTATTATTATTATTATTATTATT
Source organism: Pelobates fuscus (assembly GCF_036172605.1). NCBI lineage: Eukaryota > Metazoa > Chordata > Amphibia > Anura > Pelobatidae > Pelobates > Pelobates fuscus. Next base: position 242,700,379 of record NC_086318.1, read on the forward strand.
ATTATTATTATTATTATTATTGCCATTTATATAGCGCCAACAGATTCCGTAGTGCTTTACAATATTTTGAGAGGGGGGGATGTAACAATAAATAAGACAATTACAAGAAAACTTACAGGAATAATAGGTTGAAGAGGACCCTGCTCAAATGAGCTTACAGTCTATAGGAGGTGGGGTATTAGAAACATTAGGATAGGAAATATCAAGTAGGAGTGAAGCAGAGCTGGAGGAGAGAGCAAAGCACTATCCCATAGGAGAGCAAGAGACAGGTATGTAAGGGAGAGATTACTCTGGGAGGCCATACGCTTTCCTGAAGAGATGGGATTTAAGGCCCTTCTTAAATGATTGAAGACTAGGGGAGAGTCTGATGGCAGTAGGCAAGTTATTCCATAGGAGAGGAGCCGCCCGTGAGAGGTCCTGCAAGCGTGAGTTGGCCGTACGGGTGCGAGCAGCGGTCAGGAGGTGGTCGCGGGCAGAGCGGAGGGTACGAGGAGGGGCATACCTCTGGATCAGTGAAGAGATATAAGAGGGGCTGGAATTGTTCAGTGCTTTAAATGTATGGGTTAGCACTTTGAATTGACTCCTATAGGATACAGGGAGCCAATGTAAGGACTGGCAGAGGGGCGAGGTGTGAGAGGACCGACTGGATAGGAAAATCAGTCTAGCTGCAGCATTCATTACAGACTGTAGCGGGGCAGTACGGCTTTTGGGGAGACCAATCAGGAGAGGGTTACAGTAATCCATGCGGGAAATTACTAGAGCATGGACAAGCTCCTTGGTAGCATCTTGCGTAAGAAAGGGGCGGATGCGGGCTATGTTTTTGAGTTGGAACCTACAGGACTTGGCAACAAACTGGATGTGAGACTCAAAGGTGAGACCAGAGTCAAGTATGACGCCAAGACAGCGCGCTTGTAGGGATGGACTCATGTGGATATCACTGACTTGAAGGGAGAGTGAGAGAGGAGGATCAGTATTAGGAGGAGGAAAGACAAGGAGTTCAGTTTTAGAGAGGTTAAGTTTGAGAAAGCGAGACGACATCCAGTCAGAGATGGAAGAGAGGCAAGCAGTGACACGTTGCAGGACGGCCGGGGAGAGGTCCGGTGAGGAGAGGTATATCTGAGTGTCATCAGCGTACAGGTGGTAGTTGAATCCAAGAGAGGCAGTATAAAGAGAAAATAGAAGGGGACCAAGGACAGAGCCTTGGGGAACTCCAACCGAGATAGGGCGAGGGGAGGAGGTATCCTTGGAAAAGGAGACACTAAATGAGCGTTGGGAGAGATAGGAGGAAAACCAAGAGAGGACAGAGTCACAGAGACCGAGTAATTGAAGAGTTTGAAGGAGGAGAGCATGATCAACTGTGTCAAAGGCAGCAGAGAGGTCAAGGAGAGTTAATATGGAGTAGTGACCTTTGGATTTAGCGGAGATTAGGTCATTAGTCACTTTGATAAGAGCGGTCTCAGTAGAGTGGAGAGGGCGGAAGCCAGACTGAAGAGGGTCAAGGAGAGAGTTAGAATTAAGGAAGTGAGACACACGGGTAAAGACAAGTCTTTCCAAAAGCTTTGATGAGTAAGGGAGCAGGGATATGGGACGATAGTTAGAGGGGGAGGACGGGTCAAGAGATGTTTTTTTCAGGATAGGTATTACAGTGGCATGTTTAAGGTCAGCAGGAACAGTGCCAGAAGAGAGAGAGCAGTTAAAGATGTGTGTTAGGATAGGCACAAGACAAGGGGAGAGAGATCTGATGAGGTGAGATGGGACAGGATCAAGTGGGCAAGTGGTGGGGCGAGAGGAATGGAGAAGTGCAGCCACCTCTTGTTCAGTAGCTGGGGAGAAAGTCTGAAGGGTAGGGAAAGCATGATTTATGTGTGGTTGAGAAAGAGAACGGCAAGGAGGGGAGAATTGTTTCCTTAGCTGTTCAATCTTGTCAGTAAAGTAATATGCAAAGCTATCAGCTGTAAGGTTAGTTTGGGGGGTGGCCACAGCAGGGCGGAGAAGGGAATCAAAAGTGTCAAAGAGACGTCTGGGATTGCGGGAGCATGAACTAATGAGAGAGGAAAAGTAGGACTGTTTGGCGAGGGCAAGGGCTGCGCTGTACGAAAGCAACATGAATCTATAATGAAGATAGTCTGCCTGGGTGCGGGACTTTCTCCAGGAGCGTTCAGCACAGCGGGAGCAACTCTGCAGATAGCGTGTTGATTTATTATGCCAAGGTTGGGGTCGTGTTCTCCTCGTGGTGCATGTTTGGAGTGGGGCTGCAGTGTTCAAGGCAGATGTGAGGGTAGTGTTATATGTGGAGATGGCCAGTGAGGGACAGGAGAGGGAAGGGATGGATAGCAGTTGTGAATCAATGTCAGCCGACGGCTGCTGGAGGTCAATAGAGTTAAGGTTCCTCCTGAGCTGAGGGGGGTTAGGCTGAGGTTGTTGGGTGAGAGGGTAATTGAGAGCAAACGATAAGAGGTGGTGATCAGAGAGAGGAAATGGAGTATTGCAGATATTAGATAATGTACATGAAAAGAAGAAAATAAGGTCGAGGGTATTGCCAGCTACATGAGTGGGAGAATTAGCCCACTGCAATAGTCCAAGGGACTAGTTAGTTTTAGGTAGTCCATCAAGGTACTGGCCAATAGATTAGTTGGGAATTGTAAATGTGTTAAAGATTGTTGTAGTAGCGTGTATATCTTGCTAGATAGCGTGAGCTCTGCCTTCTAGCGAGGGTGTGAATAGTGTGTAACTGTATTATATATTGATTGTTGGAGGCAGGCCGTAAAAGACTCGCCAAAATGGATCCGAGTATGCCACAAGGAACAATGTCGCCTCATGGTGGACAGGACTCGCTTGTCCACTAAGGCCGTAATTACGCCCATTTTGGACACGCCTCCTGAGTCTGAGATCCCTATGCCGCCCCCTTACTCCTCCTCCACCGGAAGAGGAAGAGGAGGTGCTGCTGGAAACGCTCCTCCCCTTGCCCCGTTGTCCCCACCTACTTCCACCTACTTCCTCCTCTAGCTCAGAGCCCAGCCCTCTTGTTTTAAACCCTCCCCTCTCAGTACTTACCTCTGTCAACTCCACCTACCCAGATTTGGCGCCATTTCTAGTTCCTGGTCAGGCTCCTCCTAGCCCGGCCCGGAATATTTTACTCACCGACCTCCCCCTCAGTAAAGCATCCCCATCCCCTTGTCTTACTACCCCTCGACCGGAACCCCTAACTGACGTTCCTAAACGAAGCCCCATACTAACCCGACAATTGACCGGTACCCTACAACCCCGACATTATCAAATGCCACTTCGACTGACACCTGGCCCGACACACATTAACGGTGATGGCCAGATACAATATGCTGATCCAGTATTCGTTTATGTTCCCTTCACAACTACTGATCTATTTAATTGGAAGACCCATAACTCCTCATACACCGAAAAGCCTCAAGCCATGACGGATTCGTTTACCTCCATAGTCCAGACACATAATCCCACTTGGGCTGATTGCCAGCAACTGCTTCTGACATTGTTTAATAACGAGGAAAGGACAAGGATAAACCAAGCGGCAATTAAAGCGCTGGAAGAAGTGGCCCGTACACAAAATCAGGCCAATCCGGCAGCATGGGCCGCAGTACATTATCCAAACACTGATCCGGAATGGATTATCAATGGCGCAGATATGGCCATAAAAGCATACAGGGGCGCTATTATTGCTGGCATGAAAGCTGGAGGAAAGAAGGCGATTAACATGTCTAAGACGGCTGAGGTATTGCAGAAATGTGATGAATCGCCCAGTGTCTTTTATGACCGATTATTGGAAGCATACCGCTTGTATACCCCCTTTAATCCGGAGGCCCCTGAGAATTCCCAGATGGTTAACTCTGCCTTTGTCAGCCAAGCCTACGGAGATATAAAGTGCAAGCTACAAAAGTTAGAAGGGTTTGTAGGGATGTCCATAACCCAACTAATGGAGGTAGCGAATAAAGTGTACATGAACAGGGAAACAGAGACAAAGAAAGAGGAAGAGCACAAGATGCGTAGAAAGGCAGATATGCTAGCGGTAGCAATCGCAGGCGTAGATAGAAGGGAAAAGGAAGTATATAGGGGAACAGATAGAGGCGATAGTAAGTGGAATGGGGAACCCCTGAGTAGAAATCAGTGTGCATACTGTAGGGAAGAAGGGCATTGGAGAAGTGAGTGTCCGCGAAGGGAACAGTATGAGAGAGACAGACCTAGGGCAGGATATGGTAATTATAGAGGCAGAGCGAGAGGTAGAGGAGGTCCTGGAGGGAATAATGGTAGCAATAGAGGAAGTGTTAGAGAAGACAGGTATTATCCAGCAGCGCAGAGATCCCGCGATAGAGAAGATAGGGACTTTGTAGGATTGGCTGACACGGTCATGGAGGACTATTGATACCGACCGGGCTCTATCCCCCTTGGCCGAGTGGAGCCTATGGTCGATGTATCAATAGGGGGAAAAAGGAGTCCGTTTATGATCAATACTGGTGCTGAACATTCGGTGGTGACTGACCTAGTTGCTCCTCCATCCGGAAGAACTATCACCGTAATAGGAGCAACTGGAAGGAGTGCTGCTAAACCGGTTCTTAAAAGTCGACTCTGTACATTGGGAGGCCACGTAGTAAAACTTCAATTCCTTTATATGCCTGAATGTCCAGTCCAACTGTTAGGACGTGATTTGTTGTCAAAACTACAAGCGCAGATAACGTTTCTACCAAATGGAACAACATCTTTAAAGTTCAATGGACCTTCAGGTATAATGACAATTTCTGTACCAAAGGAAGAAGAGTGGCGACTTTATACAGCGTTGACTAGCCAAAACCCTAAGAGTGATGAATCCTTGTTTAATATACCAGGAGTGTGGTCAGAGAACAACCCACCAGGACTTGCTCGCAATATCCCACCAATTCGAATCGAACTGAAACTTGGGGTCTATCCAGTGAGCTTAAGGCAATATCATATCCCATAAAAGGCCAAGAAGAATATACAATCGTATTTGGATAAGTTCATACGGTATGGTATCCTAAAATTCTGTACTTCCCCCTGAAACACCCCATTGTTGCCTGTTCAGAACCCCGGTACAGATGAGTATCACCCTGTGCAGGACTTGAGAGCAGTCAATGATGCTGTCGTAAGTATACACCCAGTTGTGCCCAATCCATATAACCTGCTTGCTTTAATTCCGGACGGGGCTACCTATTTCACTGTCTTAGATCTCAAAGATGCCTTCTTTTGCCTTCGAATTGCTGCGGAAAGCCAGTGTATCTTCGCATTCCAATGGGAAAATGTTGTAACAGGCTCGAAACGCCAGATGACTTGGACAAGACTGCCCCAAGGGTTTAAAAATTCACCCACCCTATTTGGATCAGCTTTAAGTCAAGACTTACTGGATTTCAAGTCCATCCCAGGAGAGTGTGTACTATTGCAATATGTAGATGATTTGTTGATAGCGGCAGTTACAAGAGAAATATGTCAGCAAGCAACACATGATCTACTACACATTCTCTGGAAGGCAGGATACAAGGTGTCCAGGAAGAAAGCTCAGTTGTGTCAGCCAACTGTCAAGTATCTGGGATTCCGTATCTCTGAAGGTCAAAGGATAATGGGGCCAGAGAGAAAATAAGCTGTATGCCAAATACCAATACCCAAGAATAGAAGACAAGTGTGGGAATTCTTGGGGGGAGCAGGCTTCTGTAGGATATGGATTCCCAGTTATGCGATATTGGCGAAACCTCTTTATGCAGCTATAAAAGATACAGAACACGATCCCTTCCTGTGGACCCCTGAACAGCAAAAGGCATTTGAAGATGTGAAGAAGGCTTTGATGAGTGCCCCAGCATTAGGTCTACCTGATCATACACGTCCATTCTACTTATATGTACACGAGCAAAGAAGAATGGCTGTGGGAGTATTGACACAGTACTTGGGATCATGGCAAAGACCTGTTGCATATATGTCCAAACAACTGGATGCAGTGGCCAGTGGTCTTCCACCTTGTCTAAGAGCTGTAGCTGCCGCCGCCCTGCTGCTAGCCGAAGCTGATAAGCTCACTCTGGGTCAGGAACTCTACGTGCGAGTCCCGCACGCAGTACAAACGTTGCTAGACTATAAAGGCAATCATTGGTTTAGTAATAGCCGCATGACTAAGTATCAAGCTATGTTGTGTGAAAACCCAAGAGTGCATTTAGAGACTGTTAATACCTTGAATCCAGCTACCCTTTTGCCACAACCTACTGAGAGTCAACATGATTGCCTGGAGGTGATGGATGAAGTGTTCTCAAGTAGACCGGACCTTCGTGATTTTCCTATCCAGAACCCTGATGTCCAGTATTATACGGACGGCAGTAGTTATGTGAAAGAAGGGATTCGCTATGCAGGATATGCAGTGACTACCATAGACAAGGTGATAGAAGCTCGGCCATTGTCAAAAGGAACATCGGCACAGAAGGCAGAATTAATTGCACTAACACGAGCGTTACAATTGCCAGAAGGTTTAAGAGTGAACATCTACACAGACTCCAAGTATGCGTTTTTAACCACTCATGCCCATGGAGCTTTGTATAAAGAAAGAGGATAAAGAAATTAAGTACGCAGCTGAAATATTGCAACTACTGTAAGCCGTGTGGGAACCGAAAGAAGTTGGTATTATACATTGTCGGGCGCATCTGAAAGGAGATGGTGACGTAACCAAAGGAAATCGGATGGCAGATAATGCAGCTAAGCGTGCCGCTGAATCAGGAAGACAGGAATATGTGGAACATATAGCTGCACTTATACCGACTCCACTGTCTCAATGGACTCCAGTTTATACAGCTCAAGAAGAAGAGTGGTTAAAGACAGAAGCTGGGAAATACCTGGAGAACAAATGGTATCAGTTAGAAGATGGAAGAATAGTCATTCCAGCATCACTAGCTGTAGAAATTGTCCAGAACTATCACAACGGGACACATTCTGGAAGAGATAGTATGGAAGAATCTCTCAGAAAACATTTCTACATACCAAGATTGTCCAACTTGACTCAAGCCATTGTACGAAGATGTGTAATATGTGCTAAGAATAACGCAAAGCAAGGACCAGTGAAACCACTGGAAGTCCAGTATATGGGGGCACTCCCTATGTCCGATCTTCAAATATACTATACGGTAATGCCTAAATCCGGCGGACATCGCTACCTACTAGTAGTTGTGTGTACCTACTCCGGTTGGGTAGAAGCATGTCCCACTCGTACAGAGAAAGCAGGAGAAGTTGTGCGATTCCTGTTGCGAGAAATAATACCCCAATATGGACTACCATGTTCTATAGGATCGGATAATGGTCCAGCCTTTGTTCACCAGTGCCTAAAACAACTGACTCATATGCTTGGTATTAAGTGGAAGCTTCATACGGCATATAGACCTCAGAGTTCTGGGAAAGTGGAAAGGATGAACAGAACTATTAAGAACCAATTGGCAAAGATGTGTCAAGAAACTCAACTTAAGTGGAATGTTCTTTTGCCTATAGCTCTGTTACGTATTCGTAGTACACCTACCAGAAGGATGGGTCTCTCACCTTTTGAAATCATGTATGGGCGTCCACCTCCCGTACTTGGTAACTTAAGGGGGGATTTCAGTCAGTTGGGAGAAGGAATTACCCGGCAGCAGGTTGTAGAGTTGGGTAAAACTATGGAGGACCGTGCACACATTGTGACTTTTTATTTATTCAATGTTTTGTTTGATTTTTTAAATAAATATATATATTTATTGTATAAGTGTTAAATCACAGTAAATACAATAGTCATTTTTTGACATATTCATTCTTGAGCGCACATACTTCTTTATACTTTTTTGAGCTACCACTCAATTTTAGACGCTTGTGTATGTATGTAGCTGCCAGTCCCAAATATTTGTTATTTAATACACCTGATATCTATCTTTTCTAAAACTATGGAGGAGGTACAGAAATGGGTACAAGATAGATTACCTGTGAATATTTATCCCCCTGTTCATAGCTATCATCCAGGAGATCAAGTGTGGATTAAAGAGTGGAACAGTATACCGTTAGGGCCTAAGTTGAGGGGTCCTTATGTTGTTCTTTTGTCTACCCCTACAGCAATAAAGGTGGCTGAAGTGACTCCGTGGATTCATCACTCCAGGGTTAAACCAGCAGCAGTAGATTCTTGGCAAGCTACACCAGATCCAGAGAATCCCTGCAAGATCCGGTTAAAGCACATGACTCAGTCGGAGTAACGAGGAGATATTGGGATTACAAGTGTGTTTAAAGAGATCAGTAAGTGAGTGTTTTGTCGGCCATAATAAAGCCAGACCACTCACCCACGTGACATAGCCAGGGTGTCTCGAAGGGACCTCTGTGAAGGGAAGAGAGGACCTGCAGAACTCCATTCCTTGCAGCCCTTACATCCTGGAAGCTGAGGTGCCATCGCACGGACAAAGACTGCGGATGAAGACGTCGAAAGAAGTGCTCTTGATAATGTGTATTTTTATGTTTTTTATTATTCAGGAAGGTAGAGGTACCGACACACCTAGCTGTGAGGTTTGCATTAAGACTACTATAACAGGTAATCATATTTCCCAGACCCTAATTTGGCATTCACAATGTGAATGTAAAGGATATGTATCAAGGTGTAGATACTTAGGTATAGAGTATAGTGTATGCCATTTAGGAGTAGGCGAACCTAAGTGCGTCAATCCAGAGTATCAACCCCGTACAATTTGGTTGACCCTCCGGAATGGAGACTCACAGGGGACCCTAATAAATAAAACCGTATTAGAAACCGTACATTCTTCGGGTGTTCTGCTATTTGATGCATGTAAGGCGATATCAAGTGGTAGAAAACCGTGGAATGTATGCGGGGATCTTAAGTGGGAGAGAATGTATGGGTCTAACGATAAGTATATTTGTCCCAGTAGTAAAAATAAGTACGTAAGTCCAAAATGCCCAGATAGGGATTATAATTATTGCCCATATTGGTCTTGTGTGGGGTGGGCAACTTGGGGACAGACAGTAGATAAGGATATGATTGTTACTAAGTTGCCTACCAAACCGTATTGTAAGTCTATGGAGTGTAACCCAGTCCATATACTTATTAATAATCCTGAACAATTTTTAGATAGGTTTGGTAACTTATTTGGGTTCCAGATATATGGGACGGGTTTGGATCCTGGGACTAACGATAAGTATATTTGTCCCAGTAGTAAAAATAAGTACGTAAGTCCAAAATGCCCAGATAGGGATTATAATTATTGCCCATATTGGTCTTGTGTGGGGTGGGCAACTTGGGGACAGACAGTAGATAAGGATATGATTGTTACTAAGTTGCCTACCAAACCGTATTGTAAGTCTATGGAGTGTAACCCAGTCCATATACTTATTAATAATCCTGAACAATTTTTAGATAGGTTTGGTAACTTATTTGGGTTCCAGATATATGGGACGGGTTTGGATCCTGGGACAATATTATTTATAGGGATAGAGACCGATACCGTAGCATCCGAAACTCATCAGGTTTTCCATTCTTTTTATGAAGAGATGAGTGTAGAAAATAAGATTCCCCATAATGCTAAGAACCTGTTTATTGATCTAGCCGAGAGTATTGCTGGTAGTCTTAATGTGACCAACTGCTATGTGTGTGGAGGTACTAATATGGGAGACCAATGGCCCTGGGAAGCAAAGGAGGTAATGTATTCTGGTTCTGAGACAATTGAACAGATAACATCTTCTCAAGCCGATTATCAAATGAGTGTTAGAGGTAAATCTGAGTGGCGATTAAAGACCTCCATTATAGGTTATGTTTGCATAGCAAGAAAAGGAATAATGTTTAACACATCTGTAGGAGAACTAACTTGTCTAGGGCAAAAAGCTTATGATGATACTACAAATAATACAACCTGGTGGTCGGCTTCAAATGTCTCAGAACCACCTAACCCGTTTGCAAGTTATGCCAATTTAAAGGACGTGTGGTTTGATCTATCTATCACATCTAGTTGGAAAGCCCCAGCAAATTTGTACTGGATCTGTGGTAAGAAGGCCTATTCGGAGTTACCACAGGACTGGGAAGGGGCATGTGTGTTAGGTATGCTCAAACCATCCTTCTTCTTGTTGCCTATTGAAACAGGAGAGACTTTGGGAGTTAAAGTATATGATGTGAATCATAGGAAGAAAAGGGGACCCCTAGAGATAGGTACCTGGGAAGATAATGAATGGCCTCCCCAGCGTATCATAGATTATTATGGGCCAGCCACTTGGGCAGAAGATGGTACTTTCGGATATAGAACCCCAATATATATGCTCAACCGCATTATAAGATTACAGGCAGTGGTTGAGATAATTACCAATGAGACATCACAAGCGCTCAATCTCCTAGCGAAACATAATACTAGGATGAGGACAGCCGTTTACCAAAATAGATTAGCCTTGGATTACCTATTGGCAGTAGAGGGAGGTGTATGTGGGAAGTTTAACCTAAGCAATTGTTGTCTTCAAATAGATGATGAAGGGCAAGCAATAGCTGAGCTTACTAGCCATATGGTTAAACTAGCGCATGTGCCTACCCAGGTATGGAAAGGGTATAATCCAAGTAGTTGGTTTGGTAATTGGTATGAGCAGTTTGGAGGACTTAAGGCATTGGTAGGTGGAGTCATGCTAATTTTGATGCTGTGCCTTCTCCTACCATGTCTGATTCCTTTGGTAGTTAGGTCTGTGCAGAGCATTATAGAGAATATAGCAGAGAGAAAGGCTGCTGCACAGATGGGACGGGTTTGGATCCTGGGACTAACGATAAGTATATTTGTCCCAGTAGTAAAAATAAGTACGTAAGTCCAAAATGCCCAGATAGGGATTATAATTATTGCCCATATTGGTCTTGTGTGGGGTGGGCAACTTGGGGACAGACAGTAGATAAGGATATGATTGTTACTAAGTTGCCTACCAAACCGTATTGTAAGTCTATGGAGTGTAACCCAGTCCATATACTTATTAATAATCCTGAACAATTTTTAGATAGGTTTGGTAACTTATTTGGGTTCCAGATATATGGGACGGGTTTGGATCCTGGGACAATATTATTTATAGGGATAGAGACCGATACCGTAGCATCCGAAACTCATCAGGTTTTCCATTCTTTTTATGAAGAGATGAGTGTAGAAAATAAGATTCCCCATAATGCTAAGAACCTGTTTATTGATCTAGCCGAGAGTATTGCTGGTAGTCTTAATGTGACCAACTGCTATGTGTGTGGAGGTACTAATATGGGAGACCAATGGCCCTGGGAAGCAAAGGAGGTAATGTATTCTGGTTCTGAGACAATTGAACAGATAACATCTTCTCAAGCCGATTATCAAATGAGTGTTAGAGGTAAATCTGAGTGGCGATTAAAGACCTCCATTATAGGTTATGTTTGCATAGCAAGAAAAGGAATAATGTTTAACACATCTGTAGGAGAACTAACTTGTCTAGGGCAAAAAGCTTATGATGATACTACAAATAATACAACCTGGTGGTCGGCTTCAAATGTCTCAGAACCACCTAACCCGTTTGCAAGTTATGCCAATTTAAAGGACGTGTGGTTTGATCTATCTATCACATCTAGTTGGAAAGCCCCAGCAAATTTGTACTGGATCTGTGGTAAGAAGGCCTATTCGGAGTTACCACAGGACTGGGAAGGGGCATGTGTGTTATATAGGTATGAGGCTCTAAATCAGGGAGAACTAGTACAGGAAGAGGAATGTTGAGGGATTCATATCGTTAGGGAGTCACAAAGTCTGGTCTGGTTCATAGCAACCTGAGGTGTAAGCAAACTATGGTTAAGTGATGCATCTGGAATTGTGAAATATCAGAAGCATCAAAGGGGGGAATGTGGTGGAATCTCAGTAAAAATAAATTTACTAGGACAAGATTGCCACATGGTATGTGCATTTGCATATGTTGATGTACCAGTTAAGTCAGTTACACGTAGCTAAGATACAATCAGTAGTGTAAGGAGCATAAGTAGGAATACAGGATATACGAGTATTTCCCCTCCTCCATTGTGATGGGCAAGCCATGTGGTCAAACAGGATTTTAGTCTCTATTCGGTTGATTAGATAAGAGTATGTGTAGGTTGAACTGATTATGGGAGGAGCTACATGCCTATATAAGGGACCTACACTGTATGATCAGGACTCAGACTTTGCTGTTTTTTGGTGACATTAGTCCCTCTGAGTCCCGGTTGGTGAATCGAATAAAGAATCTCTTCCTTCCTGAAGAAACCTGTGTCCATCTCTCTGTGCTTGGCTTCCGTCAGTTTCTCCGGTATCAGGAGGGTCTGCTGCTGATTGGCTGGAATGTGTCTGCTGACTGTGAGGTACAGGGTCAAAGTTTCCTCAATGATCATGAATAGGGGGCGGACCGAACATCGCATATGTTCGCCGTCCGTGGCAAACACGAACAAGCTATGTTCGCCAGGAACTATTCGCCAGCGAACCGTTCGGGACATCACTATGTGTGACATGTCATGATTCCCTTTTATTCCAGAAGTTTGGTCCTTAAGGGGTTAAACTAATAACACACGAAGAATGAAATGTTGCCATGTTTTTATTGAACACACCATGTAAACATTAACAGTGCAGGTGGAAAAATTATGTGAACCCCTAGACTAATGACATCTCCAAGAGCTAATTGGAGTGAGATGTCAGCCAACTGGAGTCCAATCAATGAGATGAGATTGTAGGTGTTGGTTACAGCTGCCCTATAAAAACACACACACCAGTTCTGGGTTTGCTTTTCACAAGAAGCATTGCCTAATGTGAATGATGCCTCGCACAAAAGAGCTCTCAGAAGACCTACGATTAAGAATTGTTGACTTGCATGAAGCTGGAAAGGGTTATAAAAGTATCTCCAAAAGCCTTGCTGTTCATCAGTCCACGGTAAGACAAATTGTCTATAAATGGAGAAAGTTCAGCACTGCTGCTACTCTCCCTAGGAGTGGCCATCCTGTAAAGATAACTGAAAGAGCACAACGCAGACTGCTCAATGAGGTGAAGAAGAATCCTAGAGTGTCAGCTAAAGACTTACAAAAGTCACTGGCAAATGCTAACATCCCTGTTAGCGAATCTACAATACGTAAAACACTAAACAAGAATGGATTTCATGGGAGGATACCACAGAGGAAGCCACTGCTGTCCAAACAAAACATTGCTGCACATTTACAGTTTGCACAAGAGCACCTGGATGTTCCACAGCAGTACTGGCAACATATTCTGTGGACAGATGAAACCAAAGTTGAGTTGTTTGGAAGAAACACACAAAACTATGTGTGGCGAAAAAGAGGCACAACACACCAACATCAAAACCTAATCCCAACTGTGAAGTATGGTGGTGGGGGCTGCTTTGCTGCGTCAGGGCCTGGACGGATTGCTATCATCGAAGGAAAAATTAATTCCCAAGTTTATTAAGACATTTTGCAGGAGAACTTAAGGCCATCTGTCTACCAGCTGAAGCTCAACAGAAGATGGGTGTTGCAACAGGACAATGACCCAAAGCATAGAAGTAAATCAACAGAAATGCTTAAACAGAAGAAAATACGCCTTCTGAAGTGGCCCAGTCAGAGTCCTGACCTCAACCCGATTGAGATGCTGTGGCATGACCTCAAGAAAGCGATTCACACCAGACATCCCAAGAATATTGCTGAACTGAAACAGTTCTGTAAAGAGGAATGGTCAAGAATTACTCCTGACCGTTGTGCACGTCTGATCTGCAACTACAGGAAACGTTTGGTTGAAGTTATTGCTGCCAAAGGAGGTTCAACCAGTTATTAAATCCAAGGGTTCACATACTTTTTCCACCTGCACTGTGAATGTTTACATGGTGTGTTCAATAAAAACATGGCAACATTTCATTCTTTGTGTGTTATAAATTTAAGCAGACTGTGATTGTCTATTGTTGTGACTTAGATGATGATCAGATCACATTTTATGGCCAATCTGTGCAGAAATCCATATCATTCCAAAGGGTTCACATACTTTTTCTTGCAACTGTAAAAGCATCCAGGACAGAAACCAGGGGATAACCCTTAAGAGAATGTGACAGACCGCCTGGCACCTTGACTCAGTGCCTCCGCCAATCGATGCTTCCTAGCTGATGCTGAGGACCATAAGCACCGCACTGGACACCGTAAGCACCGTAGCCCCTTAGCTGCAATAGCTTGGCTTGGGTCTCCCTGTCCCTTCCCACCCTGGACCAAAACTCCTGGATCCAGCTCCCAGTGGAAAGGCCTCTCCTCCAAGAGAGTATAGCTGTGAAGCTCTTACAAGAGCTAGTGGTTATAGCAGTATAGCTGTTCCCTACAATCACGAGACAAGGCTGCGTGTTGAGGGTGAAGTGGACTGATTTAATGGTAGCCACACTGGCCTTATATGACAATCCCCATGCAAGGGGTATGCCCACATGGACCTTGTTAGGGACTACAATACAAAATTATAAACCAATAACAGGGTTACAAGGCATGACACTCCCACACACAGCATACAATCCCTCCCCTCTGCCTGGGAGATAATTGAGTCAGATACTGTATTAACCCAATTATCTCCAGGCAGAAAAAAACACATATTTTACAAAACCCCAAAAGTACTCCAAAAACACATAAAATCCCCACAAATGTTACATCCCCTGATAGCACTGATCTGGATGATCAGCACAGGGAAATGAAACAAAAGATTAAAAGAAAATCGCTCAAAAGATCTGATAGATATAGAGGTGTGAGGAATATTTAAGTGGTGAACCAGATAAAGTATAATAGTATATTGGTCGCAATCAACCACAGAATATTGTTTATTTCTATAGAGTGATATCTCGCAGCAACAGTACACTCCAATATTCGCATATGCCCCTATGGGAGAGTGTGTAACTACTGAGTAAATCATTGAAGAGCTGTTGCTGTAAACTCTCTACATTGGCCAAGCCTAGGGCTAGAAAACCAGAAAGGTAGAACAGCAAGAGGGGATTATTGCCTAAACTGTCAAAATGGATTGAATTACAAAGTCGACCTATACATATAAATTGATTAGAAATCCCCAAAAGATGTACCCAATCTAGTCCAATTGCCTAGCTGAGCCACCAATAACACAATATAGACACCAACATATTAAGTATACAATGAGCTGACACATAAAAACCATTAGACTTAAGAGACAATGGTAATCCCTAATCTGTGCCTTCGAGGGCACCTAATAGTCTGGATATAGTGAGAAAACACTCTAGTTTAATTGTCTAAATGTATAAAGATGGACTGCTAATAAATAGAAATTAAACGTTCATTAATATCATTGTTTGTTGAATTGTTTATAGATAGTGAGTTAGTGGAAAAAACATTGATCATTTCTTCCTGACCCAACCCAGGGTCTAGCAGTTTATCTAACAGGTCTGACATTAGAAAACAGAAAATAGAAATACTTGTCAGAAAGGCTTTCAAAGGTTAAGGGTATTAAAACCCGGGGACTAACTAGAGAGGAAAAAAAGGAGAAAGTAGAAGCAACAAATATTGCTCACTATATCCAAACTATTAGGTGCCCTCAAAGGCACAGATTAGGGATTACTGTTGGCCCCTAAGTCTAAATTTGTTTTATGCATCAGTTAATTATATACTTCATATGTTAGTGTCTATATTGTGTTATTGGTGGCTCAGCTAAGCAATTGGGCCAGATTGGGTACATCTTTTGGAGATTTCTAATCAATTTATATGTATAGATCGACTTTGTAACTCGATACATTTTGACCGTTTAGGCCTTTGTTTTTCTGTAAATTTTAATTTGCCTGTCTGCAGTAGTGAGATTAAATATAATAACAATTGTAGTTTAGTGGCATGATAAATTAAATAGTTTGTTTCTGATTTAATTTGCAAATCAATATCTATCCCACAAATCACATTATGCTGAATTGCTTTGTAATTTAGATGTTTTATATTTTGGTCCTGCTATAATTTTTACAACAAAATGTAATTTCAATAGTGATGTCCCGAACTGTTTGCTGGCGAATAATTCCCGGCGAACATCGCTTGTTCGCCACCGACGGCGAACACATGTGCTGTTCGGTCCGCCCCTATTCGTCATCATTGAGTAAACTTTGACCCTGCCAGGGATGGACATGATGACGTAAACCGGAAGGTGTGCGTGCCGTAAGGGGGAGGGAGCTGCTGGATATGACCCGTGCGAGGTAGAAACAACACCACGCCAAACTGAAACTATTTGCCGCCAAACAGATTATATGCTGTGGATATCTTTCCTCTCCTCAAACTTCTACCACCTTCGTTTTGACACACTTGCCAAATTGTGCTTATCCGGATGACTCCGATAAAGAAGACCGATTGAGGAGGTTTCTCTTATCGGATGGTGAGTCTGTGATTGCTACCTCCGATACGAGCGAAAATATGTGGGCTTGTGAGTCTCCGCTCTCTATAAAATGGTGTTCTAGCTCCCCTCCTGCCTCGAATTGAAAACATATTAAATGAGGACAAAATTCTAACAAGGTATTTAAAAAATTGAACTATAAAACTATATAAAATTGATATTCTAGCAAGAATAAATGAATTAAATACTTGAAGCATAAATATATAAAAAGTGAAGACTATTGAAGCAAAGGGGTCAGAGAGGGAAGAAGAAAAAGGAAAAAGAGAGGAAATACATTTAGTAAATGAAGTGATTTGATAAAAAAACGGTGGAATAAATTAAAAGACAACTTAAAGAAAGAGTACAACCACCTCTAAAGGTGAAAAAGAGGAGAAAATATTTGATCCAGATAAAGAAATAAGGAAATAATAAAACGGTAAAATAGGGCAATTTAAATCTCTCTTATTTTAAGTGATATTTACTCTCTGTATATATACTCCCTATGCACATGATAAAATTGGATGCTGTGTCTAAAATAATTAAAGAGTGTCAATACTGGAAAGGAAAAGAGAAGAGGAAGACAGAGGGGAGAGAAGGAAGGAGGAAAGAAAAAAGAAAGGGAAAGGGAAGGAGAAAGAAAATCCAGCTAATAAACTTTGCAGATAAGTGAAAAACTGGATTTGACTTACAAATAAAGAAAAAAGGGGGAAAAGCAAAGAGGGAAGAAAAAGTAGGGAACGCAAAGAGAGGAGAAGAGAAGAGAGAACACGAAATAGAATGGAAGAAGAGAAAGGGAAAGAAAGAGAATTTTTTTTTGGTGTTTCCTGACCCCTTATTAAAAGGCTTCTAAACGCTCACAAGAACCTAAAGTCTCATCGAAAACAGATAAAAAAACAGCAAAACAGGAAAAGAGACTCTCCACATTTTTCTCTCCTCAAAAGACTCAAGATACCAGTGAAGATCCTTCTTTAGACTCCTTTATTGCAATGACTCCATCTTCCGCAGAACCAGCTATTATTACTACAGAAATAATAAAATCACTTTTAGATAACACTTTAAAAGAAATAAAAAAGAGATCCAAGAAAACTTTTCCGATCTCAAAAATGATATCTCTAAGGTATTAACTTGAATTCAATCAATAGAAAAAAAACAAGATCATACAGAATTCCAGATTCAATCTCTTAGAGATACGCACACAGAAATGGAACGTAAATTGGATCAGCTGGAAACTAATATAGCAGATTTGGAAGATCGTGCTCGAAGAACAAATTTGAAATTCAGAAATATCCCAGAAAATATAACAAACGACAAACTGAAAGACTTTATGAAAGAACTTTTCATTTCCCTCAATTTAGCATTTGACTCTCACGAATTAAAAATGGATCGTTGCCATAGAATCTTTAAGCCAACATATATTACAAATAACTTTCCAAGAGATGTAATAGTCGCTTTTCATTCATATGAAACTAAAAATCAAATCTTGTCAGCATTAAAAAATAATAGATCGACAGAAGAAAAATGTAAAGAAGTATTTGATATTCCAGATATCTCTTATTTCACAAGAGTTAAAAGAAGAAACGTTTCACCAATATTTCAAACCTTAATAAAGCATAATTTAAGGTTTAGATGGTGCCATCCAGCCTCTCTTCAAATATATCATCACAATGAATGGTCCACATTTACAACATATGAGAAAGCCAATCAATGGCTGATACAATTAAAATTGAATTAAAAGACAAAGGAAGTAAAAGGGACAAAAGAAGAGAGAAGGAAAGAGGAGGGAAGAGAGGAGGAGAGGGAAGGAGAAAGGGAAAGAAAAAACGTGGGTCATAAGAGAATAAAAGAAGATGGAAAAATAAGGAGAGAAATTAATATATTATTTTTTTTTTATATATAATAAACATAAAAAGAGTTTCTATTTGGACGTACAGGAAAAGGGACTGGTCAGAAGAAGAAAAGAAACCAAGTAAAATCTTAATTAAGGAAAAGAACTAAAAGAATCTAAACACTATTTAGTCACTTTGAATTATCTATTACACTATAAATTTCACATTAATGTTCTATATTTTAGGACATTAAAAAATTAATATGAATCACTACTAAACTAAAACTAAACTAAAAACCATTGTTATAAGTTATGCGAATATTTAAAATATTCTATTATCACTTTGATATAAAAAGAGACAGTAAAAATGTAAATTTTTTAGAATTTATACATTATTCACATATCACTGATTATTTGTAATATTATGAGATTTAATTTAATGCGGTATATTATGAGATATTAATCACTGTAAGGTAAAAATTGAAAAGAGATTGAAACAATAGAAAAGTCACGGTGATAAATTAATGAAATAATTTAAACATTTTGACACATTTTTTTTTCTTTACATAATTAGTTTTTTCTTTTGGTTTGTGTCCTCTAATTACATTATTGGTAAAATGGAAACAATACTAGATTTATCAAAAAGATCAAATGAAATATTTTGATGTACGAAGAAAAGGAATGGAAAGAAAGAGATGGGAGTAGAGAATAATTTTGATATCAGATATTGTTCCTTCTCTTCTACATTTTTTTTTGCTCTTCTCCTTTTTCTTTCCCTTCTTTTTCCAGTAAGTTTTCCCTCCCTGTGGGTATCTATATGATACTTTGATGTTGGAATCATGTTGTATTCCAATACGTAAGTGTTGAATAATTTGCAACATTAACATGTGTATGATGTTTTTTAACATCTTAAAATATTTGTTGTTTGTCTATAAATGTTGTTGTACAATTATTTGGTTGAATAAGAAAGGGTCAATAGAAATCGTAAGTCTACAGGGAAAAAACGAAAAATGATTTGACATTAACTATTGGAAATGTTAAAACTAATATCAATTAATGT
This sequence comes from Pelobates fuscus, assembly GCF_036172605.1. NCBI lineage: Eukaryota > Metazoa > Chordata > Amphibia > Anura > Pelobatidae > Pelobates > Pelobates fuscus. The sequence goes on from NC_086318.1 coordinate 242,719,616, forward strand.
TCAAGGACTCAACTCCCCAGATAAAAGAGCTGATTTATATTATACTCTACTCAAAGAAAAAGCTCAAATTTCTTTTATGCAGGAAACTCATTGGAAGAAACAAGATAATCATTATTGGAACTATAAAAAGTGTAATATTATTGCTGAAGCATCAGATCAAATAAAAAAAAGGGAGTAGCAATATTGTTTTCTAATCTGATTAATTATTAATGTGATTATTCTGCTTGTGACTCAGAAGGTAGATTTATTATATGGATAGGAAAGATCAATGAGATTCAATACACTCTACTCAATATTTATCTACCCAATAAAGCCCCAATCAAATATCTATCAAAAATAATGAGAAGAGTGGAAACAATCCGAAAAGGAATATTATTAATAGCAGGTGATTTTAATTGTGTGGCCGACCATAAATTAGATAAACAAATAAAACCTGGTCAACATATAGATAAAAATCTCGCTAATCAAGCAGCTTCATTATGTAATTTGGCAAAAAAAAATGATATTTTCGATTTATGGAGAACTTTTCACCCCACGGATCGTAACTATACCCACACTTCATCTGCTCATAAAACTTCAGCAAGAATGGATATGTGTTGGGGCGACTCTGACCTTATAAAACGAGTAAAAACTATCAAAATAGAGATCAATACATGGTCAGATCATGATTTTCTTATATTAGAAATCAAAGAAAATGGGAAGAAATATTTTTCACCATGGAAACTTAATGATTCCTTATTAGCAAAAAAACTAAATATAGAATATATAAAAAATCTTTCTGAATTATTCTTTGAGGAAAATCTCCCTGAAACTACATCTAACCAAAATGTATGGTGCACATATAAAGCGGTCACTAGAGGTTATTTCATAAAACTTGCAAGTTATGAAAAAAAAAAACCAGGGGCTCCAATATCAGAACTCTATTTACAATTATACAAACTTCAAGCTCAAAATAATAAAACATTTTCTCTGGATACAATACTTTTGATAACAAAATATAAAAATATGATAAATCAAAAGACTCTTGAAAGAATCGAATTCAATTTAAAACAATTAAAAACTAAATTTTACTACCGGAGCAATAAAATAGATAAAATATTAACAAGCCGACTTAAGAAAAATAAAATGGAAAATAAGATTTATAAAATTATTGAAGATGGAAAAGTTTTGTTGACCTCAGAAGACATAGGTGATTCATTCAGGAAGTATTATGAAAAGATATATAACCTACATCATACACCTACAGATCAGGCTATCTATGAATATCTACATAAAATGAAAACTCCTAAAATTACCTTCAAAGAGAAAATCTAAAAAAAAAAATCAAAGATAGAGGTAGAAGAAGCTATAAATAATCTACAACCATCAAAAACACCTGGCCCTGATGGTTTTTCTAATTTATTTTTTTAAATATTTGAAAAAATTATAATAATATAACTGCAACGTTTAATGAAATTGCCTCCTCTGGCAAAATAACTCGAACTATTAAGTGCTAATATAAAACCTATTTTGAAACCCAACAAAGCTCCAACAGAAATAACAAATTATAGGCCTATCTCCTTAATACATATATATGTTAAACTATATGCTGCAATATTAGCTAATAGACTTAATTTAGTACTCCCTGAACTGATACATATAGTTCAAATAGGGTTTGTTAGAGGTTGCCATGCTAGCGATAATTCTCGTAGAATCATTGATTTATTTGAATATGCTCAATTAACAAAGACGCCCCTTCTGACCCTGTCGATTGATGCAGAAAAGGCTTTCGACAGGGTCGGATGGGGATATATGAATAAAGTTCTGACTGCATTTGGTTTGGAGGGCTGTATTGCATTCGCGATCAAGGCTCTTTACAAAGGTCCATCAGCAAGAATAATAGGATGTGATATATGCTCAGAATGGTTCGATATTAGCAACGGAACGAGACAGGGATGCCCATTATCGCCCCTGCTATACGTTCTCTCAATCGAACCATTCGCTATAACTATTAGAGAAAATGTAGGATTAAAAGGTATGATAATGGAAGAGTTAGAAGCAAAGATATGTCTCTATGCAGACGATGTATTAATCTCAATAACAGATCCCGAGATTTCCCTTTTTAATTTAATGCAAGAGATTAAAAACTATGAGGATGTGTCAAATTATAAGATAAACTTCCATAAAACTATAGCCTTAACAATTAATATAAATTATCACATACTAGGATCCCTTCAAGAGAAATATAATTTTCAGTGGACTAAAAATGAGTTCCAATACTTAGGAATTACTATTACGGCGAATCCTCAAAATATAGTAGAGATTAATTTTCTGAAAATGTTAAAACACACCAATAAAATTCTTAGGGAATGGCGCCCTTTGGAAATTTCTTGGTGGGGAAGTGTTAACACAGTAAAAGCATATGTTATCCCCAAATGGACATATTTGTTCAATATTATCCCACTTAAAGTTCCAAAACCTTGGCTGGACATGCTCCAACATTCATTTTCTAACTTTATTTGAAACGGGAAAACACCTAGAATAAAATCTCAAGTTTTAACAAAGAAAATTAACCAAGGAGGAATAGCCTTTCCACTAATCAAAGACATATATAGTGCTAATATAATTTCCCATATACATAAATTTTATATCTCTGAGTCAAGAAAACAACCCTGGTATCAGATTGAATCAATAAAAACAAAAGAGAGATTTATCGCTTATAATCTGGGATGATAAGACCAATTACAATAGGCATTTAATGCAAGCTAATTCTATAATTGTATCATCTTATCGAAGAATGGCAACAAATTAAAAAATTACTTAAGATAACAACAAAGATAATTGAAGGAGCAAATATACGAGCTATTTAAAGAGCTATTCCAGACCTAAACCTCTCCAAATGGAGATTTGAAAGAGATTTATATTAAAGATCTCCTTCAAAACAATAAGATGATGCCATTTAATAATCTTAAATCTAAATTTAATCTTTCTGATACAGAAATCTTTTCTTATATGAGAGTAAGAGGATTTCTAAATGATTCCTTGTTAAGAAAGGATTGTAGTATACATAATTGGGTTTATAAGATTTTTGAGAAAAAAAATCAATATGTTCTATTGCAACTGATTTCAGATATCTATCCTACAGCTAAAAACAATGGGAAAAATAACTCAATATTATATTAACTGATAAGGATTGGTGCACACCTATGAAATTACTTAGAAAATATATACATTGTTTACATTTAATTGAAACTTTTTTTAAAGTCCTTCATAGGTGGTACCTAGTACCAACAAGATTAGTAGCTAAAATATCTACATCTAATTCCTCCTTATGTTGGAGATGCCTAATGCATGAGGGAGATATGTTACACATTTGGTGGAGTTGCCCAAAAATTTCCAGCTTATGGGACTCAATATATAGTTTTCTAGAGTTTTTTTTAATATTAAAATAAAAAAATGTCCACAAATAGGCTTACTCCATCTCAATTGGGATAGACTCCTGAAAGATCAATTAATATTGACCAGCCATTCTCTTATTGCAGTGAAGATACTAATTGCAAGAACTTGGAAACAAATTAATACACCAGATAGGAAACTATTTATAACTCAATTATTGTTCCAGCTTGAAATGGAAAGAGGAGTTGCATATTTTAATAGTGATGGAAAATATATTCATCATCTTGATAACTTGATATCTAAGATTAAAGAACGTTTTAGTTGACTTAGTTCATTTTTTTTATTTTTTTTCCCAACATATTACATGATATTGGTCCCTTTTTTTTCCCCATCTAAATACTTCAACCAAATATTGTTAATGTTTGTTATGTCTGTTGTGCATATCTAACTATTTGTTAAGTATTGTATTTACACTGATAATAGCAAATGTATATCTATGTATTTATGAATGTCTTTTTAAAAATGAAAAGAAAATTTATTCTAATAAAGAAAAAAATATACTAATTTGCAAATCAATATCTATCCCACAAATCACAGTATGCTGAATTGCTTTGTAATTTAGATGTTTTATATTTTGGCCCTGCTATAATTTTTACAACAAAATGTAATTTCAATAGTGATGTCCCGAACTGTTCGCTGGCGAATAGTTCCTGGCAAACATCGCTTGTTCGCCACTGACGGCGAACAAATGCGCTGTTTGGTCTGCCCCTATTCATCATAATTGAGTAAACTTTAGCAGACCCTCCCTCCCAGACCCTCCCACCTCCTGGTCAGCATCCATTTTACATTCATTGTGAAGCTGCATTCTTAGTGAGAGTAGGGACAGCAGGCCCGGACTGGCCATCGGGCACACCGGGCAAATGCCCGGTGGGCCGCGATGGCCGAGGCCGGCAGGGGAGATCACAGGATCTCCTCGGCCGGCCGCTGCAGGGCCAGCGCTACCCGAGCGCCGGCCCCGCTGTGTGTCTCCATGGGCCGGTGGGGAGATCAAAGATCTCCCTCACCGGCCCAGAGACACTGTTAAAGGCGGCCGCCCGGGGCTGAGGAGTGAGGGAAGCAGGAGAGAGGACCGGCGGAGCTCTATCCAGCAGCTCCGCCGGGTCCTCTCGAGAGGTCTGAGCGTTGCCGCGGTAGCCGCGGCAACGCTCAGATCTCGCGAGAGTGAACTCTAGCCACTGGACCACCAGGGAAGGAAGCTGTGGAAAGAATCCCCCCTCCCAGGCATAATGTAAGAAGGGAGAGTGGATATTAAGCAACTGCCCCACCTCCAGCATGGCTGCTTCAACGGCCCCCTCCCAGGCTAAAGGTAAGAAGGGGGGGGGATATAATTTTTTTTTTTTTTAATTATTAACAAAAAAATATTTAAATGTAAATAAAAAAAATCACACTAACAGCCCCCTCACACACACACACACACACACACACACATCACCCCCAAACACACACACACACACACACACATCACCCTCAGACACACACACACAGCACCCCCAGACACACACACACAGCACCCCCAGACACACACACACAGCACCCCCAGGCGCACACACACAGCACCCCCAGGCGCACACACACAGCACCCCCAGGCACACACAGCACCCTCAGAGACACACAGCACCCAGACACACAGCACCCCCAGGCACACACAGCACCCCCAGGCACACACAGCACACCCAGAGACACACAGCACCCTCAGAGACACACAGCACCCTCAGAGACACACAGCACCCAGACACACAGCACCCAGCACCCAGACACACACAGCACCCCCAGAGACACACAGCACCCTCAGAGACACACAGCACCCTCAGAGACACACAGCACCCAGACACACACAGCACCCAGACACACACAGCACCCCCAGGCACACAGCACCCAGGCACACACAGCACCCTCAGAGACACACAGCACCCAGACACACACACACACACACACACATATATATATATACACACACATATATATCTATATAATAACCCTCAGTGAGTTAACAGACAAAGAAAATTAGAAAACTAGAATGTGACGGCAGATAAAAACACCCTCACACACAGCACCCCTCTTACATACACACACACTGCGCCCCTCACACATATAATACGTCCAAATATATATATATATATATATATATACACACACACACACACACACTACAGCACCCCTCACACTGCACCACTACACACATTACGCTCCAGATACACGCTAGATCCCTTACCCTATATGCACTCTTAATCCTCTATACACACACACACACACTCTCCTATACACCCTCTGGGTCCTTTACACACTCAATCTCCTACACACACACACTGCATCACCTACACACACACTACATTCCTTGTCAGCAAACACATACAACATTCTCTAAACACACCCTCTCTACAACCCCTGCACACACTACGTCACCTATACACACACACTACAGCTCGTATGCACACACTTGCTACATCCCCTATAACACTATGCCCCCTATACACACACTCTCTACAGCCCCTAGCCACACATATTACACCACAAACACAAATTAAATTGACCTATTTACACAATACCACACCACACTCTACACACACGCAATCCCACAAGCAGGCTCCAAACATATGCACCATACACTTTCCTGGCCCTTTTGTCCTCTGGTATCCCACTTGTGGAGACACCAGAGACAATTTAAAAGCAAACACAGCACAAGCATGTTATTAAATTTGCTTGCACTGCGCAGAACAAATTCAGGGCCTTTTTCTAATGCTAGAGCTCTTCAGCGGGGCTATGCGCATTGAACTAACATGCTCACTTTGAGAGGGGGCGTGCTTGTCATTAGTGATGACAAAACACACCCTCTCTGGCCCCGCCCCCTTCTTAGGGGGCCGCTCTGATTGAAAAATGCCCGGGCCTAATTTTGTTCCCAGTCCGGCCCTGAGGGACAGTGTAGCTGCTGCTGATTTAATAGGGAAATTGATAGCTAGGCTAGTGTATTCAGTGTCCACTACAGTCCTGAAGGACTCATCTGATCTCTGCTGTAAGGACAGCACCCCAAAAAGCCCTCTTTAGGGTTAGAACATCAGTCTGCTTTTTTATTTTTTTGTGTAATGTAATTGCAGTTGCCTGCCTGCCAGCCTGTGTGTCAGGCTCACAGCATATACTGTGCCCACTTGCCCAGTGCCACCACTCACTGGTGTCACAATAGCTTGCATTTAACAAAAAAAACACTTTTTGGACTGTAATATAATAGCAGTCAGTTTCCTTCACGAGTGTGCGTTTCAGGGCCTGCCAGGGCACAGTGTAACACCAGTGCCACTCATATCTGTTGTCACAGTAGCTTGCACGCATAGTACCACTAATCGAAAAAAAAATGACAGGCAGAGGCAGGCCACCCCGCAGGGGCCGTCGTGGTCATGGTGCTGTGATTCCCTTTGGCCCTAGTATAATGCTCAGTGTTCAGAGGCCACGTACCCTGAACTCGAAAAGTTCTGAGGACATAGTTGACTGGCTAACACAGGACACCCAATCTTCTACAGCTTCCTCTCGGAACCTTGACGCACCATCCTCATCCAGCTTAGCTTCGGGCACCTCTCAAGTTACCACTCGCCCGCCTGCCGCCACCGCCAACACTAGCACCACAGCCGCTTCATTTGATATGTCAGAGGAGTTATTTACACATCAGTTGGAAGAAATGAGTGATGCGCAACCATTATTGCCAGAGGATGTAGATAACAGGGATATGTCTCAGTCAGGCAGAATTACACACGTACGGTATGATGATGATGTTGTACCCGCTGCTGCTTCCTTTGCTGAGTTGTCAGATACAAGTGAAGCGGTTGATGATGACGATGCGTCCATGGATGTCATGCTGGTGCCCGCTAGAAGAGAAGAAGAACAGGGGGAAAGTTCAGATGGGGAGACAGAGAGGAGGAGGAGAAGGAGACGAGTTGGAAGCAGGGGGAGGTCGTCGCAAGGAGGACCGACCAAGCCTCTTTTTCCATCTCCCGCTTCCTAAAATCGATGCCTTATATACACGTCCTCTGATAGGGGGCGTAACAGGGATTAAACTGATAGGAGTGGTGTGTTAAGTAGTACTATTCCTATCTGGTGGCACATTAGATGGCCCGCGCAGTGCCCCAAATTTGAAGTAGGAGGACCGACCATGCATCTTTTTCCATCTCCCTCTTCCTGAGTGGAGGAAGAGAGACTTTCAATGACATCAGTGAGGACAAGGAACGGGACATGGCTAGCTTGGTATCTTGTGCAAATGGGAAGTTTTCGGTTGTACAAATGGACTGTTTGCGGTGCGTTAAATGGGGAGTCACTGTGAAGCGGTCGTAACCCTTACACTACCTGATCGATACAACATCATACCTGATGTTTTAAAGCACGTTATTGCAAACAATTTATGAATGTTAGGTGATTTATGCCCTTTATGGACTAAAACCAGACTCTGCATCAACTATGTAATTTTCCATGGGAGTTTTGCCATAGATCCCCCTCCGGCATGCCACAGTCCAGGTGTTAGTCCCCTTGAAACAACTTTTCCATCACTATTGTGGCCAGAAAGAGTCCCTGTGGGTTTTAAAATTCGCCTGCCCATTGAAGTCTACGGATTTATGGAGAACATTCATTTAAGAACAGAAAATGTCAAAAACAGACTCCATTAAGAACAGTCTCACTTGGGCTTAGAAGAGAAGGTTGAAAATCTCGACAAGCAGCTCAATCAACAGACAGAAAAATTTGCAGATGCTGAAGATCGGAGCAGGCAAAATAATTTACTCCATTGATAATTTGGATTGCCTAATTGTTTTCAAAATATGGTGAAGGTGGTCAAACCAAATACCACCAACTGAGATCTGATTTTGGACAACATTCATAAATTGCCCAAGTCTAAAAGCGCACCTGCAGTGGCTCCCAAGGACGTAATAGATTGTTCCACTATTATCACGTCAAGGAGGAATTTGTGGGAGCTACACGTATGTCGGGATTACCTGAGGACTGCAATAATATAAAGATCTTCATGGATTTTTCAGTGTAAACTATGAAAAAAGGTAGGGAGTTCCAGCCCTTTAAATCCGAACTTCATCGCAGAAATATCAGGTATAGATGGGGCTTCCCTGTCAAAGTATTGTTTCGGATGGATGGCCAAAATTATATCATTACCTTTCCAGAAGAGGGTATGGAACTCCTACAACATATGAACATGTGTACTTTAGATCCATCCCATACTCTGTCCCCATCTACACCTGCACCTTCCAGTAAGAGGAGCAAGCATAATGCCTATGTCATGCATTCATCCTCACCTTATGGAATTTGTGGTGGAAATTGCCTTCCTGGCAATAATGGAGGTGCCGCTCAGCAGTCCTGTGCCAGTGTGCCTGACTTCTGCAGCATGTCGGTGGACGCCAGCCGTTGTGGATCCACGCCATATTGTATCCCCACATCCGCCCACGGTAATGACGGCGTTGACGTGCGTGTGACGTCACACAAAAGATGCACATAAAAGTTTTGGGGTCAAATGCAGTTTACGGCAAATCAGATCTGCAGGAAGGTTATTTAAACTCATTTTTATTTTTACTCATTGCCCTGTCATGATTTGCCTTTGTGTTCCTGAGCTTATTTTTCTGTTTTTTGACTTTGGCTTCATTTTGATTTCCCTGACTACTGGCATCCTTCACTTTTGGCTTTCCCTCATCGTTGTGTCTCCTTCTGTATCCCTGACCTCGGCAAGTATTCTAACTATTCTTGGATACGTTAAGTCCGGCCATTCTAAGGTCCGGTTAAACGTTATCCTTAGTCCTAGGTGTGACTCAATTCTGCATGCTGGATCGACTAGTATCCTGACATTACGACATGGCCATAGATCCTATAGAATTGTATCAGCACATAACAGCTTGCGAGAGAAAGCTAGAGGAAAATGATCACCGTATGGATCAATTTTACCAGGCTCCAAGTACGCTTCTTAATCGGGCGGCTCTTTTACAGCCTGCTTTTCCTCCGACTATTTCACCTCCACCTATAGTATATAAGGAACCTACTATCTCCCTATCTCCTCCTCCACATTATGATGGTAATATTCAAGAATGTCAGGGATTTCTCAATCAGATTGAATACCACTTTGAGGCCGCACCAGGGTCTTTTCCCATGGATAGAGCGAAGATTGGGTACTTGATGAACCAACTTAAAGGTAAAGCCTTAACTTGGGCCAATCCATTATGGGAGAGTAATAGGTGTATTGCATAAAATTACCAAGAATTCCTTGCGGAATTCAAATTGACATTTGAACCATTAGGCCGGGAGGATGGCGCTGCCACTGCCCTAATAAGTATGCCATAGAATTTTGCACCTTGGCTTCTGAGGTAGACTGGACTAATAGCGAAATGATCTCTGCATTTAAAGAAGGTTTATCCAAGGCTATTCTTGATGACATTGCTTCCAAAGATCTATCTAAGAGGTTAAATTAATTTATCATATATGTGATGCAAAGTGATAACAGACTTAGGACCAGGTAAATTACTAGAAATAGAACCAGACGTATGGCTATGTCATTGGAACCTCATTTCTCCAAACCTGTTGTCCCTGAACTCTCTGTACAGTCTGAACCTGAACCTATGCAGTTATGGGTTACTAGACTGTCAGAGGCAGAGAAACAGTATAGAAGAAAAGAGGGTCTTTGTTTATACTGTAGCAAAAAAGGACATATGAGAGATGCTTGACTCATACGTCCGGAAAACTTCTGCACCTAAGAACCTTAAGGGGACAGGTCTTAGATGTGATGGATACATCCTCTGGTAATACCTAAAGTAGATTTCTCCTTGACATCACTGCCCTTTGCAACAAGAAAAGCTTTTAATGCAAATCCCTGATGGATTCAGGTGCAGTAGGAAACTTTATTGACATGCATTTTGTTAAACACTTCATACCTATCAAGCAGAGATCATCACCTCTGGCCCTTGAGGCTATTGACGGGAGACCTCTCTCTCAACATCTGATTATCCACGAAACCATGCCTATTAGCATTACTATAGGAGCTTTACACAAGGGAAACATAACATTTCAGATAATTGCTTTCCCTTATTGTCCCATCATATTAGGATTTCCAAAGGTCATCAAGAACAACCCTCATATTGACTGGGCTAAGGGGGAAATACTGAAATGGGGTAAAGACTGTATTGAGAGAAGTGTTGTAACGGAACCGCTGGCACCCCGACCAGGTACCCTCCGCTGGCGGATGTTCCTAGTGCTTTCCGAGGTCTCCAAGCACTCTGCCTGACACCATAACCACTGCAGACCCCACGAACCGCCGCAGCTTGGTTGGGGTCTCGCCGACTCCACCCACTCTGGACCCAAGACCAGGGTCCAGCTTCCAGTAGGTGGACCTCTCCGAATTCCAGAGAGCAGGAACAGGAACAAGCTCTTAGCAGAGCTCAGCGATTATACCCTGGGGAGTATAGGGATTATAGCAATCCTCAGAGTGTAGTTCTCCAATCCCCCAAACATGAGCCAAAACTTCATGAAGGTACAAGATGATCTGAGGTGCTGGCACACCCAGTCTGGTTTTTATTACAATCTTTGCCAATACAGGACCGCCCACAGGGAGGTATAAAACAACCAATAACATCTCAGTTACAACCCACAGATTCCCTCCCCTTATCCTGGGAGGTAACCCAATTACACATACAGTTAAAACATACTTTTTACCCAACTTTCATAACTCTAAAACCATACATCCAATCTCCATAAAAATTACATATTCACAATCATCCATTCAGGGGAACAACATATTAAAAAACGGCACGAATCAGACCAGTGGTTCAAAAGTTAAGGGAAAGTCCTTTGTGACCAAATGAAGCATGGCTTTTCTGCCCAAAACAAGTTCCACAGAGTCTCTATCCTGGAGATAATTGAGAAGTAATCCAATTATCTCCAAGGACAGAGGCAAAACTCCATTAGCCACATGGCAGACAAAGGACAATAAAAGACATAAAAATACATACTGTTACATTTATCACATAGAACCTACACATTTACAATTTACCGAACACATAATAGCATACATAATATTGAAGACAGCCTGAATGCAATCTGCTACACAGTCTTAAAGGGACATTGTTCCTAAAAGTCATATGTCCACGGATGGTTTTTAAAGGGCAAGCAGCAGCACCATACAAATCCAATATGCCCAAATGTTGCACCTGAAGGGCCAAATCTCCCAGGGACCATAGTCAACAGGTATGAGGCTGGCAATCAGGCTCCTCCAACAGCCAGGGGTAAAGGGCAGCTTGTCACCAATAAACCCAGTGACAAAAGGCATTTCGTCACAAGTGTGTTACCCATTACAAAGAGAGTGGGAATTGTTACTTTACCTACTGCTACACCTCAGACCTCCGAAATTCCCATACAGTACTGGGGGGTTAAAGAGGCATTCAGTAAGAGTCAGACTAATATTCTACCTCCTCACAGATCCTATGATTGCTCCATAGATCTACTACCTGGTGTTATGCCCCTTAAAGGGGCAGTATATGCCTTATACCCACAGGAGAGTAGAATAATGGATAAGTACATCAAAGATTGTTTAATTAAATGCCACATACATAAGTCATCTTCGCCTGCTGGAGCAGGGTTCTTTTTTGTATCCAAAAAAGGAGAATTACGCCCATGCATTGATTATAGGGCATTAAACAAGATCACCATAAAAAATGCCTATCCGATTTCCCTTATCTCTGAATTGTTTGAGAGACTCCAGGGTGCTAAGATAGTTACTAAACTTGACCATAGGAGTGCGTACAATTTGGTAAGAATTAAGGAAGATCATAAGTGGAAAATGGCATTTAACACTAGAAGTAGGCACTATGAGTACCTTGTCATGCCCTTCGGCTTATGCAATGCTCCGGACGTATTTTAGGACTTTATTAATGATGTGCTCAGAGACTATATTTATTATTTTGTTCTAGTATACCTGGATGATATCCTTATTTATTCCCCCGACCTCCAGACTCATCATAAACATATTAAACAAGTGCTGCAAACTTTGCTTGAAAATGGGCTTTATTGCAAACTTGAAAATTGCACAGACAGAGGTACAGTTTTTGGGGTATAATATTTCAGCTTCTGGTTTCCAAATGGATCCTCGTAAACTAGAGGCCATTCTACACTGGCCATTACCCAATGGGTTAAAAGCGATTCAAAGGTCTATTGGTTTTGCTAATTACTATAGGAGATTCATCAATGGGTTCTCTTCTGTGATAGCCCCCATCACCAATATGACACGTAAGTTGTACTATATGGTCTAAGGAAGTTAGATAGATAGGCTTTTGAGCTTCTTACAAATGTTTTGCATCTGCTGACATTTTGGTACAACCTGACACTAGCAAATCCTTCATACTGGAGGTTGATGCCTCCGAAACAGGGGTAGGGGCTGTTCTTTCTTAGAGGGAGAGTCAAGATACTCTTTGCATCCTTGCAGGTACTTTTCTAGAAAATTGTCTCCAGCAGAGCTTAACTACGATATTGGTAACAAAGAATTGTTGGCCATTATACTAGCACTTAAAGAATGGCGACATCTTTTAGAGGGTTCCAAGGACCCCCTTCTGATCATAACTGATCACAAAAATGTGTCATATATAGGTGATGCTAAATGACTCGATTAGTAGAATATACATGGGATACAGCTGTTGAACCTAAAATATAATAAAACAGAACATAGCGTAATACAGTTGATAAATATATAATAACCCCTGCCAAAGATTGCACTCACGGGATTTGAAGTTAGATGCGCTCTAATGGTGCCTCCCCTGATATTTGGGGGGCTGGCATCTCCCTCTCAGGATCAGGTGTTACCCAGTTTCAGCAACCATACAGGACTCCAACAGGTGGATCAGTAGAAAAAGAGATTTATTGATCACAATTTAAAAGTGATAAAAAAGCAATTTTGGTCTTATGCATTTCGTCCTTTAATGGGACTTCCTCAGAGACCAATATTCAATAAAAACAATCACAATAATAATGCTCCCAAACTAGCAGCCTAATACCACCCTCCCTTCAGTCCCTTTAAAAAAAGGCTAATCCCTTATTGTTCATTGGTAATTCCAGGGGGTGTATTCCTTGTCATTCTTCCTAATGGTGGTTCTTGGGTTAGTTTCACCTGTCCCTGGTCGAGGATGATGAGTGTTGTAGTCTCAGCTGTTCAATGTTCTGAAATCAGCGAAATCCCGAAGTGACGTCATCCACCTACTTCCTTGTGTTCCAATATGCGTTCCAGCTATACTTTCTACTGTAGTATTAGAAAGAGGATTGATCTCCCCCTGGTGGTCTCCAGGGTAATCAAACCTTACAAGAACTTAATGCAGTTAATCTCCAATGGAGAGTTATATCTAGGCAGAAAAGCATCATTAGATCAATCTGATAATTCAAAATAAAGCAAGCCAGAAGCAGGACTTTTCAGAGACTATACAAATAAAGTTCAAGGTATATCATTATACATTTTTTTATTGATATTATGTCCATTAACTTTATATTTAATTGCTAAAGTTCCTTTGCTGACATCAGTCAGTTCAAATAAAAAATACATAAACAAATATAAAATAAAATGAAGCCACATATATCCATTTTTTCATATGTACAAGATGATGGTCTTTTTGAGCAATTCCCTTATCTAGGGAATACTGTATTCGTCTTATTGTCATTATAAGGGATTCTAACCCCTATAACAATTTATGTAGATGGTTATATGGGTACTTCTCTTAAAGAGTAACCTGATTTTTCTTCAAATTGAAGCAGAGTACAAAAATAAGTATTTACATCAGTGGGAGTTATAAAGAGACAAAAACGGCAACTATATAACTGCTGCATAATACAATAATGAAAAGAAGAAAAGAAAAAAAGGATGATTGGTCACAGAAAACAGATCAGGTCTATGTCAACATTCAATCCCTGTGGTTCCAAGTGCATAATTTATGAATCCAGAAGGTTTCCCTTTGGGATATTCGTTGGACTCTATTCCCTCCTATCCAATGAGGCAGAACTATCTCTATTCCAATACACTTAAAATCTTTGAAGGAAAAGTAAGGACAAGAGTTACAATGTACAGGAACCGAATGTGACATAAGACCCTTCTTTATGTTATTAATATGTTCTAAAATACGAGTTTTCAAAGGCCTTTTAGTACAGCCAATATATTGTCTGCCGCAAGGACACTGCAGTAAATAAACCACAAAGTCCGTGTGGCATCCAATCTCTTTGTCTTAACATATAAAGACTCCCCAGTCACTGTACTACAAAATATATTCGTTCTTGTGAAGTCAACCGTTGAGCAAGCCCTACAGCTATTACATCCCCTTTAAGATAAGTAACCATATAACTATCTACATAAAATGTTATAGGGGTTAGAATCCCTTATAATTACAATAAGATGAATACAGTATTCCCTAGATAAGGGAATTGCTCTAAAAGACCATCATCTTGTACATATGACAAAATTTATTTATTTGGATTTATTCTGTACTCAATATTTTATATTTGTTTATGTATTTTTTTTATTTGTACTGACTGTCAGCAAAGGAACATTAGCAATTAAATATAAAGTTGAAGGACATAATATCAATAAAAAAAATGTATAATGATATTGTGATGAAATGCCCTTTGCCACTTGTGCCTGGAGAGGACTAATTGCCAGCCTCCTGCCCTGCGACTATGACCCCTGGAAGATTTTACCCTTTAAATACTTTATTTGGGCATATTTGATTTTATTAGACTGGTTCCGAGGTAGCGGACCTCATAGACTGGCACTAGGAGGAACCACAAATGGCAGGTGGAGATGGGACTGAGTTCTCTCTACTGGCCCTACAGGGATGCAGGGCAACCAACCCAGATTCCCAGCAGCAGTGCATCTCACAGGGAGAGGAGACAACCGGTCTCCCTCCCCAGCGGCGGCCTGAGTTCCAGGAGGAGGAGATGCTTGATCCCTCTACCTCACAGCAACCAGCGTCCTGGGGAGTAGAGGCAACCGGCATCAAACCCCAACAGCAGCCAGAGATACCGAGGGAGGGGACACCTGATTCCGTAGCTCAACTACAGGGGGAAAGCAACCCTAATCCCACTGGCGTAGATGGGACCACGGTCTCTGTGCCAGTTCTACAGGGATGCTGGATGGCCGGTCCAGATCCCCAACCATCCCCGCAGGGATACCAGGAAGAGGTAAGCGAACCCTCCTCTCCCCAGCTAATTCCCAACCGAGTCCTGGGGGCAGTGGATGAGTCTGCGATACACACTGACCCCCTTCCAAAAGAAGAGCTGGCATCCAGGCAGAGCGCAATCGCCCTCTGCCCTCCCTTGCCCTCTTGTTCAGAACCTGAATACCAACAGGCCAACCCAGCAGAAGAGCTGGCATCCGGGCAGAGCGCCGCTGGTCTCTGTCCACTAGTTCCCCTCAGCAACCTGGGACATACAGGCCAGAGCCGGACACCAGGAATCACCAGGGGTAGTAATGGTGTACTGTGGGTGGGCTACTCTGTTAAATGTTTATTGTGGGTGGGCCACTTGACTAACTCAGGTACTGACCGACAGAAGGTCAGCTACCTGGTTAGTCTCCCCCACAGAGGGAAGATGTGTGTTGAAGTGCCCTTCGCCACTTGTGCCTGGAGAGGACTAATTTTCAGCCTCCTGCCCTGTGACTATGGCCCCTGGAAGATTTTGCCCTTTAAATACGTTATTTGGGCATATTGGATTTTATTAAACTGGTTCTGGCCCTTTAAATGCTCTGACAAAGGATCTGCAGTTTTGCTATGGCACTTCGGATGCAGAGTGTGAAGAAAACCCCTGTTTTATAGACTTAGTTAGACTGTTTTGTTCTCCCTCCCCCTCTTAGAACACCAGTTTAAACACTTAATAACTGTGATATTTTCAAACTCTGTCTGACCCTTTTAACTGTCATTTTGTTTTCCTCTGAGGAGGAGTTGTTTTGCTGCATGAGTGCTGTTGCTTGAGTGTGCTCATTAAACAGAGCTGCTTGATCTTTTCTTGAAGCCTTGGCTCATGCTTGGGGGATGGGATAAGTCTGCAGTGATGATGGTGTCGGTTGGAGTGCTTGGAGTCCTCGGCAAGCACTAGGAGCATCGATTGACAGAGGTACTCGGTCGGAGTGCCAGCGGGTCCGTTACAAATATACCTTAAACATTATTTGTATAGTCTCTGAAAAGGCTTCTGGCTTGCTTTATTTTGAATTATCAGATTGATCTAATGATGCTTTTCTGCCTAGATTTAACTCTCCATTGGAGATTAACTGCATTAAGTTCTTCTGTGGTTTGATTCCCCTGGAGACCACCAGGGGGAGATCAATCCACTCTGTAATACTACAGTGGAAAGTATAGCTGGAACGCATATTGGAACACAAGGAAGTAGGTGGATGACGTCATATTCCGGTTTTCGCAGATTTCAGAATATTGAACAGCTGAGACTACAACACTCATCATCCTCGACCAGGGACAGGTGAAACTAACCCAAGAACCACCAATAGGAAGAATGACAAGGAAGACACCCCCTGGAATCACCAATGAATGATAAGGGATTAGCCCTATTTAAGGGGACTGATGGGAGGGTGGTATTAGGCTGCTCTTTTGGGAGCATTATTATTGTGATTGCTTTTATTGAATATTGGTCTCTGAGGAAGTCCCATTAAAGCACGAAACGCATAAGACCAAAATTGCTTTTTAATCAGTACTTTTAAATTTTGATCAATAAATATTTTTTTCTACTGATCTACCTGTTGGAGTCCTGTATTGTTCCTGAAACTGGGTGACACCTGATCCTGAGAGGGAGATACCAGCCCCCCAAATATCAGGGGAGGCACCATTAGAGCGCGTCTAACTTCAAATCCCGTGAGTGCAATCTTTAGCAGGGGTTATTATATATTTATAAACTGTATACTAATCGGCTTGTTTAGACGTAACACTACTTTGGAGGTGTTCTGTGGGAAGCTGTTCTCTGTTTTATTGATAAGTATATTATTGATCTTTTTTTGTGATGCTAAATGACTGTCTTATGGACAGGCTAGATGGTCTTTGTTCTTCTCTTGCTTGAACTTTATCACTTACCGACCTTGTCCCAGGAACGTTAAAGCTGATGGCTTATCTAGGCAGTTTGACATTGAATCAGAACAAGAACAAGAGACATTCGCTATTGTTCCACCTGAGTGCATCATTGCTTCCACTGTTCTTTCCTTGTCATCCCCTCTGCTTTGTGCTGTCATGGCGGCTCAATCCCAGGCACCTTGCAATAAACCTCTAGATAAATAGTTTATTCCGTTGCTTGAAAGAGAGGAGGTAATGAGTATTCCACAACAATGTGACTGCTGGGCATCCGGGTATTAATAAGACTATATCCGTTGTCTTGATCATTTTGGTGAGATTCACTCAGGAAAGATATCAAAGAATATGTGGAGTCCTGTTTTGTATGTGCAGTTTCTAACGTTCCTCATAAACTTCCATGTGGATTGTTAAATCCACTTCCTGTACCCGGTGTTCCATGGTCCCACTTGTCTCTGGATTTCATCATGGAACTTCCGAGTTCAAATGGTTATACCATCATCCTTATGGTAGTTGACTGCTTTTACAAGATGGCTCATTTTATTCCACTCAAAAAATTCCCATGTTCACAAGATCTGGTTCTCATATTTATATGGGACATTGTCAGACTACATGGTATTCCTCAAAATATTGTATCTGATAGGGGCTCCCAGTTTATGTCACAATTTTGGAGAGCTTTCAATAAACAGTTGGGTATTGAATTATCATTCTCTTCTTCTTACTATCCCCAAACCAATGGTATGGCTGAGAGGGCTAACCAATCGTTGGAACTGTATTTATGTTGTTTTGTGAATAGCACACAGGATAACTGGTCTGAATTTCTGCCCTGGGTTGAGTTTGCCAGGAACAATGCTACCCATGACTAATCCGGACATAGTCCATTCTTTGTCAATAACGGTCGTCATCTTACTGTTCTACCTGTTGTATTCTCTTACACAGCTATCTCTGTTCTGGATGATCGCCTTACTTCTATTCGTGAGACTGGGACTAAAGTTCACTCCGCTCTTGAGACTGCGACTGCTCGTTTCAAATTTCATGCTGATAAAAGGCCCCATTTTACCAGGTTGGCGATAGGGTGTGGTTATCCTCACGCAACATCAAACTAAAAGCTCCTAGCATGAAGTTTGCTCCTAAATTTCTTGGCCCTTTTCATATTATTAAGAGGCTTAACCCTGTTTCTTATTCTCTGGCCCTTCCAGCATCCTTGAGTATACCTAATTCATTTCATGTCTCCTTACTCAAACCACTTATTTGCAATGGGTATACAGTCCCAGTTTTTCCTCCTCCTCCTTTGGTCATTTCTGGACAGGAGGAGTACAAAGTCTCCTCCATAATTGATTCCAGGTTTTCTCGTGGTTCATTACAGTATTTAGTTAATTGGAGAGGCTATGGTCCTGCCTATCGTTCTTGGGTTCCGGCTTTCCTAGTGTTTGGGTTTCTTAGTGTTTGTGCAAACATGATACTTTGTGATCACAGCAACTTTAACTAGTTTATGGACATTATTTTTCTTACCTTGTAAAAGTGTAATGAGAATATATTTTCCAGCCATTATCAACGTACCTTGCTAGTGAATGAAATCTCTTTAGTTATGAACTTGGGACTTGAATTTTCTAGACCTAAACAGATTTTTTTTTTAAATTAAAATATAAAACTTATTACCTACTTTTTTTTTTACATTTAAATACATACCTATAGTACAGATGAAACTTGGATACTGAAAAGCAGTTCTTAAGAACCTACACGAAACCTAAAATTATGAATAATAAATTAAGTTCAAAGGGCCACATCTAGAACTGCGCCACATCTAAACCGATATAATTATATATCTATTTACCCAGTAAAGGAAGAAACCAGATCTAAGTATGGTAACCGTTTGATAGACCTGTAATATAATTAATAACTATGTGGCCAAAAATATCAGCTTGTGGGCAAGAATTAGCCTTATAATATATTGATGCAAGATAATTAAGATGTACTTAGAGTATAAACTAGAAACTTTAGACGTCAAAAATATATTTATGGACTGTGTCAAGAATAGAACCTAATGTACCAGGAAACAGGACAAATTTAACCTTAAATAAAATCCCATGAAATACATCAAATATTAATAAAGTAAGATAATCAAAATTACTAACCAGCAATATTACTGAGCAACAAAAGAGACAATATGGAATCCTACCCCTAGGAGGTGTGTTGACACCTATAACGATAATAAAGATTTTGGAGGGAAATTATATTTAGTATTTAAGACAGTGGTGTAAACCCAATCCATGGGGTCCCGGTGCGAAACTGATCGCTGCCACCACCCCCCCCCCCCCCTCTGTTTCCCCCCCTGTCTCCCTGTTCTGTATACAGAAAATCCAACACACAAATGAGGTTTAAATAGTAAAGTTAAACAAACAAATGGTGCTATTACATATAACAGACAAAATGGCTGAATTAAATTTTTTAAGCGAACGTCGTATATAACATGAAAAGAGAAGCCAATGCGGCTGAAGTGTGAAAAACTAATGGGCATTTGTATGCACAAACTACTTACTGTTCTGTATGAAGAGTCGTTCATGGGACCGTGTTCATTAGTTTTAAATACTCATGGGTCATAAAGATGAAAACAGACAAAACATTTGAATAGATGGGATTTGTGCAAATTCAGTCAAAGAGCGGAACTACGTCAGAGAACTGCGTCTTGGTCTATGCGAACCGAAAGTAGAACTGGAACTTCAGAAAAGCGATGACAGGTAAGAAATGGGGTTACCTGGGTTTATATAAGTCGAATAACCCTCCCACAAATTCAGGCTCACACATTTTATATCTTTTTTATATATGTTTTGCTTTTTTTTGTTTTATTTTTATTATATATTTAATTTTTTTTTTTGTTTTAGAAGTAGAGTGAGCAAGGAAGGTATTAGGTCATATAGTGTAGCAGCCACACTGGTAGAGAGAGGGGTTTTCACGGCCAAGAGATGTCCTTCACCCCCCCACTTGATAAGAGGGAGGCTGTAGAGCAGAGCAGGAACAGCTCTCAAAAGAGCTAGTGATTATAACACTCCAAAGAATAATCCCAAGAGCAGGGATTATAGCAGGTATAGCTTTCCCCTACAAGCACAAGACGAGGCTCTGTGTTGAGAGTAAACAGGTACTGAACTTTAATGGAGGCACGCTGACCTTTTATGCAGGTTTCCCAACAAGGGTAACACCCAGGGTGACCTTGTTTGGCACAGAGACACAAGATTAACAAGCCAATAAAAACAGAGTCTTACATTGAGACACTCCCATACATTATACACAATCCCTTCCCTCTGCTTGACAGATGATTGAGTTAATTACTGTATCAACTCAATTATCTCCAAACGAAAAAAGACAAGTGTTTCTACATTTTTGGAAACACCCCAAAATCATATGAGAACCCCATAAAACATACATCCTCTGATAGCCCCAATCTGGGGGAACAACATACTTAAAAATCACCCAGATCGGTTCTTGGGTTCAAAAGTTAGATGGAAGTTCCATTTCTGCCCAGTCGCCCACGAGGCTCCTGCTCAGAATAGTTCCATGAATTCAGCTGGTGCTGCCAGTCTCTTTTAGGAGTATGAAAATACATCAAAATAACTGTTCGTGTCTGTTGTTCCCCAGTGTCTCTGGTTCGGATGATTGAATCTACCGAACGCTGCTTTCGTGCAAGGAAATGTCGAATCACTGGAAGTCTGGAAGTCCCAGCGGTATTCGTGCGGTCGAGTGCCCAAAAATAGTTCCATACACTCGATGACAAAACAAAGATGGCCGCGTTCGACAGTTAAGATGGCCACCGCCACGTGTTCGTCCATACGAACAGCGACCACCCAGCCGACCGCTCAGAATGTTGAGGTATTTGCGTTTTCCCAAGCTGTTGGAAAGGCTAAAGGGGTCAATAGGCAGTACACTCCACTACTCCACTACTTTGTAAAGTAGTTGGTTCATTTTTTTGAACGAGATCAGGGTAGTCATAGAGAAAGTTAGGATTACCGAACAAACAGAGGAATTTAGAAATAAAATATAAAATCAAGGGACAGAGAGGTCTGTCACATGTAGTATGTCAGGCAGGGCTGCCTGTTGCTGACTTGCTTGCTGATTGTGCCATAGTTTTAGCCTGGGTGAAGCACTACGTTTTTCCAAACTGCAAGTAAATTAACTTTGAACAAGATCACTGAGAAACTGTGAACTAACAACATTCTGAGGTTGTTGGATTTGACTGTGTTCTTGTGATAGTTGTGGGGTTATTTTATGGGTCAAAAGTATTGAAATAATAATTTATAAAATTAGCAAAAGTTTAATAGTTTTAGAAAACCGAAAAACTATTTATATTGTGGCGCTGTGATATTAATGAAAATATTCCCCAATTGTAATAATATATATATATATAAACAAGTATATTTCACTCATGATCCTAAAATGTGTTGTTCAAAGGTAGTTCATGACCCATAAAAATCACATTTAGTTATCAATAATTGTATTTCATTGTGACATGAAATTCATGATTATGGGTGAAACCAATGACATGCAAGCATAATTGAAAATGGCAATACAATAAATTAATCAATTAGGTTAAACCAACCAATGCACTTTCTACATTAATCAAATTTTGCAATGCAGTAATTAACCCAGTTCAGTCAATCAATCAATATGCAGCTTCTATACCAATTACATAGGTTTATCATAGAGTTTATTATTCAGCAAAATGCAAACACCTCTGGCAACTATGCAACCTTATACTGAAAATTCATTATCAGCAACAGGCACACATCAACATTTGGCAACTATGCAATCTTAGATTTATTTGGAATTGATTATTAGCAATTTGCAAACATCAATATTTGATAAACATCTTTTCATCCAGCAATTAACTATTAACTACTGGCCAGTAACCAATCAAACCACCAGCAACTTAGATTTATCTGGTACACTTAACTGAGAAACAAGGCAACGTTTTAATAATCAAAAAATAAAACTACCAGCCAAAGAGAACTCTGGCGGGGAGTAATAGGGTTACAGGGGTAGTAAAGGGCATAACCCTACATATATAGAACAGACAAGAGAAGTAATGAGGAGAGCTCCTCGTATTCCCGGGGTGCTCCACCTCACCACTGCTACCCCTTGATAGATATCCAATAGTAGAAGCTTAAAAAACTGACAACCTTTATTGAAACAAACAATAATAATTTTATAAGTCTCCAACACACTCACAAAAAAAATATAGTGAACAACACACACCCTCATATACCATAAGTGGTAAAAAAACGACTAGAGACTAAACATCTAACTGGTAAAGTATTCAAGCATTTTCCTTGTGTGAGCAGATACGTCACAATATATCAGAGCAGTGCAGCTCAATGCAAATATGTCACAGTATATCAGAGTAGTATCACTCTTGTATAATTAAGTGAGACAATTGAGTACACTGACAAAAAATCGTCTATCAAGGAAAAATAGCCTGTTAATGGTTAATTGTAATATATAGCAGGATATCTCCCCTTTGCATAGATCAAGTAGGGAAAAAAGGAGATAAAAAATAATAATAATAAACAAATGAATGACATAAGTACAAAAAGACCTCTTCCACCCAATCCCTAATTGAACATTGACTTCCAGTAGTAGGGAGAAAAACCTCCTAATATTAAGTCTAGTAGAAGTTAAATCGAAAGGATAGGGAGATGAGAGGTAGAGGAAATAAATCGGTTAAAGAAAGTGCTGTCTAGGCTGAGTCCATTGTACAGAAAACAGACTCAGTCACTACACTTAGCCTATGTCATAAATCCCTTAAGTACATTTGAAAGTTTAAAGATCTCTTGTGGGGGTATCCTGCTAGCTGTAGTCTCAGTCAGTAGAGGCCATGACCAAAAGCATTAAGTCATAGCCAAATAGTAGTGCAGGTCGTCCTGCTCAGGTCGCCCAACGCGCGTTTCGGCGGTATAACCGCCTTTCTCAAGGGCAGGTAGCTGGCAGTGTGACAACCTCCCTTCACTCCTTAAATACCCCTTAGAGGCCCTCCTACCTGTCCACGGGAGGAGGGATTCAAGCGTGTCCCGCCAAACAGCTGATCCCGGCTGAACGAGGAGTGTAATCACTGTCCCTGAGTGTAGTGCGCATGACCGTTGCAAATTGCTTGCGCATGCGCACGCACTTAGAATTTGTGCTTAGTAGAATTCGGGACGTGATTCCTCTTCGTAAAAGGGTAGTTTAGCTTTTAAATTGACTCTAAAATGAGTCTTAGATATAGATTATAGCCCCAATTATTTTGTGTGCCGTGGTGTATATATGCATACATGAAACCCCCTTGTTTTTTGTATACCAAAGTATATATATACATGCCTCCATCAAACCGTATATTATGGAGGGAATTACCCTTCATCCATTTTAATATGAGGAGCCACTGTACAGATGTAAAAAGAACTTTCATTTTATATTGTCCACATATATTTTATATCTTTATTAGTGGCATATCCACAGTAAATTAATATAGGGGGCCACTATATATATGTAGTGTAATGGTACTCCCATCCACACTACCTATAAGTGGCACTAGTTTGTGGGGGGGGGTTTTCTCATTTTTTTATATATATATATAATTCATAAGATTTACTGTTAATGGCATATCTACACATGTGGGAGGATAGGGGAGGGTTAATAGGAGTGGAGAGAATTAACCTCAGAAGAAAGGAAACAAAGTGAAAAATAAAAAATTTTTTTTTTTTTTTTTTTTTTAAAAATTAAATGTTTCATAAGTCAGAAAGAGTAGCGGATCGATGGATACAAAACAAAGTGGTATAGTATATATAGTAGAACATAGGCCTAACATAAATGGAGCTAGATGACCCAAGGTAGGGCACTTAAAGGGATATACTAGTAATGAGGTCAAATGAATGGGGCAAAAGAGAAGCCTTCATTCAGACCCCGAGGTTGGAGTGTTTTTAGTCTGTATATCCATTTTGACTCTCTCTGTCTCAGGACTCTGTCGAAGTCTCCCCGTCTTAGGTTCCTCTTAACTAATTCCAAGCCACAGAACCTCAGATTATTGGAGTCACCATGATGGTGTTCTCTCAGGTGTCTCGA
Organism: Pelobates fuscus; assembly: GCF_036172605.1. Taxonomy (NCBI): domain Eukaryota; kingdom Metazoa; phylum Chordata; class Amphibia; order Anura; family Pelobatidae; genus Pelobates; species Pelobates fuscus. The sequence goes on from NC_086318.1 coordinate 242,744,194, forward strand.
GACAGGTGTTTCAAGGCGATTTCTTGGAGACCGGACATGCTCCATGATTCTAGCCTTAAATGCCCTGAATGTCTTGCCCACGTATTTAGCTCCACAGGAGCATGACAGTAGGTACACAAGGCCCTTGGAGTTACAGTTAAAGAAATTCTTTATCTCAATTGAGCCTTGTCCTGCACTGTCACTCACAGTTTTGGACCCTCTAGATATGTATCTACAGGCTACACACCTTCCGCAGCCATATGAGCCACAAGGCGGGGTGCCCAACCAAGTAGCTCGGGAAGGTGGCCTGATAGAAAAGTGACTGGGTACCAGCATGTCCCGGATATTACGTCCCCTTCTGGCCGTGATATTAATATGTGAGCCTAAGACATTCTTGAGATGTGTATCGTTCAATAAGATGGGCCAAAACCTATCCAGGGACCTTTTGACTTCGGACCAACCAGCGTCATACGTCGCAATCATGCGAATTGGTCCAGCCCCTCTAGTCCCCTCAGTTTCAGGACGATCACTCAGAAGTGCATCTCTCTGAGTCTCAAGTGCCCTTTTGTATGCTTTCTTGAGGCAACGGTTCGGGTAGCCTTTAGCTTTGAAGTAGGCTCTGAGTTGCTGTGCTTTTATTTTAAAATCAGAGAGGTCACTACAATTCCTGCGGAGACGGAGGTATTGACCCACAGGTATACCCTCCTTCAGGGGTCTCGGATGACAACTCCCCCAATGGAGAAGGGAGTTTGTAGCAGTGGGTTTTCTGAATAGGGTGGATTGGAATGTGCCATCCCTGTTCATAGAGATGGTCACATCCAAAAAGTTAATTGTACGTCCACCGTATTCGGATGTAAACCGCAAATTCTCCTCATTTCGATTTAGCAGACTGACCAAATCCAAAAATTCTTGGTGGGTGCCCTGCCACACTATTAGAATATCATCAATGTAGCGGCCCCACCACAGAATCATGGGTAAGTATTTTGTCAGAGCATCGGAGGTAAAGATTTGTTGTTCCCACCATCCCAGGTGGAGGTTCGCATATGAAGGGGCACAAACCGTGCCCATCGCGGTACCCCTCACCTGGTGGTAGAACTTGGTATTAAATAAAAAATAATTATGCGACAAAATAAATCCCAGGAGACGTAGGACAAAATCTGTATGTGAATCATCCCTACGAGTTCTTTGGGTAAGAAAGAATCCCACATGTTCCAACCCTCTGTCGTGAGGAATGGAGGAGTAGAGAGATTCTACGTCCAGGCTGCACAAGCTGGCTGTGGGAGAAAATTGGAGATCCGAAAGTCTATTGAGGGCCTGTTTTGTATCCCTAATGTATGAGGGCAAAGCCTCCACCATAGGTCTCAGGACTTTGTCCACATATAGACTACCGTTTTGCGTAATATTGTCCACTCCTGAGACAATTGGGCGTCCAGGGGGACTTTCTTGGTTCTTGTGAACCTTGGGCAGGCAGTAGAAGGTTGCTATCTTAGGGTGACGATTAAGAATAAAATCATACTCGTCACCCGACAGCAACCCTCCACTGCGGCCTTCGTCCAAGATCCCTTTGTATTTCGTGAGGTACTCATCTGTGGGGTCGGTTTTTAGAATTCTATAAGTCTCAGTGTCACCCAGAACACGTTCCACCATCTCAATATATTTACTAACATCCATTATTACGACATTACCCCCCTTGTCCGCTGGTTTGATAATGATATCAGCGTCATTTTGAAGGGATTTCAAAGCCCGTTGTTCATTTTTGTGGAGGTTGTCGTTTGAATGGATGTGAAGAGATTTGAAGTTAATCTTTTCGATCTCATTCTTAGCCGCTTCAAGGAACAATTCAATGTTCCTGAAGCCTGAAAAGCTTGGTGTGTAGCGACTTTTCGGTTTCAAATCGGTGTAGTTCTGAGTGGTACTTGGATCGTTTTCATCCAAGAGAGACAAAAGAGTAGTCAAACATTGGTAATCCTTAGACGTAAGTCCAAGGTCTCTAGCTTTTTTCTCATTCTGGATAGAATGAAATTTGTATAAAGCCAATTTACGAATAAACAGATGAAGGTCTTTAATCCACCCAAATCTATCGAAAGGGGGGGTGGGTACGAAGGATAGTCCTCTACCAAGAACCTTGATTTGGTCTTGATTTAATGTACGGGAGGACAAATTAATGACTTGTGATTCAGATCCTATAGCTTGAGTAGTCTCTAGTACCTCCTCCTCCTCCCCCCCCCTCTCGGATTCCGGGTTTGGTACCTCGTACGGTGGCTTGGAAACTCTTCCTGGTTGCCCAAGGCTAAAAAATTAACCCCCTTTTTCAAAATCCCTCTTGGGTTAGAGGATGTTACCGAGGTGGAAGGTTGTGATTGGGGCTCCACCAGGTTGGTTTGGCTTCCTGAGTCTGTATCAGAGGAGTCGTAGTCAGATGTTAGACAGTTCTCTGAGGTACGTCTTACTCTCCGATTAAACGATTTATAGACATTCCCAGTCTCGTAATCATTTAGGTCCCTCAGAAATTTGTCGTGTTTTCTAAATTTTACCGATTCCTGGTATTTGTCCAGGTTCTGTTTCAGCCTGGACTCCATGAAGGTAAAATTGGGATCAGTCTGGAATTGTTTTATCCCACTAATCTCCTCGTCCAGGCTAGCATTTACGGTTTTGAGCTTGTCTTGCACAAATTTGCAGATGATCTGCATAAAGGTTTTAGAGCAGGTTCCAGCCGCAACCTCCCACTCTTTCATTAACTCAGTATTTTCGGAGTGGGATGAGGGGATATTTCTCACTCTCAGACCCCTTGGGACCATTTCTTTTTTTATATAATTTTCCAAGGAAGAAATCTCCCAACAGCTTCGGATTTGGTTTTTGTAAAGGCCCTGTAGTTTATTGAATGATTTATTGATATCTGGGGTCGTAGCGCTCTGGTCTAATTTTGTATTGGAGAAGACATTATCTGCATCTTTACACCAGTCGCTGCTATCCAGTTTATTGGTTAAAAAACCGGCCATGTTCTACTTAAAAAAAGATAAAGATAACCACTCAAGTAACCCAGGTATTGAAACCGGAAAAAATAGACAAAAAATAAAACTACCAGCCAAAGAGAACTCTGGCGGGGAGTAATAGGGTTACAGGGGTAGTAAAGGGCATAACCCTACATATATAGAACAGACAAGAGAAGTAATGAGGAGAGCTCCTCGTATTCCCGGGGTGCTCCACCTCACCACTGCTACCCCTTGATAGATATCCAATAGTAGAAGCTTAAAAAACTGACAACATGGATATACAGACTAAAAACACTCCAACCTCGGGGTCTGAATGAAGGCTTCTCTTTTGCCCCATTCATTTGACCTCATTACTAGTATATCCCTTTAAGTGCCCTACCTTGGGTCATCTAGCTCCATTTATGTTAGGCCTATGTTCTACTATATATACTATACCACTTTGTTTTGTATCCATCGATCCGCTACTCTTTCTGACTTATGAAACATTTAATTTTTAAAAAAAAAAAAAAAAAAAAAAATTTTTTATTTTTCACTTTGTTTCCTTTCTTCTGAGGTTAATTCTCTCCACTCCTATTAACCCTCCCCTATCCTCCCACATGTGTAGATATGCCATTAACAGTAAATCTTATGAATTATATATATATATAAAAAAATGAGAAAACCCCCCCCCACAAACTAGTGCCACTTATAGGTAGTGTGGATGGGAGTACCATTACACTACATATATATAGTGGCCCCCTATATTAATTTACTGTGGATATGCCACTAATAAAGATATAAAATATATGTGGACAATATAAAATGAAAGTTCTTTTTACATCTGTACAGTGGCTCCTCATATTAAAATGGATGAAGGGTAATTCCCTCCATAATATACGGTTTGATGGAGGCATGTATATATATACTTTGGTATACAAAAAACAAGGGGGTTTCATGTATGCATATATACACCACGGCACACAAAATAATTGGGGCTATAATCTATATCTAAGACTCATTTTAGAGTCAATTTAAAAGCTAAACTACCCTTTTACGAAGAGGAATCACGTCCCGAATTCTACTAAGCACAAATTCTAAGTGCGTGCGCATGCGCAAGCAATTTGCAACGGTCATGCGCACTACACTCAGGGACAGTGATTACACTCCTCGTTCAGCCGGGATCAGCTGTTTGGCGGGACACGCTTGAATCCCTCCTCCCGTGGACAGGTAGGAGGGCCTCTAAGGGGTATTTAAGGAGTGAAGGGAGGTTGTCACACTGCCAGCTACCTGCCCTTGAGAAAGGCGGTTATACCGCCGAAACGCGCGTTGGGCGACCTGAGCAGGACGACCTGCACTACTATTTGGCTATGACTTAATGCTTTTGGTCATGGCCTCTACTGACTGAGACTACAGCTAGCAGGATACCCCCACAAGAGATCTTTAAACTTTCAAATGTACTTAAGGGATTTATGACATAGGCTAAGTGTAGTGACTGAGTCTGTTTTCTGTACAATGGACTCAGCCTAGACAGCACTTTCTTTAACCGATTTATTTCCTCTACCTCTCATCTCCCTATCCTTTCGATTTAACTTCTACTAGACTTAATATTAGGAGGTTTTTCTCCCTACTACTGGAAGTCAATGTTCAATTAGGGATTGGGTGGAAGAGGTCTTTTTGTACTTATGTCATTCATTTGTTTATTATTATTATTTTTTATCTCCTTTTTTCCCTACTTGATCTATGCAAAGGGGAGATATCCTGCTATATATTACAATTAACCATTAACAGGCTATTTTTCCTTGATAGACGATTTTTTGTCAGTGTACTCAATTGTCTCACTTAATTATACAAGAGTGATACTACTCTGATATACTGTGACATATTTGCATTGAGCTGCACTGCTCTGATATATTGTGACGTATCTGCTCACACAAGGAAAATGCTTGAATACTTTACCAGTTAGATGTTTAGTCTCTAGTCGTTTTTTTACCACTTATGGTATATGAGGGTGTGTGTTGTTCACTATATTTTTTTTGTGAGTGTGTTGGAGACTTATAAAATTATTATTGTTTGTTTCAATAAAGGTTGTCAGTTTTTTAAGCTTCTACTATTGGATATCTATCAAGGGGTAGCAGTGGTGAGGTGGAGCACCCCGGGAATACGAGGAACGTTTTAATAATGGCAATATAACACCCCACTTTTCTTGCCTCGGCTATATCTTAAGTAACTGGCCCTCAACAAGTAATCGATCCTTGTCTGTCTGAAGTAAAGCGCCCGATAACTATGAAATTTAATTATGGAAAGATCTGAGTTACAGGAAAATATATATCATTATAATTATGGCAAACGATTGCTTGATTTTCCATATGTTTTATTTGGCTGAGGAACAAACAAAATATATATGATTGAAATTTGGTTCAAAGGTATTACAGTTTACTTTGAATATATCAGGTAATTACATAAGATTAAAAAAATGTCTATAGTTACCAATGTAACTTGCTGAAGTGGACCTCTGTCCCTCTGTAATGTCCCAGGCACTTAGGGAAGATAAAAGAAAGTGAAATCTTAGATGATAGGAATTAACATTTAAGCATTTTATAAGAGTTTGAGGAGAGAATAGCAATGTTCCTTCAACAAGGTGTGCTAGTAAACTCCCTTTTCCACTCATTAGCTAATTTAAAAATATCCTTATCAACTGAATTTTAACAAGGTGCATGAATATTAAAATTAATAAACTTATATTTTATATAAGTTTAACATAATTTTACTATTAATTAATTAAACGCCAGGGGGCAGTGATTTACGTTTAATTTTAAATGGCTGACACCTCTCAATAGTTAATTTCATAAAACTATTAACAATGACATGTTATTATTGCATATCATTAGCCTTGAAAAGTATAACTATTAGCCAATAATGCTTTCTCAAAAACATATGATAATATTTTGATTCATCTTATTACACAAGACTAGGCCATTGTATTAAGATTTGCACAAAGTGAAAATAAAAAATTCTGTTACATGAAATGCGAGAATTAGTCAAATACTTGCATGGTGTGTTAAATCTTACTATAATTTTAATAGATCAATAAGAATAATCTCTGCTATGACTTTATACATAACCAGATTGATATCTAGTGGTATATTACTGAGGTCATATATATATATTTATAATATGACCTTTGAAGCATTTTTCATACACATTTCAATTGTATTTCATTTTAATTTGCAGAGTCAATTGGGTCTTGTAGAACTCCCAATTTCATATCTACCTAGTAGATATAACCTGTTTCACTGAACTTTTCTCACACCAACTGTTTTTGCAATTTGTCTCGTCATCAGAAATAAGAGAGAATTTTTTGGGTTTTAAACATCACTTTGTGAATTGACAGGATGGCAATAGTTATGACAACTGACCAGCCATTTTAGACAATATGTCTGACACAGTGTGTGGTCTTCTTAAAATACTACTTATATAAATTAGCTAGCTGGTGAAAATAGATATATTAGAAAGATTAATCCTTTTTCAGTTTTTCCACTACAGGATGTATTCTCTCCATTCTCCAATAAAGCATTGGAAGCACTTAAAGTAATGTCAGATAGATTACTGCAGTTTTTTCAATTTCTTTGCAGGGATGTAACTTTGAAAACTGACACAGTAAATTAACTCAGGCAGCATCCTGTTGGGCTGATGTGTTTTTCATCTGGTAGTACAACTAAGAGAAACTGAGCTAGCTGGTGAAATAGAATATATCAAAGAGAGGGAATTAATCTTTTTGTTCAATAGTTTTACTACTCAAGATTATCTACATTCTCCAAGACATAGTATTGTTTAGCTTAGTTTATTAGCTTAGTTTATTAGCTGTTTTGCAGGGAAATAAAATGTTAAATAATAAAACAAACTGTTATTACGCTGAATAAATATTCTAGCTCATTCAGAGCACTTGCTCTTTCTTTTTGTTTGAAAGAACACTCCAAACATCTGAAGTGTTTTATGTGTGAAGTATTTCATCTTTTTTCCTTTTCCAAAAAGTGAAGCTTTCACTACAAATTTACAATTTCATAAATTAACCTTATTATTACACTACCTGGCTTTCAATCAGACAACTTGTCCTATTACTTCCTGGCTTAGCTCAGTGTTGCTAAACACAATGGGCAGGCCATTGCCAGAGCACCTACTTGTAAAGACTTGTCATTTTGCTGCACTGGGAAGTCTGTGATTGGACAGCCACAAAAATACCTGGGGAAGAACAGGTTGTGTTAAAGCAGTAGACAACAGAACTGCTGCTTTTGGTTTTAGGTATATTCCCAATGAACAAAAAAATACATAATCAAATGCATCCATCATTTAATTGAGGATATATTTAATAAATAGTGATTTTAGTTTAATTTTTATTTGGGCAATGGAATGTCCCCTTCAGTAAGTTGCGTTGTGTGTGTGTGTATCAATTGAAGATTATATTAGCTTTAGTGTACTAATAATCTTAATTTTAGTAATGACAGGAGGCGAATATTTGCATATCTTTCTTTACTGAAAACTCCAGCAGCATAGAAACAGTAACAACCAATCAGAGAAAAGATATGGTGCCCATAAAAGGCCCTGTCTATGACATCACTTCCTCTTTCTTTGAAGCGAAACAATAAGTAACAACAAGAGACATAATGATATTACGTCAACAGTTCAACAACATATTAGACTATCCAACTCCAGTAGTTCCGCGATGCAGAAGTATGGAAGGTGAATCTTTGTCTCGATGAGAGGACGTTCACGCTGCAAGAAAAAGAAAAAGGTGAAAGGTTTCTGGCGTGATAACTTGTCCGCATACAATAAGCATTAAGCATCTGACATACCAACGAACATTAGAGTGTGAAACATATCAATATATATTAATACTAAAGCAATGATATTTAAGAATCTATAAACACAACATAATTCAAGGTTCGTGTCTAATATTCAACCTATACAAGACCCTCAAGATACAGGTCTAATTAGCAAACATACAAACCATAACGTACTTACCTTCCTGAACATAAGGGCATATTCTGGTCCACACGAGGAAACATGGGAGGGATCCTATAGGGTGGGAAATATTCGCCTCCTGTCATTACTAAAATTAAGATTATTAGTACACTAAAGCTAATATAATCTTCAATTTTACCACATGACAGGAGGCTTCATATTTGCATTTTTAAAGCTTTGAATTGACCAATGTGAAGGAAGCATGAGATGTTGTCGAAATAGAACGTTCCAAACGTACTTTCTCGCGCCCTGACCGCGCAGCGTATAATGCCGGCTAGGGGAGCGTCGGCCCGAAATTTGCTTGTGAGACCGCCGCTCCCCTGACCGAGTGGGCTCCGAAACAAGGTTCGACGCCCGCGAAAGACAATAGCAAGCGGACCCATCTGGCCAGTGTTGCGGTAGTCACCGGTCCATGAGGGTTCACGTACGACGTCAGGAGGTGACCCGTCGAATGAGTTCAAAGGGGGGTATTGATATCGGCATACCCATTAGCATTCTGACCACGCATAGTGTGGTGTCTGACACTGAAGACGAATCGGACTTAGTTCGTCTCAACATGGTAAAGGCAACCACGTCTGGTGTGAGAGAGAAGCCATCCATATCGCAAGCCCTAACGTCCGCCACACATCTAAATGAGTCGAGGCATAATAAGAGGGCTAGTTTGGCTGAAAGTGGTTTCAGTGACAAACCAGGATTGTCCGGCCATTCCCTAAGGGGTCTAAGCACCACATCCACCTGTCAGCGGTGTGAGTACTTGGGTGCCAGGGGTCTCGATAATTCGGCACACCGTAGTAGTCGACAAAACCAGTGAATATTGAACTACTGGCCTGCCCTGTACCGGAACGTGCGCCGCCGATATGGTGGGTCAGATCGCGTTGAGGGATCGACATGACCGACCGACGAGACCAGGTGTGACAGATAGTAAGGATCAGCGTGACAGGTGCGGTAAAGGGGTCGGAATCCCTTTCCACCCACCAGTCACACCAGGCCGACCAGGCAGGAAATAGCATTTCCTGGTGCCGGGAGCCTACAAGTCCCATAGAAGGACTTAGTTGATGCAATAGGTCGTGGACTGACCAGGATCCCCTGAAACCGTCCAGGCCACTAGTGCCAGTTGTCCTTCCCTGACAAGGGAGTGAGCTTCCCCTCGCGGGCCCGTCAGAAGTAGAGGAAAGTCAGGGAGTAGTATAGGGTCTTCGCGAGACATCTCCAGGCGATCCGGGAACCGCGGTTGATTTGTCCGAGGGGTGTCATGAGCAGGAGCGATATCTTGTGGGTATGTGTGTATCGAAGCACCCTTGCTATTGTGGAGAACGGCTGGGACACATCCACCGCTTCGCATCCGGAGGAAGAGTCAAGGATCGTTCAGCCAATTCAAGTTTGTATGTGAAGTAATCACCATCGAAATTCCGTCCTCCTTTCTGCTGACCGTGAGATCCAGTGGTCGTAAGAGTGGCCGGTGCGTACGTATCTCGCCAACAGCTGTTGCATGGCCCTGTAGTGTAGTGGGCCAGGGAATATCGCTTGTATGGAGGGGGAGAGGAGGAGAGGAATCCCGCAATCCGGCTAGTATCCTGAGAGGAATCGTATCCAACCTTAGAGTGTGTCTGACCTCTATCCTCATAGAGGCGATCTTTGCCCTAGACCGACGCGGAACGTGGTTCTCCAAGCCGATGTCGAAACCGAGGAATTGGCCCAACTCGGATGGATAAGCGATCTTAGTTTGTGTACTACCAAATGTGTAAACCAGTCGTTATCGCTTAGGCGGTCTTGTAGAAGATGAATTTCCTCCATCTTGAAGTGTTTGTATACCACGTGGGAGTTCCATTGATGTAGCCTCCTGGCTTCTGCTTGACCAGGAAAACATTATCTGAGGAAGCCTTCCCCTCCGGTGCATATTGGATTGCGCCCTTCTTGAAAAGGGGTGCGGATTTCTCTGTCCACGAGGCGTTCCAGTTCTGCCAGCATGCGTAATGGAGGCGAAAGGGCGACCTGAACGGCTGTGATAAAAAATTCTGTGAGATAGCCTTGTAGTGTCTGGAGAATTGGAAACAGTCATCTATGTAGGTCGACTCACTAGTAGAGAAGCGAGTAAGAAAATATCCGAGGACTGTGTATACGATCTGGAACCTGTCGCCCAGAAGCGGCTGGCGGCTCGGTTCCGCTACCGACCAGTCCTCCCAAAACATCTTTCCCCGTAGGGGAGACTTGAATAGATTTACGTGCTCCTTGAGTCCTGCCATGAACACTACTTCAAATAGTAGGCCTTGTGCTTTTGGGCCGAATTCTTGTCTTTCCTAAGTCCCATAATGTGTTGTTGATGCGCACCAGAACAGAATTGTGTCTGTCGGCGCATAGTACGTCATCCATTGAGCTCGGGCGCAACTACCACTTGTCTGGTAGCAGTGGTCTGGGGTATTTGGCCCTGAGGCGTGCGCATACTTCCATCCCCAGAGGGTTGCGCGGCCAATAGCGTTCCTCCAGGAACGGTCCGTCTTCGGTCACACTGGTTTAGTGCCGCTATTGCTATCTCTGCCTCGGCCGCTGTCACAGAGTCAGGTTTCCCTAACGTACTTTGAGGAAGTGTCCATCAAGCGATGTGGGGCAGAGCCCATAACAGAACCTTCTCCACTGAGGCCGCTACAGCGGCGTTTGTCATTGCTTAGAAATCTTGGGAAGGTTGAGAGTGTCCACCATGACTCATTCCCGTCCTGTTTGGAGACAGTGGTAGTCAGTGGGAGTAGTGTTTGAGGATCAGCACGTAGGGGTGCTAGACTCCTGTTAGAACTGGGGATCACCCGGGTAAAATGGTTTGACTTGCCTGTTTAGTTTGTTTGAGTGTATGAATACCTGTGCCAAGTGTAGAGGGGTCACCTCTATTAGTGTAATCTGGCTACTGAGAGCCGCGGTGCAGGCGCGACTGACTGGTAGTGGTGTTAAGTCAGGTTAGCCGGGTCCACCACAAATGTACGCCAGAGCTGTATGTACGGTATTAAATTATACCGGTTGATTATAGAGGCGCGTGGGGCCTGTCTCCATAAGGTCTGTAACCGCAGGACCCACGTCTGTTCGGGTGGATTCATCCCAGGTGGTGTGCCATGGTAACCCAGAGGACACTTACATCAAAGGTAATGGTCTGTCAGTGACCTTGCATGCATATCTGGGGGGTCATCCCAGGTGGCGTGCCATGAAAAAGTACCCAGAGGACACCCACATCATAATTATTGGTACCTTGCAAGTATTGCATGCATATCTGGGGGTCACCCCAGGTGGTGTGTCATGTAAAAAACAACCCAGAGGACACCCACGTTCAATATGTACCCTAGGCACCGTAAATATACATATACGTAGCCCTGTGAAGGGTACTACGCAGTACACTCAGTTTCCTTAGTGGTCCTGCCGTCAACCCTTGCATGCATATCTGGGGGGTCACCCCAGGTGGTGTGCCATGAAAAAATACCCAGAGGACACCCACATAAATTTTTTTTTTTTTTTTGCACCCTTGGGTACAGTAATGTAATATAACCCTGTGCCGGGTAATCAGTATAATATTCCCTTTGAAGGGTATTGCAGTCTTTGATCCCCTGAGGGGAAATAACGTTGCCTCAAAAGGTTGACTACCATTGCTATAGCCAGTGTGTAATTCCACAGCAGACTGAACTCTTGCTGAACTCTTGCTGCACAGGGGAGTTGAACTCATGGAGGAAATGGCAGTTAAGGTATGTATATCATATATAGTACAGCCTCCATACCAAAGAAACTCAATTGTGCAGGATGGAGAGTAATGCCTACCACAAACTTAAATGTGTACCTTAGAAACTGGTACATAGGTAAAATAGGACGCTTATTAAACTAATAGGTTAAATTTAAACGTAGATAATGAATGTTATTTACAAATATGTGAGAAAAGGTCCTTATATATATCCTGCTTTTATTGCCAGTAAAATGACCTTGTTGGTCATGAAAAAATACCCAGAGGACACCCACATAAATTTCACCCTTGGGTGCAGTAATGAGGTATGACCCTGTATAGGGAAACCATATAATATACCCTGGATGGGTAAAGTGATACCACCAAATTCCCCTGAGGGGAGGAAATATAAGCATATGTCACTTTAAATTGCTTGTATCATATCAGCAGGGACACTGATAGCTTGTATAATAATAAGCCTTCAACTACAAATGTATATTATATGCATGCACTCCACTTGTCTCACTGAGGCAGATATACAGGAAAACGTAAAAAATGAAAAAATGAAAAACTTTTTCACCCTTTGGGGTAGGATGCAGAAATGTAACTCTCCCCTGCACCAGAACGAAAGTGGCTAGGGGAGAGAGCGGGGAGTCACCCTGAGGGCAATCCCCGGTACCGTGGCAGCAGTTGGGTGAATACCGAGTCGCCGTGATGGAAGAGAGACGGTCGCCGCGGATCTCGCGATAACCGCGAGATCCAAGATGGCCGCCGGCCGCGTGGGGAAGGGGTTCCCACTCGCGGCCGCTAGCGAGACGCAGAACGCGGCAATCACAAAGCAAACACAGTAATAACAATAACCCCGGCTACCCTCCACCCGTCCCCACCAGCCCCTGTATAATAGCAGGCAGGTCCGCGTGGCGAGCGAGGCACGGGCAGCCGCGCCGCCCGCGGATCGCCTGGAAAGTGTGGTAGAGATATAAGGCAAAATACAGGGACAGTTAGAGACAGAGAGGGGGAAAAACGGGTACAGGTAGACAGGGTATTAAGAATGTTAGATCAAAATAAAACGGTACAGAATACAGAATAACAAGGAATAACCAATATGAAGCATCAGGTAAAAAATACTCTGACCTGTTGATGGCTGGAGCAGCAAAGAAAGAGGGAGTGATGTCATAGACAGGGCCTTTTATGGGCACCATATCTTTTCTCTGATTGGTTGTTACTGTTTCTATGCTGCTGGAGTTTTCAGTAAAGAAAGATATGCAAATATGAAGCCTCCTGTCATGTGGTAAAATTATTTCCCAGTTCTCATCCCAATACATCTGCATGGCTTCCCTACTTCCTCTCCTCTAATATTCCATCCCTAATTCTTGGGAACTTCAACATTTCCATTAACCTGCCATAGTCCTCAGTAGCCTCAAAACTACTTTTTAATGACCTCCTCCCTTGGACTATCGCAATAGGCTAAGTCCCCATCCAATGTAGCTGGCAATACCCTCGATCTTATTTTCTCTCATCAATGTACAAGCTCTAATCTCTGCAACACTCCATTTCCTCTCTCAGATCACCACCTCTTATCATTTGCTCTCAATAAGCCCTTACCCCATCATCCTCAACCTAACCCCCCCTCAACTAAAAAGAAATCTGAATTATATTGACCTCCAGCAGCTATCAGCTAATATTGATTCCCAACTTCTATCCCCTGCTTTCTCCTGTCCCTCACTGGCTATCTCCTCACTACTCTCACCTCTGCCCTGGATGCTGCAGCCCCATTCCAAACATGCACCTTGAGGAGAACATGCCCAACGATGGCACACTAAATTAACACGCTACCTGCAGAGATGCTCCCGTTCTGCTGAAACCGAGAAACCTTTAAATTCTCCCAAGCATATGAATGCTGTAGACCATTGAATAGGAACCATACGAATAGGCTTGTACTCCTAGCAGTCAACTGGAACAGCATACAATAAATCCTTCCCCCCAATAATGAGACGACACATCACTTTGAGGGTAAAACAGGAACTCTGGACTGGCTCATCCAGCCTGGCTTTTATTTCCAACTCACACATACAGGCTACACCCAGGGGGAGGCATAAAAGAACCAATGACATAGATGTTACCTCCCACACATCCCCTCCCCTTAGTGTGACACATAATCCCATTATGCATACAGTGTAAAATATACTTTTACACAACTTTCATAACTTTAAAACCATACATCACATTCACATAAAAATACATATCCACAATCAATCCATTCAGGGGAACAACATATTAAAAAATGGCATGAATCCGACCAGGGGTTCAAAAGTTACTAAAAGTATCTTTTGTTCCTTTCTGGCTGGCAGAAAAACATCCCCACAATGCACCCTGGTTTCCTCCCTTCTGCCCTGGAGTTAATTGGAGAAGTAATCCAATTACCCAGGACTAAAGGCAGACTCCATTAACCACATGGTTGCAAAACAACATAAAACACTTTAAAATACATAAAGTCACATTTACACATAACACACAGACATTTCACCTATCCCCAGATAGCTGGGATCTGCACGCACAAAACTACCAAATAGCGCGCAGATCCTACTCACACAGTACAATTGCCATGGAGCTAAAGTCTTTCCCATAGTCTTTCATTATATGAATAGGCTCCATGGTATGGCTATCTGGGGTATCACATTCCCATAAAGTCTGGTCCATAGTCCAAAGGCAAGAGGCGGGCAATCAGCCCCCTCCAAGGACACGTGGCGAGGTCGGTTTCGCCACAAGGTACTAATCCACACCTATAAAGCACTGACCAATTCTAGCCCCTCCTATATTTCTTCAGTGATCCGCAGGTATGCACCTTCTCTGTCTCTCCGCTCTGCCCATGACCTTCTCCTGTCCGCTGCTCACACCTGTACAGCAAACACACGCTTGCAGGACTTCTCACGGGTGGCTCCTTTCCTTTGGAATAGCCTGCCTATGACCATCAAGCTTTCCCCTAGTCTTCAAACATTTGAAAAGTGCCTCAAAACACATCTCTTTAGGAAAGATTATGGCCTCCCAGAGTAACCTCTACCTCACGTACCTGTCACTTGCTCTCTCCTTAAGTACAGCACTCTATTCTCTCCTCCAGCTCTGCTTCACTCCACTTTGTTTGATTGCTACCTCCTGTCCTGTTGTGTTTTATGCCCCACCTCCTGTAGACTGTAAGCTCATTTAAGCAGGGCCCTCATTTATTGTTAAATCTCCCTATTTGATAATATTGTAAAGAACTACGGAATATGCTGGCGCTATATAAATATCAGTAATAATAATAATAATCATAATTTAATAATTCTTTTCAACTGTAAAAAAGTTTAAAAGGGAGTATCCTTCTTGTGCTTTTTAGAGCAAGGATCAGAGCAGAGACTCTGGCTTTAAATTAAAACCTATTCTTAAACAAGCAGGAAAATAGTACCCTCTCTGTACTACTCATGTGTGTCACTTTTCAAGAAGGATCTGTCTAAGGCAGGTGGATAGAGTGTTCATTACACCACAGACATATGGAGTGCATCTAGTGCACAGCATGCTTTCTTGTCTCTAATGGCACATTGAGATATGCTCTTTCCACAAATACAGAGAGTGAAAGATTTTGCAGTCTAATAGAGGTATCAAAAGATTGCCAGGCATGCCTACTGCAGTGTGAAGGCTAGTCGAAAACTGAGATAGCATTGTCTTTGCCAAGATGTTGTGACATAGTGGAACTCCACTTTGGAGATAATGGAATGTATCCATGAGCTATGATACATTCCTAATCATCAAATATGAACATTTGAGTGATTTGTTTTCTGGGGAGAGAGGAGTGTGGAGCTATATGTCTGATATTGTTAGTCTTTTAAGGATGTCACAGCCAATTTAAGTTAAGCCAAAGCAAGCCTTGGGTATGTGATTCAATTAGTTATGCTCCTAAAGAACAAAATGTAAGCAAGTCTAGAAAGCCATAGAGAGGCAGCATCCAGATGTTACATAGTTACATAGCTGAAAAGAGACTTGTGTCCATCAAGTTCAGACTTCCTCACATTTGTTTTTTGTTGTTGATCCAAAAGAAGGCAAAAAAAAACCCAGTTTGAAGCACTTCCAATTTTGCAACAAGCTAGGAAAAAAATTCCTTCTTGACCCCAGAATGTCAGTCAGATTTATCCTTGGATCAAGCAGTTGTTACCCTACATTGAAAGATTAAATCCTTGAATATTCTGTTTTTGCAAGTATGCATCTAGTAGCTGTTTGAACATATGTATGGACTCTAATAAAACCACTTCTTCAGGCAGAGAATTACACATCCTTATTGTTATCTTCTTTCTTCCAGTCTAAATGCATGGCCTCGTGTCCTATGTAAACTCCGGTTTGTGAATAGATTTCCACACAATGGTTTGTATTGGCCCCGAATATATTTGTATAATGTTATCATATCACTCTCAGGCGACGTTTTTCTAAACTAAATAGGTTTAAATGTGTTAAACTTTCTTCATAGCTGATATGTTCCATTCATTTTATTAATTTTGTAGCCTGCACTTTATCTAGTGCCATAATATCCTTCTTTAGAACAGGTGCCCAAAATTGCACAGCATATTCAATATGTGGTCTTACCAGTGATTTATAAAGAGGCACAATTATATTCTCGTCTTGAGAATGAATGCCTTTTTTCATGCATGACAATACCTTACTGGCCTTGGCCACTGCTGATTGACATTGCACATTGTTGTATAGTTTGTTGTCTATAACAATTCCCAAGTCCTTTTTGTGTGTTATCTCTAATTCGCTTCCATTAAGGGTATATGTTGCTTGTGTATTCTTTACGCCGAACTGCATTTTTCAACATTAAATTTCATCTGCCATTTGAGTGCCCAGTCCCCCAGTCTTTTTACATCCCCCTGCAGCAAAGTAATATCTTGCTCACATTGAATTATTTTACAGAGTTTTGTGTCATCTGCAAACACTGAAACATGACTTTCAGTGCTTTCTTCAAGATCATTTATAAACATGTTAAATAGAAGGGGTCCCAGAACAGACCCCTGAGAGACACCACTTGCCACCTCTGTCCAGCTTGAAAATTTACCATTAACAAAACTCCTTGTACTCTATTTTTAAGACCGATTTCCTTGAGTTTGAACACTAATCAATTGTGTGGAACTGTATCAAATGCCTGGGCAAAATCCAAATAGATCACATCCACTGCAACACCCTGATCTATACTTCTACTTACTTCTTCGTAGAACGCAATCAAGTTCATTTGACATGACCTTGCTTCATAAAACCATGCTGATTTTTGCTGATAACCAGGTTCTTCTCAGGAATTCTTGAATATTATCCCTTAATAACCTTTCAAATATTTTACCAGCCACGGAAAATAAGCTCACAGATCTATAATTTCCAGGCAAGGATTTTGAGCCCTTTTTGAATATAGGAACCACATCTGCCTTCCTCCAATCCTCCGGAACACTTCCTGAAAGAAAAGAATCTTGAAAGATTAAAAACAGAGGTTCACTTATTTCTACACTTAGTACCTTAAGTACTCGTGTGGATGGATACTTAACTTGAGTTAACCAATTACAATTATTCTGCAAGTTTTTAATAGCAATAATTTGCACATCTATTGCCATGGGTTCTTCCTTAATATATATGGAGGCATGTGGCATTAGGTTAAGGTTAAGGGGTTGTGTAAAATGATGAACATCCCTTCAGAGTAAATGCAGTCCACATTTGTAACCTAATAATCAGGGCTCGAGTCCTGCAGGAACGCATGGGAACGGCGTTCCTGCACTTTTTTCACAGCAGGAACGCCATTCCTCCTGCAGGCACTAACCAGGGAGAGGCATACATTGTCGCTCCCAAATGACCCCCGTGTTCACCCTGTCATGGGGGGGGCACCTGATGAACCCCCCCGCGGGCGCATGTCTACCTATCAGACGAAGCAAGGGAGCGATGTTCTCCCAGCTCTGTTCTCTCGCACGCTGTTTGCTGATGCCGGGAGCCGGAATTTGACGTTACATTCCGGCTCTCGGCATCAGTAGACAGCCCGTGAGGGATCAGAGAGATAATAGCTCCCTCGCCGCGTCTGATAAGAACAGCCGCCAGCCTCACTGCAGCCCCACTGCACCCCAGGGACCCATTCATGCCAGCTTTCCCAAAAGGTAGGGAGAGTGGGTGGGTGGGAAATGTTAATTCTAATAATATTAATATGTCTGTAAGTGCGTGTGTGTGTATGTCTGTTAGTGTATGTATGTGTGTGTGTGTGTGTATATGTATGTTAGTGTATGTCTATTATTGTGTGTGTCTGTTAGTATATGTGTATGTTTGTGTCAGTGTGTGTGTGTATGAGTGTAGGTATGTCTGTTAGTGTATGAGTGTATCTATGTTAGTGTATGTGTGTGTATGAGTTTATTTATATCTGTTAGCATATGTACGTGTGTGTGTATGAGTGTATGTGCTTCTGTTAGCGTATGCATGTGTATGTTTGTGTGTATGTGCTTCTGTTAGTGTATGCATGAGTATGTTTGTGAGTTTCTGTCAAATCAGTGAGAGTCTGTTTATCATTTAGTGTGTGTACGACTATTAGTGTGTGTCTGTCAGTGTGTTTGTGTGTGTCTCTCTGTCAGTGAATGAGTGTGTGTCAGTGCATTTGTGTGTGTGATAAATCAGTGACGTCTGTGTGTTTGTCATTAAGTGTGTGTGTTACACTCAATGTGTATCTGCCAGTGTGTGTCAGTGCATGCGTGTGTGTCTGTCAGAGAGTGTGCTTAGAGGGACACTATAGGCACCCAGACAACTTCAGCTCATTGAAATGGTCTGGGTGCATGTCCCAGTCCCCTTAAACCTGCAACTGTAATTATTGCAGTTTCTCAGAAACTGCAATAATTACCTTGAGGGGTAACTCCACCCCTAGTGGCTGTCTACCAGGCAGCCACTAGAGGGACTTTTGGGTTGTTAGGTGACTAAAGGTCGCCTAACTGATGCTAGACGTCCTCGCGCTGTGTATGAGGACACCCAGCATCTGCTAAATACCCATAGGATTTTACCCCTTTGGGTTACCGAGTGGGGAGGGGAGGACACAAGGGAGGGGGGGCACTATATGGAATTATAGAGCCAGGAAAACAGCTTTGTTTTCCTGGCACTATAGTATTTCTTTAAAAGGAGCAGGAAAAGGTGGAGTCGAAAGAGGAAGGGGTGTGTTCTTAATCAGGAAGAGATGCGCCCTTGACAGGAAGGGGTGGTAAATTTAGATTAGGGGGTGCTCAGGTTTAGTCATGCCTAGGGCAGCACAAAATTAAAATACACCACTGTGGGAGTGTCTGAGTATGTGTGTGCGTCTGTGAGTGTCTGAGTGTATGTGTGTGTGTGTCTGAGTATGTGTGTGCGTCTGTTAGTGTCTGAGTGTATGTGTGTGAGTGTATGTCTGTGTGTGTCTGTATGCACCTGTCAGTGTGTGTGTGCACGCGTTTATATATGCATACAAGTGTATTTTCTTTTTGGGGAGGAGGGTGGATCTTGGGTGAGTTCCCACACTTTTTTCCCCAGGACTTGATCCCTGCTAATAAATATAGAAAGAATAAGACTAAATCTGGTGGTGAGGAGTAATAGTGTGCATGTAGAAAGACAGACTAGTTAATAAAGTGCATGAATTGCAGAGAAAGAGGGGTATGATAAGGAACAGCATATATCCTCCTCCTTTGCTGCGGTATGTGGTAATGGTGCTATAGGCAGAGGCAAACAGAGTGGAGCAGCAGCTGTTTGGGCCGAGATCTTTACCACTCTGGTTAATGTGAAAGCAGTGGAGTAACATCATCCCAGAGTAGTGCCTTTGAAATGGTTCAGGAAGTAAAGTGTATCCAGGATTTTGGTTAGTTGCACAATAATTGCTTTCATGCCCACCTGCACCTGTTCAGAACGAGAGCGTCTTCTCAGCTACTGGAAATGTACTCAATCTCACAGCTCTCACCAGATTTAGTAGAGAGAATTATACTTATAAAATTCAACCCACCCAAGTTTGGCTACATAACTGTACATGTTACTGCAGATTAATTGTAGATTAGCATTTTGGGATGTGGCTGCCACTTTTTCCCTGAGATCATGTTCTAACAGTCTGTCATGAGTGAATAAAATATTCACTTTAGGGTTTGTTGGGAGTTGGGTAGGGCTGCAGTGCTTCAGAGCAATATAGTTGTTTTGTTAACTTTGTTATAGGAAACCGATATAAAAAAGTGACTGCCAGTGCCACCACCACCATCTCTGTCCCTGGGCTGATATATGACTGAATGTTGGTCAAACCATTTTGTTTAAAAACTATTCAAATGAACAGAAAGTTCTGTCCATGCACGTGTCTAGTTATTAGCTATGGAGGTCTTCATATTATACTGCCCAATGAGGGCAAATACACTTTTGCATACATTTGTTTGTATATAAACTTTTTTTGTGATTGACAATAAGATTATTTTTATTTTATTAAAGTTAAAATAAATGTCAAAATGTAATAATATTTCTCTATATCTATGCAATATGTAATATTGGCATTTGATATTGGAGGATGAGGTCCATTTGAAGTATACTGTGGGTTTTTTTCTAAGTAGTTTTCTTTATTTTCTTTAATGTACATGTGGCTTAAGTTCTTTTTTCTGCACCTCTTTTTGTATGATTAAAGAATTGTATTCAGGAATTCATTGCAGACACCATCACTAGTAATTATCAGTAATCAAAGCAATTTTATGGAGGCCGGGTTCAACTACATTAGCCACTTAAGGACTGGGCCAGTTGTACAGGTTGTGATCAAAACAAAATGTAAACAAAAACTGGAGTGAGAAATAAAGTGTGAGAAATAAAGATTTTTTTTTAGTTCTGTGTGGCATTTTAAATGTGAATGTCATAATACTGTTATCTTTTTTTGCAGTAAAATGCATTCTTAGCAACAGTACCCCCTATGTACAGGTTTTATGGTGTTTTGGAAAGTTACAGGGTCAAATATAGCATGTTTAATTTTTCAGTTAATACACATTGAAATTTGCCAGACTGCCAGACTTGAGATCCTCCTGCACTAACATCAATCCCCCTGGCTGATGAAGGAGAGATGAAGTGGGAGGCAAAGGGGAGGACATGGGTGGCACGAAGAAGGGGAGGGTGGAATGCTGCCAATGGATTTCTGTCATCAGCATGCTGATGACAGGTATTTATTATGCATAAAAGTGTCATTATCCAGTCCAGAACTTATTCTGGTGGGCTAATGACATCCCAATGTCACTGCCATAGGTGAAGTTACACCTCCAGTAATAAAGGGATTAAACACTGTATAGCAAAAGGCTCCACATGCAGACTCCAGGCACCATCATGACCACTTAATATGTCAGTTGTCATGGTAATTGCAGAACCCTTTTATTGCATCCCATGAAGATGTCAGTAGATGTTTAGATTAAGGTGTTGTAGTGGATATAATGTATTTGATTTTGTAGAAAACTGCCTGTGGTTTTAACTATGATTCCACATTAGTCCAAGGAAGGTTTATATCACCATCAGGATATCGGATATGTCTGCTAAACAGTGAGCACCAGTGGCTGTTCGCTGTAATAAAAGTGTTTGCTGCTTAGTGACACACTCATGGGCATCAGTTTAAAGTATGGGGGGGGGCGGAGCCAACTGCAGAGCCGCATGGACGTGTGTTAGGCGAGCTCCTCTGGCTGAAAAAGCGAATCCTATTTCATCGGGCACTAAACTACACAATGGGACACCCCAAAAGACCCCAAGCCTCCCAACAAACATCAGGTAAGACTCCTGACGGGAAATCGGGAGCATTGACGAAATACTTCAGATATACAGCGGATCACCCGCCCGACCCGGTAGGCCTCAACCCGCCACGTAACTCACCTCCAGCCTCACCACCCCCATCCAGCCCCCTGGGGTCAGAGGAGACACAGCACTCCACAGATGGGGACATTAGGGACATGCTCCGGGCGCTACCCTCTAAACAAGACCTGGCCCACATGCTACACAACCTAGAGTCCTCCTTTCAGGCCAAACTAGAGGCCATAAGCGTTGACTTCCGAAAGACCTCACAAAGGGTCTCAACCCTGGAAGATGATAGGGACACAATGCAGACACAAATAGCCAAATTAAGGGAAACGGTTGACTCCCATACAAACCATTACTCAGCCATGCAGCGCTCGATGGATGACATTGACAACAGGGGACGCCGCAATAACCTCAGGGTTAAGGGCCTCCCCGAAGCAGAGAGGGAAAACCTTCAAGCTGTACTTCAGGAACTGTTCAACCTCTTGCTGAATAGACCCATAGATACACCAGTGTTATTCGATAGGGCCCACAGAGCCCTACGCCCGAGGGGGGCCCATCCAGATCTACCCCGTGACGTAGTATGCAGACTCCATTATTTTGAATGCAAGTCAAAGATTTTGGATGCGTTGAGACAGTCACAGCAACCACTCCTATACCACGACGCAACTATTGCGATATACCCGGATCTCTCGTGGCTAACGTTACAGGCCGGCGGGCCTTAAGGCCTGTTACAGACCAACTCCGCGCCAGAAATATCCAATACCGGTGGGGCTTCCCCTTCTCACTCACGGTGATGAACAGAGGTGCCACACACTCCATCTCAGCGGTGGCTGACATCCCGCCATTCATCAGAGACCTCGGCCTAACGGAGGTCAGGATCCAAGACTGGTATGGCCCCATCCCCACCCCGAACACGATGGGTCAACCGCAACGCACTCGTCGGCAGCACTCTCCTGGGAAGCGTAGGACAGACTACCCGGATCAGTCGACCGATGAACCGACCCAACATCTTCTCCGCCACTAGGTCACTGAAGTGCAACATATACTACACACCACAATCCAGTACTAAGGCCGGTGCTGTGCCACACGTACCCCCCTTCCAGAGCTAACTGCAACACGACGGATTTAAACTCTGGAAGTGCAAGGATCAGAAGCTACAACCACGAAAGCATTGAGACACGATGTCTGCGGACTCCAGGAAGAGTAGCGGCCTCACCTCCTGCAGGCTTTCAGAGATACCCGTGACACGCAAGTACTACATATTTTTGACTCTCCCTGGACCAAAGCCCCTCTCCAGCCGTAACTTTAACCTCCCCCCCCCCCGATGAACATTGTCCTCTCCCCACTATTCCACCTGCTCAACCTATAAAACCCCCCCCGGGAGGAGGTCACCACTAGGCCGAGAAGACCTGGCTTGTCCTTTAAAGATTGCTTGAGACCACCACGTAGACTTTATCATTAACCCTGATTACAGCTACAGAGCAGACTCCCGGGTCTTAAGACCCACCTGGGCCCCCAGTCATGCCGTACGAGGTTCCGACCACGTACCAGATCCCCTCCTGATGGACCGGCTGCAAACCCCCCCCCCCCCTCCCCTTCGGAAGGTGGCGGGAGCTAACTAAGGGGCTACATGTGTATGTATAAAACATCCAGCTATTACTGTGTAATTTTATGTATATTTCCAAATGTGTTATAAGGTATAAGACTGCTATTCAGACTGCACACGGTGGCCTCCAGACACAGCCCCGCCCCAAACTATTGATTTATCCCATAGTACTATTCCCCCCCCTCCCTCCCACCCATCGTCACTTGTCATTGAGGGCATCGACCCGTCATCTCACCACATGCTGCCAACCTAATAGTAGAAAATGAGACACTGGGGGGACCGCAAGTGAACCACCTACCAACAAAACGTTTATGGACTGCGGTAGGACCTACTAGGTTATATTCCAGGCACAGACCTACCTTACCATTCATGCTTTACTCTCAGACCGCAAACCACGACAAGCCCAAATTCCCCCCCCCAGACCTGACTACAGATGGGGACTCACCCCCCCCCCCACTTCCCACTCCCCTCCTCCCCCTCCAGAACACGACCCAAGGGGATTCACACTCGACACAGGTACCCCAGGTATGACAAGAGACTGGACGTAGGACGGTTAGATGCAACTGAATATTGTGCTAGATTGTAATGTAATACAGTTTAAAGTATGGGGGATGGACAAATAATTGTCCACTACTATATCCTCAAAGTGGGCCACTTTAAATAAAAGTATAAAGCTGAGAGGACATACTTTCCCCTGTGTCCCCATGTGGTGGTGATGAGGGGGTGGGCTTCCATTAAATAATATTGTGGGAAACATAATGTCAACCTGTGTCCCAACCCATTGCAAGCAAGTGGGGCTATGATTAATATGAACACTTAGTCCCCCTGCGCCCCTCCCCCCCTCCACCCTCATGGTAATAGCTGCTTAGTGACTGCCAAATTCCAAAGTAGCTTTAAGGAATTACCTGCTGCTGCTACTGAAAGTCAGCCACCAAGTAGTGGACTACTATTATTCTCTATGTGAACAGCTACCCTCTACTTAGCAATTTGTCTTTGGTTTACAACTGGTTTTGTCGCTAGTTATTACTGGCTGCTGCTAACCAAAAAAACCTTAGCACCAGTCTCTGGTCTTGTGGAAAATGTTTAGCAGTTAAATCCTTATACATTTTATTGAAACCAAAGAAAATGTGTTCCATACCTGCCGCTACTTTTTTACTTGTCACCCAATACTTCCCTGTCAGTACTTGCCACAGTGAAGTGCAAATGTTCAGGTGTGTGTTTCTGTGCTTTGCCAGCAAGACCCTGTAATGCAATGATTGTTATTTGTAACAGCAGTTATTAGCTATAGGCTACAAACATTTAGCAACAAGGTTGTCAATCTGGAGCTAAACATTTGCACTTCACTTGAAGCTATTACATGCTACTGACTATTGTTAATGATGATTGCTTGTGCCTGCAATTAACCAGCATATTGTAAACAACCTTATTGCTGGTTAGAAAGGTATTGCAAATCCTTATTATAATACACATACCTTTGATTTATGTTTTTTTGTTTTTTTAATCATTTTTGGGTTCTACCAATGTTTCAGCTATCACATGCATACTGGAACCAGTATCTATATGACAAACTAAGAACACATGACAACAAGCCAAACACAATTATTCTGTGAACTATGAGCTTCACGTTTTTCCACACCTTCCAATATGTCTAAATCATACAGCTATGATGTCTTCCTTGCACTTTCTCAAAATAAAAAAATAACTCACAAATGGACTCCACATAATTTGTTTCTGGTTGATTTTCTTTTGAAATATAAATATTACTATATATATTTTGTTCATATAATAACTTTGATTATAATATTTACATAAAAAAACAAGTACATGAAATAAGTACAATGAAAGAGAAAGTGTACATACGTTTTGCAGTTATACACAAAATTGTGTTTATTGAGTTTTTAGAATAATAATGTTGCAAACAGTATGCCGTAATCCAGTATGGGTAGTGAGATTTCTATATTACAGCAATTGAAGAATATACAAATAAATCAGGCAAAGAGATTCAACACACGTTTCTCAGCACCAACATCTTGCAAGATTAGTTTAAACTTAGTTCTCATCTAAATATCTAAAGTTTTTTTTTAATCATGTGTCTTCTTGTTAGGCATTCACTTACTACTTCTTAAAATATGTGAATTGGGTTGTTCTCTGGATCTCCCTAGGCAACTGCTATTCACTTGTAATTGAACTTCAAAAATGAAGAAGTATAAAACATCATGTAAATACAACAAGTGATCTAATACACATTTGAGCTGTTGTAAAATTGGATGACTGTGACATGAATATATCATTGTGGGCAGTTTAACAGACTTGTTTGATATTGATTCACACTGTGTTTACAAATTATGCAATGCAACTTTATTCTTCAATGCTTTGTTTGTTCTGTGGTAGAATTCAATTCCTATACCATTATACCCAGCATAGTGAGTGTACTGTGTCCAAGGTTCCAGAAGGCAATGTTATTTGAACCAAATGACAAGCAGCAGCAACGTTTTGACCTATAAGGTCTTTCTCAAGTTACCAAATGACTATGCACCACTGCAATTTAAAGGCAAAAATTGCAATCAAAACATCAATTAGTGCAATTAAAATCATTATCATAAGTGTAAAAGTTACTCATCAATAAGGAGTGGCAGCTGTGTTGGAGACTCCAATGCCCAATAGTAGAACATCAGAAGAAAATGTAAAAAATATCTGCAATAATTAATTCACTTTCTGTGCACCAACATCGCCGATCTGTTCGGACTTCCGTACCCTTCTCCCTATCGAGCAGGATACGTCAGTACGAGTGAGACGTCATGCTGCGTATGCGTCTGCCTAAGCAACCTGTGACTTCACACACGCACGTCTAACATGACTAAACATTGCGCTTGCATGTATAGATGAATGAGGGCAGATACGGGAGTTTATCCAAGCCTGTGCGTGAAGACTTAATTGATTTATTTAATGGAATCAAAGAAATTAGATGTAATTAGACACACAATGCAGAGAGTTCTCATTAGGACATAAAGTCTTACTCAAAGTCCACTCCAGAAAAAAAAATACAAAAACAAACAATAAATACCCCAAAACGTATGCAATCAACTAGATCATTGGTTCCCAACCCAGTCCTCAAGTACCCCATAACAGTCCAGAATTTAAGGATTGCTCAGTTGTGTCTAAGGTGTTTAATTCACCAGATTGGTTATGTTGCCTTTGAGACCGTATGGTAGCCCAGGAATGAGAATTACCCCCAT
This sequence comes from Pelobates fuscus, assembly GCF_036172605.1. Taxonomy (NCBI): domain Eukaryota; kingdom Metazoa; phylum Chordata; class Amphibia; order Anura; family Pelobatidae; genus Pelobates; species Pelobates fuscus. The sequence continues at coordinate 242,770,495 of NC_086318.1, forward strand.
GATAGCATACCATTTACAATAGTATACAACCCAAGGTATTGCAAATGGGGTATGTCCAGTCTTTTTTAGTAGCCACTTGGTCACAAACACTAGCCAAAGTTAGCGTTAATATTTATTTGTGTGTAAAAAATGCAAAAAACTAATTTGAACGCCAATTTTGTCCAGTGTTTGTGACTAAGTGGCTACTAAAAAAGACTGGACATACCCCATTTCCAATACCCTGGTTTGTCTACTATTGCAACTGGTATGCCTTCATGGGGGTAATTTTCATTCCTGGGCTACCATACGGTCTCAAAGGCAACATAACCAAGCTGGGTAATTTCAATGTGGAAAAACTGAAACGCAAGCCTTATATTTGACTCTGTAACTTTTGAAAACACCATAAAACCTGTACATGTGGGGTACTGTTATACTCGGGAGACTTAACTGAACACAAATATTAGTGTTTCAAAACCGTAAAATGTATCACAACAATTATATCGTCCGTGTAAGTGCCATTTGTGTGTGAAAAATGCAATCAATGTAACTTTCACTGACGATATCATCGTTGTAATACAATTTACTGTTTTGAAACACTAATATTTGTGTTCAGCAAAGTCTACCAAGTAAAACAGTACCCCTCATGTACAGGTTTTATGGTGTTTTGGAAAGTTACAGGGTTAACTATAGGGCTAGCAAATTAAACTCCCTGGACTTTTGGCCTGGGTTGTCAGGCAGGTACCGCAAATTGTAATTAATACAATTACCTAATAATGTAAAATTATTACATAAATATATACGTAGAATTATTATATATATATATACGTTTGTATATATATATATATATATATATATATATATATATATATATATGTATATAATTTTTTTTAATTCTTTTTATTTATATATAGGTATATACAGTGCCTTGCAAAATTATTCACCCCTTGACCTTTTACCTATTTTGTTATATTACAGCCTTAAGTTCAATGTTTTATTAATCTGAATTTTATGTGATGGATCAAAACACAATAGTCTAAGTTGGAGAAGTGAAATGAGAAAAATATATACATAAAACTATGTTTTAAAATAGAAAACAGAAAATTACCATGTGTGTATGTATTAACCCCCTTTGTTATGAAGCCCATAAAAAGCTCCTGTGCAACCAATTACCTTCAGAAATCACATAATTAGTGAAATGATGTCCACCTGTGTGCAATCTAAGTGTCACATGATCTGTCATTACATATACACACACCTTTTTTGAAAGGCCCCAGAGGCTTCAACACCTAAGCAAGAGGCACCACTAACCAAACACTGCCATGAAGACCAAGGAACTATCCAAAGAAGTAAGGGACAATGTTGTTGAGAAGTAAAGTCAGGGTTAGGTTATAAAAAAATATCCAAATCTTTGATGATTCCCAGGAGCACCATCAAATCTATCATAACCAAATGGAAATAACATGGCACAACAGCAAACCTGCCAATAGACGACCTTCCACCAAAACTCACGGACAAGGCAAGAAGAGCATTAATCAGAGAGGCAGCACAGAGGTAACCCTGAAGGAGCTGAAGAGATCCACAGCAGAGACTAGAGTATCTGTACATAGTACGACAATAAGCCGTACGCTCCATAGAGTTGGGCTTTATGGCAGAGTGACCAGAAGAAAGCCATTACTTTCAGCAAAAAAAAAATGGCACGTTTTGAGTTTGCAAAAAGGCATGTGGGAGACTCCCAAAATGTATGGAGGAAGGTGCTCTGGTCTGATGAGACTAAAATTGAATTTTTTGGCCATCAAAGAAAGCACTATATCTGGCGCAAACCCAACCCATCACATAACCCAAAGAACATCATCCCCACAGTGAAACGTGGTTGCAACATCATGCTGTGGGGATGTTTTTCAGCAGCTGGGACTGGGAAACTGGTCAGAGTTGAGGGAAAGAGGGATGGTGCTAAATACAGGGATATTCTTGAGCAAAACCTGTACCACTCTGTGGGTGATTTGAGGCTAGGACGGAGGTTCACCTTCCAGCAGGACAATTACCCCAAACACACTGCTAAAGCAACACTTGAGTGGTTTAAGGGGAAACATGTAAATGTGTTGGAATGGCCTAGTCAAAGCCCAGACCTCAATCCAATAGAAAATCTGTGGTCAGACTTAAAGATTGCTGTTCACAAGTGCGAACAATCCAACTTGAAGGAGCTGGAGCAGTTTTGCAAGGAGGAATGGGCAAAAATCCCAGTGGTAAGATCATAGAGACTTATCAAATGCGACTTGGAGCTGTGATTGCTGCAAAAGGTGGCTCTACAAAGTATTGACTTTAGGGGGATGAATAGTTATGCACATTGACTTTTTTTGTTATTTTGTCCTATTGTTGTTTGCTTCATGATAAAAAAAAAAATCTTCAAAGTTGTGGGTATGTTCTGTAAATTAAATGATGCAAATCCTCAAACAATCCATGTTAATTCCAGGTTGTGAGGCAGCAAAACACAAAAAATGCCAAGGGGGTGAATACTTTTGCAAGGCACTGTATATAGTGATATATACGTATATTCTTAAGTATATAGATATATATATATATATATTATTTAGTTCTACATGTATTTTGATATCAATATATATATATATATATATATATATATATATATTAATTTCAAAATACAGTTAGAATGAATTTACATATATATGAGTGATGCACAACCATTATTGCCAGAGGATGTAGATAACAGGGATATGTCTCAGTCAGGCAGCATTACACACGTACGGTGTGATGATGATGATGATGATGATGTTGTACCCACTGCTGCTTCCTTTGCTGAGTTGTCAGATACAAGTGAAGCGGTTGATGATGACGATGCGTCCGTGGATGTCACGTGGGTGCCCGCTAGAAGAGAAGAAGAACAGGGGGAAAGTTCAGATAGGGAGACAGAGAGGAGACGAGTTGGAAGCAAGGGGAGGTCATCGCAAGGAGCTAGTGGCACAGTCAGACAGCATGCATCGGCACCCGGGGTCAGCCAGACAGCACGCCAATTAACGCATGATGTTGCCACCACCAGAATGCCATCATTGCAGAGCTCAGCAGTGTGTTTTTTTTTTGTGTGTCTGCCTCTGACAGCAGCGATGCCATTTGCAACCTGTGCCAAAAGAAACTGAGTCGTGGGAAGTCCAACACCCACCTAGGTACAACTGCTTTGCGAAGGCACATGATCGCACATCACGCCTATGGGATCAACACATGAGTACAAGCAGCACACAAACTCAAAGCCGCCATCCTCCTCCTGGTCCAGCATTTTCAGCCATGTTAACCACTGCTGTCCTCCTTGCCCCCTCTCAACCATCTGCCCCTCCGTCTCTCACCTTGAGCAGTTCCTGCTCATCTGCCCACAGTCAGGTGTCTGTCAAGGACATGTTTGAGCGTAAGAAGCCAATGTCACAAAGTCACCACCTTGCCCGGCGTCTGACAGCTGGCTTGATTGAACTCTTAGCCCGCCAGCTTTTACCATACAAGCTGGTGGAGTCTGAGGCGTTCAAAAAATCTGTAGCTATTGGGACACCACAGTAGAAGGTACCCGGCCGAAATTTCTTTGCACAAAAGGCAATCCCCAACCTGTACTCGATTGTGCAAAAGGAAGTATTGGCATGTCTGGCACACAGTGTTGGGGCAAGGGTCCATCTGACCACTGATACCTGGTCTGCAAAGCATGGTCAGGGCAGGTATATCACCTACACTGTGCATTGGGTAAACCTGCTGACGGCTGCCAAGCATGGAATGCGTGGCTCTGCAGAGGAGTTGGTGACACCGCCACGACTTGCAGGCAGGCCTGCTGCCACCTCCTCTACTCCTCCAACTCCATCCTCTTCCATAACCTCCTCGGCTGAGTTCTCTACTGCTGCTGCGTCTTGCTCCACATCAACGGCACCCCCCAGCTCCCCAGGTACTGTTCCACATCCCGGATACGGCAGTGTCACGCCGTCTTGGGGTTGACTTGCCTGAAAGCAGAGAGTCACACCGGACCAGCACTCCTGTCCACCCTGAACACACAGGTGGATCAATGGCTGACTCCACACCAACTGGAGATCAGCAAAGTGGTTTGTGACAACGTAAGAAATTTGTTGGCGGCATTGCATTTGGGCAAGTTGACAGATGTGTCGTGCATGGCACATGTGTGTAATCTGATTGTACAACACTTTGTGCATAAGTACCCTGGCTTACAGGACGTCCTTAAGCAGGCCAGGAAGGTGTGTGGCCATTTCAGGTGTTCCTACACGGCCATGGCGCACTTTTCCGATATCCAGCGGCGAAACAACATGCCAGTGAGGCGCTTGATTTGCGACAGCCCGACACCTTGGAATTCAACACTCCTAATGTTCGACCGCTTGTTCCAACAAGAAAAAGCCGTTAACGAGTATTTGTATGACCGGGGTGCTAGGACAGCCTCTGGGGAGCTGGGAATTGCTTTGCCACGTTACTGGACGCTCATGCGCAATGCCTGTAGGCTCATGCGTCCTTTTGAGGAGGTGACAAACCTAGTCAGTCGCACCGAAGGCACCATCAGCGACATCATACCATTTGTTTTCTTCCTGGAGCGTGCCCTGTGAAGAGTGCTGGATCAGGCCGTAGATGAGCGTGAAGAGGAAGAGTTGTGGTCACCATCACCACCAGAAACAGCCTTATCAGCATCGCTTGCTGGACCTGCGGCAACGCTGGAAGAGGATTGTGAGGAAGAGGAGTCAGAGGAGGAATGTGGCTTTGAGGAAGAGGAGGAAGTCCAACCACATCAGGCACCCCAGGGTGCTCATTGTCACCTATCTGGTACCCGTGGTGTTGTACGTGGCTGGGGGGAAGAACATACCTTCAGAGAGATCACTGAGGACGAGGAACAGGACATGAGTAGCTCGGCATCCAACCTTGTGCAAATGGGGTCTTTCATGCTGTCGTGCCTGTTGAGGGACCCTCGTATGAAAAGGCTGAAGGAGAACGACCTGTACTGGGTGTCCACGCTACTAGAACCCTGGTATAAGCAGAAAGTGCCTGAAATGTTACCGATTTACGGCAAGTCGGAAAGGATGCAGCAGTTCCAAAATCAATTAAAAAGTATGCTTTACACAGCGTATAAGGGTGATGTCACAGCACAACGGAAATGTAACAGGGGAAGAGGTGAAAGTAATCCTCCTCCTGCCACAACCACGCCGGCAAGGACAGGACGCTTTACAGACGTGTTGTTGATGGAGGACATGCAGAGCTTTTTAAGTCCTACGCATCGCCACAGCCCTTCGGGGTCCACCCTCAGAGAACGACTCGACCGACAGGTAGCAGACTACCTCGCCTTAACTGCAGATATCGACACTCTGAGGAGCAATGAACCCCTTGACTACTGGGTGTGCAGGCTTGATCTGTGGCCTGAGCTATCCCAATTTGCGATAGAACGTCTGGCCTGACCCGCTTCAAGTGTCCTGTCAGAAAGGACCTTCAGTGCAGCAGGAGGTATTGTCACTGAGAAGAGAAGTCGCCTAGGTCAAAAAAGTCTAGATTACCTCACCTTTATTAAGATGAATGAGGGATGGATCCCAAAGGGACTGACAGTGGGCAACACATTCGACTAAAAAAGGCATGATGAGGGGGACTACTTAACCCACCACTCCTATCTGGTGGCACATTAGATTACACGCGCAGTGCCCCAAATTTGAAGTAGGAGGACCGACCAAGCATCTTTTTGCATCTCCCGCTTCCTGGGTGGAGGAAGAGAGACCTTCAATGACATCAGTGAGGTTAAGGAACAGGACATGGCTAGCTTGGTATCCAACCTTGTGCAAATGGGGAGTTTGCGGTTGTGCAAATGGACTGTTTGAGGTTGTTTGCGGTGCGTTAAACGGGGAGTTTGGTCTGTCACTGTGAAGCGGGCGTAACCCTTACACTACCTGATCGATACAACATCATACCTGATGTTTTAAAGCAGGTTATTCCAAACAATTTAGGAATGTTAGGTGATTTATGCCCTTTATGGATTAAAACCAGACTCTGCATCAACTATTTAATTTTCCATGGGAGTTTTGCCATGGATCCCCCTCCGGCATGCCACAGTCCACGTGTTAGTCCCCTTGAAACAACTTTTCCATCACTATTGTGGCCAGAAAGAGTCCCTGTGGGTTTTAAAATTCGCCTGCCCATTGAAGTCTATGGCGGTACGCCCGGTTCGCCTGTTCGCGAACATTTGCGGAAGTTCGCGTTCGCCGTTCGCGAACCGAAAATTTTATGTTTGTGACATCACTACACATGTTGCTTAGGCAGACGCGTATGCAGCATGACGTCTCACTCGCACTGACGTACTCTGCTCGATGGGGGGGTGTACTTGGGAGTACTTTGACATACGGAAGTCTGAATAGATCGGAAATGGTGGTACACAGCCAGTGAATTAATTATTCCAGATATATTTTTTTAATTTTCTTATGATGTTCTACTATTGGACATGGAGTCTCCAACACAGCTGCCACTCCTTATTGATGAGTAAGTTTTACACTTATGATAATGTTTTTAATTGCACTTGTTTTGATTGAAATGTTTGCCTATAAATTGTAGTGGTATATTGTCATTTGGTTGCTTGAGAAAGACCTCATAGGTCGAAACGTTGCTGCTGCTTGTCATTTGGTTCAAATAAAGCTGCTTTCTTGAACCTTGGCGTGCCTAAACCTCTCTATGTTTCCTGCATATTGTACCTGGGATCTGGTACTGGGTCCAGGTTTAGTTGCACCCTGGTTCAGAGTAATTGAGTTCAGTTTCTAATTAATCTCAGGAAAGGATGTATATAAAATATGTCATAGACACATAAAACTATGTCTCTGTTCTTGTCAAACGTACAAGAGTGTTACATTTCCATATTAAAGGGTCAGTCGAAGCACGAATGGCGAGTGACTAGACATGAGGGGTGAAGAAGAAAATCCATGCCTTAGTAAGGTTGGCACATGATATCGCCATGATTCCCCAAAACAATGCTTCTCTTTGAGACAAATTTGATTGGCCACTGCGGAGCATGAGCATAATTGTACAAGACAGAAAAGGGAAAGTTTTGTCATAGCTACAGAAACAAGTTCTACAGTTTTGACAAGGTATTACTTCAGGGACTTGGGAAAAATAAATAAAAAAATTTGTCGGGACTGCCTAAACTGTGAATTGCCGTGTTTCATATGCATGGATGTACCCTCCTAGAAAGTGTGTTTCCCCTCTTTTTTTTTTTATTCTTTTTTTTTTTGTGCATGGAAATTATAAAAGTTTGTTTGCAATGCCACAACAGCTATTGCCGATATTTCAACTGACATTTAGAAACAATTGCTTGGCATATCACAACTGCACATTTTTGTAATTTACTGAAGGATGAACAAGAGAAGACTAGGCACACATGTCTAGGTATGTGTTGGTATAAAATGAATACAACAAAGTAGATAGTTGTCCTGACATGGTGAAGGGTAACTGTGTTAGACTTAATTAACATAAAGGAAGATATGTCAGCAGTGGGTATGAGGGTATACATAAGGTAGACAGCTTGAGTTAACTGACATAATGCATAACAATTTTTACCACTGGGTGTGTAGCTTACTGGGTAAGGAAAGACATGCAGACCCGCACAGAAAACCTTAAGCGTGTTAGACATGTTAAATACAAAGCCAATGTGTTTGGCGCAGGGTCGAGAATGACAATTCAATATGCAATGCAACAGAGAGTAACGAGAAACAGGCGTAAAACAACTACCCACTATGTTTCAAAAAGCTAGTAGTAAAGAGATAGGGAGGTTGGTGGTTCAGCCTATGCCTGTCATATTCTTTGCTGATAAAACAGGAGCTATAATCACACTGATGCTTAATAAAGTAAACAGTTAAATCTTGTCAGGCTATACATTCATGTCTACAGGGAGTGCAGAATTATTAGGCAAGTTGTATTTTTGAGGATTAATTTTATTATTGAACAACAACCATGTTCTTAATGAACCCAAAAAACTCATTAATATCAAAGCTGAATATTTTTGGAAGTAGTTTTTAGTTTGTTTTTAGTTATAGCTATTTTAGGGGGATATCTGTGTGTGCAGGTGACTATTACTGTGCATAATTATTAGGCAACTTAACAAAAAACAAATATATACCCATTTCAATTATTTATTTTTACCAGTGAAACCAATATAACATCTCAACATTCACAAATATACATTTCTGACATTCAAAAATATAACAAAAACAAATCAGTGACCAATATAGCCACCTTTCTTTGCAAGGACACTCAAAAGCCTGCCATCCATGGATTCTGTCAGTGTTTTGATCTGTTCACCATCAACATTGCGTGCAGCAGCAACCACAGCCTCCCAGACACTGTTCAGAGAGGTGTACTGTTTTCCCTCCTTGTAAATCTCACATTTGATGATGGACCACAGGTTCTCAATGGGGTTCAGATCAGGTGAACAAGGAGGCCATGTCATTAGATTTTCTTCTTTTATACCCTTTCTTGACAGCCACGCTGTGGAGTACTTGGACGCGTGTGATGGAGCATTGTCCTGCATGAAAATCATGTTTTTCTTGAAGGATGCAGACTTCTTCCTGTACCAGATATCTCACTATTTTTGACTTTTCTGAGCCTGTCAAATCCTTCTTTTGACCCATTTTGCCAAAGGAAAGGAAGTTGCCTAATAAGTATGCACACCTGATATAGGGTGTTGATGTCATTAGACCACACCCCTTCTCATTACAGAGATGCACATCACCTAATATGCTTAATTGGTAGTAGGCTTTCGAGCCTATACAGCTTGGAGTAAGACAACATGCATAAAGAGGATGATGTGGTCAAAATACTCATTTGCCTAATAATTCTGCACTCCCTGTAAATATTAAACAAGACAGCTGTAAGTATGCAGAAAGAGATGGTATAGCCATGGTGAGTGTGAAATATGTTCTGATGTTAGGTTCAAGCTATAAGACCTAGTAAAGGCCACTGAAATGGAGGACATTGGCGAGCTAGCACTCTTATCTTAAATCAGATAGGTTAATGCAAAATAAAACAAGGCAGTGTCCACTTGATCTGCATGGACGTGGTGAAAAGGCAGCAGGCCAGCACCTAATGAGGCACCGAAAGGCAGCTGACTCCCATAGTCGGTAAGTTCATGGCGCTTACAGGAGAGTCACAGTGAGCCTCAGTGTGATGGCCGTTGTATCCCATGCAAGGGTCATGGTCTGTTTCGTAATCAGGTCCGCCCTGCCCCTGGGGCTAGCAGTGGGTCCGGCTGTAATACGCTGTCTTTGGAGGGTGATCTGTCGCTTTAATGGTGGACGCTTGGTGTTAGAGCCTCGAGGGGTTCTCGGTGCGGGTATGCAGACACCTTTGTGGTTAGGCGCTTGGTCTGCAACGTCGCTCGGAGGAGGTACCTTGCACTTCGGCGGCCTGCTGCTGTCTGCGACCCTCCGCTGCTCTGCCACAGTAGCTCAAGTGCGTTCCTTGCGTTCCTTGAGCCTCAGCCAGTAGTTCTGTAAAATGGCGTCCAGGCGCTGCAGGGTGATTTCTATGGAGATGCTGCATGGCTTCTAAGGTACATGTAGGTTTTGTGTGTCTGATGGTGGATCAGTCACCATTTCTGATGCTTTTGGTAGTGTGCCACGTGGAGCACTCTGTCTGCTCGGTAGTCAGCAGTGGTTCTTCCAGTGGTGACCAGGATAAGACCCGCTGGCCATGGGGGGGGGGGGGGGTGAGAGCAGGAGTGCCGCAGAGCTGTTCAGGGTTCTGAGGAGCGAGGAGATTGGCCGCTTCTCCCCTGCTCCATGTGCAGTAGGCCGCAACTGAGAGACCCGGTCCCCGGTGGGGTATAATCTTGATTTGAAGTTCAGGGTAGTCAGCATAGGTTCCCCAACGCAGAGGGTGCCCCTTTTTAAAAGTCGCTGGTTGTTTATGGGGAGATATCACCTTAAAAACATTTAATCTCTAAGGAGCTCAGACACAGCACGTCAGCTCTGCATGGAAGCCCGGCCCCGCCTCCTGTTTCCCCTCTTTTACATTCTCCTGTATGTAAGTTTTGCCATAAAATCCTGTAATATAACTTTTGGCTGCCAGGGGACCAGCCCAGCACTTCAATTAGAACATTTACTTAGAATGTTCAAACCTCGTTAACGTGGTGTAAAAACCGAAGACCGCAGGGAAACAAGCGGCGCGTGCTTCCTCTGGATGGCCGCCGGTTCGTGTTGCCTAACGCCCACCAGGGGGATCATTCGTCTCCCGATCCATGCCAGGCCACCCCGATCTTCCAATTAGAACATTCACACCTCGATGACGAGGTGTGAAAAACGCAGACTGCAAGAGAACAAGTGGCGCGTGCGTCCCCTTGGTGGCCGCCGGTTTGTATTGCCGAACGCCCACAAGGGGGAGCATTCGTCCCCCGAACTGGCCTGCGTACACTGTCTTCGATCCCGGTGTCAGGGACTGTCCTACCTGCTCTGAAAGGAGCTGTAATCACTTGTCCCCGTCCCCTTTCTGCAAGCTACGAGGCTAAGTTGTGCAATCGGGTTTCGCGCCCTTTCACTTGATTGGAAGGCGAAACCCCCCTCCTCCCCAAGCACCGATTGGTGCAGCCGAGTTTTGTGCCCTTCCTTCGGATTGGGCGGTGAAACTCCTTCCTCCCCTGAATGCTGATTGGGTGTTGCTTGGTGTAGGCGCAAAGTTTGAATCCACAGAAATAAACCAAGCAACACCATGGAACCACTTGCGGGGATGTACAGAGCCTTAAGCCCCAGACTTTCGACGCTGATATCTCCAGCTCTGTACATCCGATCGCCCCACTTTTTGCAGGAGTCCCAGAGGGGACCTGGGGCTATTTAGCTATGTAAGTGTTAACCCTGTAACCCCCTCCCGTCCCGGGGCACCGAGCTCCAATGTGTATCCCCCTGAATGTAAAATGTACTCAAGCGTGTCCCTGTGTCTAGTTAGTATCTCCCAGAGCGGGAGATGGTTATCTATTCCCCAGCCCCCTCCTGGAACTGTGTCCCGTCTGGTTACTGGGGAAATGGGTCTGACCTATCATTACAAAAGGGGATAACCAGCCAGGTTACCCAGGTCCCGCTACAATTTCTTTTTTAAATACCTTATTCCAAAGCATTAGAAATATAAGAAAAAAAATTAAGCAAAGTGCATGCATTTTTCTTTCAAAAGTCATGCATAAACAAGCAAGAACTGTTTGACAAATTTCTCGTGTAAAGGTATGGATATTACTTGCAAAATATACTGCTCAAAAATATAAAGAAAATTACTTCCTAAAGTAAATATCTTGTAAAGTACAAGCTATATCTGTGCAGCATTACATTTAAATATATTTGGTAGTTTAACTGCAGCAAATATAGTCTTGATACCAAGTTCTCATAATTGCTGACCAAAATCCTGTGTGCGTGCATATTTGTATATGTATGTGCATATACAGTTTTCAAGAGTTGCAGTTCAGATAATTATATTTTATGCACAGTACACATAAAGTTAAGTCCATCTCTATTTAATAATGTTTACAAAACTGTTTTAGAACTTATACTGTACATCAGCAATATTTTATGCTTTTTAAGGAATTACTGTAAAAAAAGATTTCTGCAGAATTTGACAGCTAAAAAATTGTAAATGATGAGCCCCAAGGGCCTATCTCCTTTGCTCTTGTTCTTTGGTCACATGTAATGACTAAACATTTTTTGGTAAGATATATGCTGTGATGGCAAAGACTTATTATCTGTATTTATTTTTTTAAACCTCTGCAACAGGTACAAGGGCTAATATGAGTTGATAGGCACTAGAAGTAATCAATTCTTAGCAAGTATATACCCATTACATTTCATAGAAAGTAATAGTCAGCTTTTCTCTAGAATAAAACCCATGATATATACTCAAAACTTACACTGTTAATAATTTGCTTAAAAGTAAAAAATGCTGAACATATAAATATTAGCTTTAGGGATTTCAGGAAAAAATCTCAAAAAAGAGATCTTCAGTTTAACATTTAAAGATTCCTCCCCAAACTTCTCTGGTGAGATAGAAAGTAAACAATAGTTATATATTAATATTATTATTGATAAAGTGTAGACAGATTCTGCAGCGCTGTACAATAGATGGACTAACAAATAGGTATTTGCAACAAGACCAGATAGATGTACAGGAACAGAGAGTGTTGAGGACCCTGTTCAAATGAGCTTACATTCTAGAGGAAGTGGGGTGAAGTGGCTCAAGAGGTAAGGGTAGGATGTATTTCATGTATGGCAAAAGTATGCTTGGGAAAATGTAAGACTGCTGAGAAGCAGATTGCAATAGTCAAGGCGAGAAATGTTAATGGCATGGACCAGCATCCTAGCCACACCACTTGATAGAGGTGGATGCTATGTTTTTGAAGTGGAAGTGGCAGGATTTGGCGAGTGACTAGACATGAAGGGTGAAGAAGAGTTTGGAGTAGAAGAGAACAACTACTCCAACTACTGATGGCAGTGGCATTGGCTTGGAGGTAGAAAGACAGGGAAGTAGCAACACTTGAGGGAGGAAAGATGAGAAGTTCTGATTTAGACAGGTTGAGTTGAAGAAAATGTGCTGTCATTCCATTAGAAATAGCAGAGAGGCAGTCAGGGATACGAGTCAAGAGGGATGGTGAGAGTTCAGGAGTGGACAGATAGATTTGCATGTCATCATCATAGAAAGGATATTTGAAGCCAAAAGAGCTAATGAGTTTACCAAATGAGGCAGTATAGATCAAGAGAAGTAGGGTACCAAGTACAGAACCTTGGGGAATACTGACAGAAAGGGGTTGTGGAGAATAGGAAGAACCAGAAAAAGTAACACTGAAAGAGTTCTGGAAAAGGTAATATGAGAACAAGGAAAGAGTAGAGTCTCATAGACCAAGATTATAGAGGATGATCAACATGTCAAAAGCAGCAGGGTCAATGAGAATCAGGAGACAGTAGTGACCACTGGATTTAGCAGCAATTAAATCATTGTATACTTTGGTCAGGACCATTTTAACAGAGTAACAAGTGTGGAATCCAAAGAAAAGCGGGTCGAGCAGAGACTTGGATTCAAGGAATTCGGTCAATCTAGCGTACTTAACTTCTCGAGTGTCTTGGGGGCACACGGTAGTAGTGAGATTGTGAGAGAGAGGTAGTTGGATTGGGAGTTAGGGTTAAGGTTTGGCTTTTTTAAAAGAGGGTTGATGGTTGCATGCTTGAAGGGTGAAGGAAATATACCAGGAGATGGAGAGATTGAATATTTTAGTGAGGGGTAAAGTAAGAGAAGGAGATAGAGCACGCATGAGAAAATAGGATTGAGGAAACAAGTGATGGGGCTGTGGACTGAAGCAGTGTAAAAACCACTTCTGTTATAGGGGGAGCTAGTAAGCACAGAACAGAGGACGTATTGGAGGGAGGGGGAGTGGAGGACTTATTGATAGAGTTAGGACAGAGTTTAGTAGTGATGTGCATGGCCAAAAAATCTGGTTCAGTTCAGTTCGAAAATTCAGGTAAGTAAAAAAATGTGTCTGTTTCAGCAATTTGGGATAATTGCATTTGGTTCAGTTCAGCGCTTCGGAACTTTGGGACTTCGGACATTCCTAAGCATCCGAATGTCTGAATGGCATGAAATTCGTACAAATGTACATTCGTAACGAAACGAATCGCACATGTCTGTGGTCACATGAATGCAAGCCAACAACATGACAGCCTGAGTTATATACTATTCCACCTGAATGACTCTCTGTGCCTTTATTGGCCAAGTGTCAGTGACAAAATCACCAATTTTATAAAGCACTACGGAATCTGTTGGCGGCGACGCTATATAAATGGCAATAATAATAATAATAATAATAATAATAATAATACTTGGCTGTCCTCTAACATCAATCACAAAAAGTTGCTCATTTCATTAGACAGGGAATAGTGAAACCGGATTGGGCAAGCAAGCATTAAATTGCACAAAAGGAATTAGCTGATTGGTTAAGATTCCTGTCATCATTCATGTAATTTTCCCTACCTCTCTCTTGTTTTGCCACTTTTCAGAAATCTAAATCACTTTGGTGCTTCTGCACTTCACAGCTTAGGAGCTTCGGGGCTTTGACACTTTGGACATTTGTAAGCATATGAAATTCATATGAATAAACATTTGGAACTAAATGGATTGCACGTGTTTAGAGATTAGAGATCTCTTCCCTGGTCTCTGAAAAGGCGGTTTGCTCTGCAACACTCTATATAGATTCCAATTTGTATTTTCAAATAGTTTTTTTTTCATTGATTCCCTCATGCTCACCTTAAATTAGTTGATATAGGTTTGCCAGGTCTGGAAAACCTTTTTTTGTCTGCAGTATATGACATTGACTTAATATAATCCTTTCTAACTGTGTGGAAAAGTTTAGCTTTCATTAAGGTCATTGTTGGGGTCTTGAGCAGAATCCAATTATGTAAAATTGATTTCCTAGCGGTAGGGGAGGGGTTGGGGAGTTGAGAGTATCAATGGCAGTTGTCCAGTCTAGACCAGTCATATAAGATGTATTGATATTACAAAGCTACTAATTTGTAGGTACAAAGGGGAACATTTAGTGTAGGGAATATATCTTGAAGGTTGTGAGTGTATTGTTTACTCAACCATCCTCCAACTTTCTATAATCTCCCTGTATCCACTACTCCTGTGCTATGGCTGGAGTTTTTATTTTTTTGAATTCTTTATTTTTGTAGTGCATATAGATAAAACATAGTCGCGTGAGGTACCCCAACGGCAATCCTCAGGTTCATTGTCAGCTTTTGTTACATGAAAGGCTTCAAGGATACTTACACAGGTTAATGAGGGAAGGGGTTATGAACACATGCACATTTTTATGTTTTAAAACAGGCTAATTACAGGTATGATCTTGTATCTATAGCTTAGTGTAAGCAGTGAGTGAATAGTGTGTCGATTAATATGCAAAGGTAGATTAAAATTTCCAGCTTAAAGTAAGATAAGTAGATGCTGTATGATGCTTATAATAAGCTGGGTGGTTGCTTTAAGTGGGGGAGATAGGATTCACCCCTTAGGCCCCTATAGCCACGCATAGGTAGGTTTAGTAATAGTAAGGATGGCTCATTATGACAGACTAACTTACGTTTACGCCATATACTTATTATGCAGGTTAGTCAGTGGGGCGCATTAGCAGAGTGTCCTTATGAGTCTCTGTGTAGCTGATGCCCCCTGTGGGCTGTGTGTGTTCTCGCTGCATCCCGGCTCTCTGTACGTGTCACGGTTCCTTCAGCTTTGGTCAGGAGATCCAGGAGTGATTTATGGTTTCTAGCATGGCAGGCTGGTTTGTGTGGAGAGCTGGGTGTCGCAGGCTGTGTTTCGATGGTGTGTGCCGCTTGGCTGTGTCTCCGTCTCTTCCGCCCGGCTCCAGTGTCCTGGTGAGTTCCGTAGGATGATTGTCATGCTGAGGCACTAAGAAACGTCGCTGCTACACCTCCGGCGGCTGGGTCGGTTGCTGTCTGTGAGCTGCGCTGGTTACGAGTGGTGCAGGGAGATAGTTTCCAGTCTCTCCTCCGCGGCACTGGTGCACATGTCCTCCGCCATCTTTGATACAGGTCGAGGTGGTAGTGTAGCTGGGTGCTTGGTATCAGTCGGGGCCCCAGGGTGAGGACCGGGATCACCCCCACCGGTCCAGAGGGGGGGGGGGGGGGACAGGGACAGTTGTTAGGCAGGATAGGCTGTTAGGCAGGATAGCGGAGCAGCGGCCGTCTGCTCCGCTCACCGCCGGAGTAGGCCTTCACCGGGATCACGAAGGTCTCTCCTCCAAGGGACTGGAGCTCAGGGAGCCAGCCTCTCATCAGATCCAGTGCCCCCTTTGCACTGAGGGCCGCCGTTGCTGGTCGGTATAGCCGTCAAAAATCTCAGTTTCAGGGCTTAGATGTAGAAATATTGCCGGAGCTGAACTTTCCTGCGGCCATCCAGCTCGGCGGCCCAGCCCCGCCCCCTTTTGATACTATATTTTGAGTGCGGTATTTTTATTTAATTTCTTGGATTTTTCATTTTAGAGGTTATAGTAGAGGGAATACCTCTAAAATACCAGCACCACTGAGTAATTAAGTGCAAACACTACCCAGTTTTTTGTATTGTTTACTCAACTCCCAACCATCCCCAGTTTCCAGTCCCAAGTTGTTGGAGATAGGATTTGTCAATTTGAAAAGTTGATTGTTTAGAAATGGTGTTGCCATTAGAGTCTTAAGTTTTGATCTGATTAAGTTCACATTTTGGTCTTGGGCTGATGTAGAGTAAAGATTTTTTAGAGGCCCATACGAAAGATGAAAGTAAAGTGTTTTAAATTTTTTAATATTTTTGTATATTATAATTGGTAAAACAAAAAGAAAATGTCTTTGGCGCAAAATAATAATAGTAGTCCAGTTGGAATACTGCAGTTGGATACGTGATCACACAATAAAGTACAAGTTCAAGCACAAATATGCTACCTTAAAACATCATTATGGTAGAAATAAAACATTCTCAGATGGTATACATAGGGAAAAAGAGAAAACAAAAAAACAAATACAAAAGCACTTATAGTGTAGTATTCAATACAACGTGAAATAAAAACCAATAAATGAGACAGGCACTCACAAGTGAATTGCACAAAGCACAAAAAAAATTGTGAACTCAAAGTTACCTTTTGAATGAACCTTCAAGTGATCAGTCTCAAAGTGAACCCAGGGGCAAATTTCGGGTGAATTGCAGTGGATCCAGGACATTCACTGTGGCGAAAGTGACCTCACCACTGGGTTTTGGAGAGGCCTGCTTGCCAGCCTCTTGCTCTGTGACTATGGCCCCTGGGGTGCATTGCCGTTTAAGCAATCTATTGTGGCTTATTGGATTTTAAAACACTTTTTCTGCCTTTTAAATCCATGGGAAAATGTGCCTCTTCCCCTCCCCCTTTTTCTTGTCCTATTGTTTCTCCAGCAGGGCGTTGTCCCAGGGACCCTGCCAGACCAGTTTAAACTGGCTGCTTTGTCCCTCCTCAATCTCCCATCAGCCCTTGCTATTTTCTGACCTCACCCTTCCTTGTACTAAGCTGTGGCGGTTCGTGGGCTCTGCGGTGCTTATGGTGTCAAGTGGAGTGCTTGGAGCCCTCGGGAAGCACTAGGAGCATCCATCAACAGAGGTACCCCGTCGGGGTGCCAGGTGATCCGTTACATTCATATTATCTGAATTGCCCGCATTTGCACTTTAATAAAGACTATTTTGTATAGAAGAAAAAATGAGAGATCTCCTGGGCTTGTAGCCTACATTACTCTCGAAATTTTTTTTAATTTTTTTTTATACCTGTTTATTTACATGTTTTTGCTGCTGCCAAAGTGAAAGTCTATTTACCTGTATGTGTTTTTGCTGCAGTTGGCTTAGAGGCTTGTTGGAATACCCAATTTTGAGCTACCCAACAGTAGTCTGATGCCCGATGTTACCCAGCCTCATTTAACTTGTGGACTCTGTTGGGCATCCTTGCTGACTGATTAGAGTCTATTGACTTCCAATACTTGCATTATTTTCAATGCGGGCAACTGACCTTGGCACTGTTTAACTACAGCTGACTGTCTGCCTAATTTGGCTCCATATCTACTGCTGGTGGATAATTTATAGGCTGCTTGACAACAGTGCACTGCTTGCTGTTTTCCTGCTCTCCTTCTACTATGGGCTGTCTTTTTAGGTGCTGTCTGAATCACATATATGTGCTTGTTCTCAAGTACCTACTGTTATTGGATTTTAGGAGTTATAATACATGAGTGACTTTATCTATTAAGGAGAATGGATTTACAGCTTACACACCTCTTCTTCTGGTTGAGTCTAATAGAGACATTCTAGATCGGTTGGACATGCCTATTTTTATCTGAGCAGCATATGCTATAAGGCTTGCATCTATCTGGCAATCATTCTACAATACTTTATATTGTCTAGTTATATTGTGGGTCATGTGACATATATTTCATCTGACTATATCCTGCACAGCCAATGTTGAGTTGAATATTTACTCAGCTCTCTTATATTTATGCTGTCTACAGGGATCCTGTGTTAATTTTAAGGATCTATACCAGGGGTTCCCAACCCAGTCCTCGGTAACTCTCTTCTTAAATCTGACTAACCTAGCATGTTTCTCCTAACCTAAAAAATTAGACATTACTTGCAATGTACATAAAACCTTAGTATCTGTATTGTAAATTACATGACGCTCTGATGTTCACTTGATAATGATAAGCTGTATCCTTCTTTAAGTGTCAATAAAGAAGAGAATAAAAAAAATAAACCTGAAACAAAAAAACACTCTTTCATAACAATTTACTGAAATATAATGATCAAACAATCATATCAGTATAGTAATCACTTGAGAGAGAGAGAGAGTCCAACTCAATGGCATAGATCAGTGGTTCACAACCCAGTCCTCAAATACCTCCTAACAGATTTAGGGATTACCCTGTTGTATCTAAGGTGTTTTTTTTTTCTCTCTCTGAAGGTCTTACAAACACTTTTCAACAATGGTTTATATTGTAAACTAGAGAAGTGTTTGTTTGATCAAATAGAAATCCATTTTTTGGGTTATGTCATCTCGGCCTCTGGATTAAGTATGGATGCCAAGAAGTTGTCAGCCGTTGTTGAGTGGCCTTTGTCTCAGGGATTAAAACCTATTCTATAGGTTTTGCCAACTATTATAGGAGATATTTAAAGAATTTCTCTACCATTATTGCCCCTATCACTATTTGATTTGTAATTTATCTATCATTGCCCCTATCACTAATCTCAAAAAGAAGGCTGCAAACCACTGATTTGTCCCCTGATGGTCCCCTGATGATTGGTCCCCTTTGAGAGCCTGAAAAAAGCTTTTGTTTCTGCTCCTATCCTCAGATATCCTGACCCTTCACTTCCTTTTGTATTGGAAGTAGATGCTTCGGAGGTAGGAGTAGCAGCTATTCTTTCCCATCGATTGTCCCCTGACCAGCCTTTGCACACATGTGGTTTCTTTTCTAGAAAACTCTTGCAGGCAGAACAGAACTATGATATTGGCAATAGAGACCTATTGGCCATTATTGTAGCCTTAAAGGAGTGGAGACATCTCCTAGAGGGTTTCCAAGATCCTATCATGGTTTTGATTGATCACAAGAACCTCTTGTACCTTAAAGAAGCTAAACTGCTAAATTCCAGGCAGGCGAGATGATCTCTCTTCTTGTCCAGATTTAATTTTATAATCACTTTTAGACCTGTACCACGCAATGCCAAAGCAGATGCTTTGTCCAGGCAATTCGACATGAGTGAAGAGGAGAAGCCGGAGGAGTGTTTTATCATTCCCCCTGAAAGAACAACGGTCCCCACAACGGTCCTTTCTGTATCCTCTTCATTGTTAAGCCGCATCATAGTTACTCAATTTGAGTCCCCAGAAGACAAGCCTAGTGATAAACTGTTTGTTACCCCTACTGTCAGACAGGAAGTTATGTCTTTTCTCATGACAGCAAACCCGCCGGACATCCAGGTATAACCAAGACCACCAACCTTGTAACTTGTGACTTCTGGTGGCCTTCCCTAAAGAAGGACATAAAGGACTATGTGCTTGCTTGTGACAATTGTGCAGCAAACAAGACCATTTACCGGGTACCATGTGGATTGCTCCAACCTTTATATAATATAAAAAGTATAGAGAAATTACTTTTTAGTATAAACAATAGACACGTGGGTGCTATTCATCACCGGTATTCCCTCAAATACCGAAACAAACAATAGTTAAATGTAAAAGAGAATGCACACCAGAAACCACAAGAAATCTCTATCTTGGTTTAATAAGCCAACATTAGGTTTACAAATATAATACAACAACAAGTGATAATAAGCAGGCTAGAAATAATAATCAATAGTAAAGATTTACCACAAACCTAATAGGGCAGAAACACGAATCCAAAACAACCCCCCCCCCCCCCAACATTTCGGCACCTCCTGGCTGCCTTTATCAAGGGAGTTATCAAAGCACATTATAAATTAATAAATAATATAAAACAGCCTGTTATCATCCCTAATACGAAGAGTACTGTGTATCTCAAGGAACAAGAAGTTGCAACAGGAGTCTATCAGTATTAAAAGTTTGTTATTCAGTCATAAAAGACCAGAGGGTCCTAATAGCACAATATTATGTTGGAATCCTGTAACTTCCACAAAATATATACATCAAAAATTGTCAAAAAAAAGTATAGAAAAAAAAATGAAAAAAGTGAAAAAATAAAAAAATACAAATATATATATATATCATACTTTATACTATTTTTTTTCATTTGAGATATATATATATATATATCTTGTATATATGTATATATATATATATATATATATATATATATATATCTTATATATAAAGATATATATATATATATATATATATATATATCTTTTTTTCGTGTATATATATATATATATATATATATGTAGTAAGGCCTTTTGGCCTGTGTTTGTGGGAGGGGCGTATGACACACCCCTTCCCTACTTAAGGGACACCCCTTACCTGGCTCCATACCTTCGAGGTCAGCGTTGCATGAGAATCCACTTCCGGTTCACGTGCGGCGCCATCTTGCTTTTCAAAAAACCCGCGGTTTTCGTCTGGTGTAGCTGTGTCCAGGATTCCTTACAGGTTTTCCGCCCGTCCAGCTCCTCACAAATCCGGTCTTCGTCGCAGACTACGTCCTAGTGACTTCCAAATCGTAAGTTCGACGCCTGGATCATTCCCACGGCGTTGCGCTGTTAAACAGGCCTTACTTTACGGCCTAACACTTTACGGCCAGCTACACTTTCGGCTAATAATCCTTTTGTTAGTTTCTATACGAATGGTACTCATTCACCAGTACCCACTTCGTTTCAATTCGTTATCGCATATCATACGTACTCATTCAAACTAACTGTCTTTCGGTTTTCTGCATTTCTCATACACGTAACTTTCGCCTATTTCTGTATCAAACAGTTCTGGTCATTCAAGCGATATATGCTTTCGGCAGTTTTGCTCATGTCATTCACATCGCTATTCCTTTCATAGCTTGAAATACAGCACACTGCCTGTATACGTATATATATATATAAATAAAGGTTGGTTATTTACCTGTTTTATGTACAATCCATAGGATATGTTATTTAAATCTAATTATGTGTTATGTTATTTTGACTTTATATAATAGTTCATGTTTCTCATTAATTATATAGCAGGTATAGTACATAAATGTGATAAACTTTCTCTAAAGGTATTTCTGTATATTACGTTGTCACAACCATGTACACACGATTACATGGCACGTACACTTCTGACCTTTCTGCATGTACTCAACGATATATCGAGTATACAAGAACACGGTCCCAATATCACAAACTGTCGGGTTGAATCACACTTTTGGTTCAACCACTCATACGTCAACTTTTTCTGCATATGGTCAAGTTTCATATTTTCTACCTCACCCACATCTGTCATTTTATATCAAGGCTTATATAATCCATACCGGATAAATCACATAACTCCCTGCACCATGAATACTACAGTAGCATGGCCATATATATTTATAATTTTGGTCACCATGTAGACACATTATACGCACCCACTACCAGGGTAAATCCCTGCGTTACGGTTTTACTCCATAACAAATCAGGCAGGTTACTACCATGCTCAAAATTTTCCCCTCCTACACATACGGTCAAATTCAACTACAGCATATCTAGTCTACATTGGTATCACAGGATCCAATTCTCATACTATCATTTCTATTTCTACATTTAGGTTTATCCAGGTTTTTCTATACCTGACGCATCATATACGTATACATACTATCAGGTACGTAAGCCTGCTCACGTATCACATACGTTCTCCCTACATAGGACATAGAGTACTGGCAAGTCAGGGGTATAGGCCCAAATAGGTATCTACCCTCTTGGCATACTGCCTATAGTTTAGCGGTCCGCAAGGCCAACACCCCGCCTCAACGTTTCGAAGGCAAACGCCCCTCGAGCCACACGTGAGTAAGCCGCCTCCGTTATAGAGAGGGCGTCACCTGTCACTCCCTTCCCCTGTTTTCTTTTATTGTCACCGAGAGGCCTACGAATTCCTGCCACTACGATGGGTGGCCTCAATATCCCCTCGCGCCAACGCATAGATAGAGCCTCTCATAGCCACTTGGCAACTAGCAGGGCCTCATCTGTCACCAAAGAACAAGATACATTTTTCGCCTTAACCGGCATAGTTAGCCCGCCAGTACATCCCCTGGGGTTTCAACACACTAACGATATATTTTCTCATCTAGTATGTCTCAAGAAGGGTTAGAGGATTTCTCCATCCCGAGCACTCCGGTTAGACCAAATACCCCATCACCGGAAGAAGACAGGGCTAGTCCTGCATCGTTCAGGTCATGGACAATCCCTTGCATAACCAGCGAACTCAGGAGACGACACATTCCTTTCCCCGCTACTGCCAGGAAAGCGGAACTATACAAATTATTGCATGTCTCAACTGATAACTCTGACGCAGGGGAAGGGACTAGCCAGTCTAACCCGACAGATATACACGGCATGCTAACATCCCTCATGTCATCCATGGGCAAGGTCAACTCCAGGCTGGAGAAACTGGAATCGGTCACCACAGCCCTTACCATGGCTGGGTCAGCCACTGTGACCCCTCCGCCACTGGTCGAGTTGCCACTAGTTTCTCCAGCCACCACCTCTGACGAGCAGGAGGTTAACCCTGCCCATATGATACCTGAGCACCTTAAGAAAGACATCCTGGAAGGTAAAGATGTCAACTTAACTTCACTACTAATTGCCTCCCAGGATGTGGTGGAGCATAAAACGTATGCGTATGAGGATATTTCTGTGGTGGTCAAGTCCAGGGATGCACGCCTAAATAGGAAACTCACCATCCCGGAATTTGTGTTGGCTTTTGGCATCTACCGGGATGTCATATGTGTCGTTTACCCACACAGGCGTGAGGAATTTGCCATGTATATGCACAGGCTGGTGGACCTAGGCAATAAATATGGTGGATCGGCATTCTACGATTACCATAGATCTTTTTCTGCGAAAGGGTCAGGCGCCTTCTCACAGTACGGGACAAGGTCCAACTGGAGCAAGATAGACACAGTGATTTTCTGCAGACACTTTGCAGGTCTAAGGACGCCGGCTTGTGCATACTGCTCCTCCATGTCTCATTCGGCAAATTTTTGTCCCACCACTGCTAACGAGCATACCCACTTGCAAGGACCTAGCTCTGCTGGTCCTATGGAGAAAATATCTAAAGACAAACTGGGTAGGCCTATCAAGTTTCTGGGCAAATCCCAGATATGTAATAACTTTAATGTTGGAACATGTAATTACAGCGGTTGTCGTTTATTGCATATATGCTCAAAATGTTTCAGGGCACATGCTAAAATCATGTGTCCCAATAAAATGTATCCTAAACAGTACCTAACGTCTATAAACATATCCCTACTTGCGACATTTCTGTCACAGCATCCATCTACACATTTAGTAGATTTCATAATCTCTGGTCTTTCAGAAGGATTCCACACGGGTATCATACATATGCCTTCAGGAATCCTGGAATGTCCAAATCTACAATCCGCCCAACACAACCCTACAGCTGTTGACACACTCATAGCTAAAGAAGTGACAGAAGGTTTCTTATTGGGACCTTTTCAATCCCCTCCTTTCACTACATGGAGGACAAACCCTATCGAGGTTGTCACAGGGAAATCTTCCAACAAGCAGAGACTTATTATCGATTTATTGGCACCACACACCTCTACCACTCCTAGCCTTAACTCCCTAATACCATCGGAGGAATTCTCCCTGCAATATTCCACTATAGATCACGCCATTACGGCTATCATACAGGCAGGAGTTGGTGCATGGCTCAGCAAGACCGACATAACAAATGCCTTCAAACTACTACCAATCCACCCCACACTGTGGCACCTACATGGCATCAAATGGGCAGGGAACTACTACTTTTTCTCACGCCTAACTTTTGGTTCTAAAAGTAGTCCAGCCATATTTGACACATTTGCCGAAACCCTATGCTGGTTACTACTCAATATATCCAGATGCCCTACAGTCATACATTATCTGGACAATTTCCTACTGGTCGAGGAGAATTCTTCCCCTCCCAGTAGCCTCAAAGAAACCGTCAGCCTATTCAACCAGTGCTAGACTCATGCTAGACTTGGCCAACATGCAAGCTAGCCTACCACGCACTAAGGTAGAAAACATCCTGACAAACATCAACCTCTATATACAACTACGCACTTGTAACCACAAAGAATTACAATCTTTACTGGGGTCACTCAATTTTGCCATGCGTATTATACCTCAAGGCCGTGCTTTCATCTCACGTCTCCTCAGCATGTTCCCACTGTTTCTACATGATGCACACAGATTATCCCTAGATACCCAAGCCACAGCAGACCTACTCATGTGGAGAAACTTTTTAACCACCTGGAATGGTAAAAGCATGTTCCTCCCTCAATTGTCTGACACCTCTCCTACTGTTTGGTCAGACGCGGCGTCTACCACAGGTTTTGCAGCGATATTTGGGAACGAATGGC
Source organism: Pelobates fuscus (assembly GCF_036172605.1). NCBI lineage: Eukaryota > Metazoa > Chordata > Amphibia > Anura > Pelobatidae > Pelobates > Pelobates fuscus. The sequence goes on from NC_086318.1 coordinate 242,795,058, forward strand.
TTTGGGGCAGCTGGCCTTCAGAGTTTCAGGACCTGGAGCGTTTTTCCTCCACCTCAGCTCTTTTTGAGATATATCCCATCGTGGCGGCTGCCGTGGCATGGGGACATCTATGGACAGGTTCATCAGTAAGGTGTTACTCAGACAACCAAGCAACCTGTTACATTATTAACAAAGGTCGCTCCAAATCCCTTACTATCATGAGATTTCTGAGGAAACTCACTTGGTTGGCAGCATGTCATAATTTCTTCTTGCATTGTGTTCATATTCCAGGTATATGTAACGAGGCAGCTGATAATTTGTCTCGTTTTAAATTCCAGGCCTTTCATCAACTTCTCCCGTCAGCCGCGCTCACAGCCACGGCCACTCCACTGTTCCATCAGCTAGTAATGGACTAGACGCTATCATGCAACATTGCAGAACGTTGTCCCAACTAGCTCTATCTACAAATACCCGGAAAACCTACAACAGAGCTTTCAGTTTATTTAAAAGATTCCTTTTGGAACACAACATATTACAACCGTTCATCATGACATCTTTTTTAGGTTTTGCCTCTTTTTGCCACATCAAACTCAAACTTTCACAATCAAACTATATCTTACAGGCATCCAACATCACATGCTGACATTACAACCCAACAACTCAAGTTTTATGTCATCATACCAAATTAAGAACATCCTTAGGGGTATACAAAGATCCGAACCCCTGCATACAGCACAAAGGCTTCCTATAGATTTTCATATCTTTAAGGAATTATCACAACTACTAGATCTAAAACCCTTCTCCATCAACACAACTCTAGTCATCAAAACAGCAATTTACGTGGCTTTTTATGGGTTTCTGAGACCTAGAGAATTTACCGCCATCAATACAACACAATCCGCTCACCTACTGCTCCATTCGCACTTAACCAAACATATGGACTATTATATCCTGACACTACCTCATTCCAAAAACAATCAACATGCACCACCAGTAGATGTTAAATACTATCCGACTCACAACAGATGGTGCCCCGTCCAAATACTGGACTCTTATACAGAGAGTCACAAGGCACCGCCATCACAACCACTTTTTGTTCTACGAGGTTCAGTACTCACTACTACCACCTTCATGACCCACGTCAGGTCGTTACTAACACAGCTTGGACTCAAGCCAGCTAACTATTCAGGCCACTCCTTCCGCATAGGAGCGGCCTCCACAGCCTCCAGTGTACCGGAACATACCGGTTAATGTTATCAAGACACTGGGGCGCTGGAAATCATCCGCTTACACACGATACATTCCTACTCCTCTTTATCAAACTCCTTTTATTACATCTCTTCTTGGTGGGCCCTCTTTATTTACAGGCCTACCTCATCGTCGGTTCCGGCACACCACAACCGACTTGCTACTTTTATACCATCCTACACTTATTAAGGTCTTATTACTCTATACCATCATGAGCCCTTCACACAAATGTATATATACACGAAAAAAAGAGTCTTTACTAGGGTATCAGTCCAATCTCACCCATTTTGCACTGTAGAAGCAGGTATCCAACACTTGTCTTTATCAGCGTATCAGTCTGATCTCACCCATTTTGCACTGTAGAAGCTGGTATCCCACACTTGTATCAGTATTGGCAAGGCAGGCCTGTTATTAAAAATTACATTTTATTAAATAAAATTCATATAATTAAAAATGCAAATTCTATAATCAATGAGAGAAAGCTGGATAGGCTTTGAACCCTTCTGATTAGCAGCTTCAATCACAATATAAAGTGCATATCTGCAAGTACTGTTTGAGTAAAGGTAAGTATAAAGTACTAGAGGTGACTTACAGAAGCCACTGACATCAACTATCCCTTCATAATATACTATACAAAATATACAGCTCAAAGTAAAGTGCAGAAAAATGGATTGCACAAAGTAAGTAAGAGTGGGGAAAGAGAGGGGCGGAGCCTAACTTCCAAAGCGAACGGACGCATGCCTCTGCAGCTCCGCACACAAACCGACTAAAGAAGCTTTTTTCACGGGCAATAACAAGCGATATCGAGAGCCCGGACAGCACACCCGCACATTTAAACAGCATGGGGCGTAAGAATAAGAAAGCCAAACCAGATCGTCCCAATATGGGAATGGATATTGGCGAACTATGGTGCCAGGCGCATGGCGCAACTGGGCCCAAGATGGCCACGATATTCGGCGGCTGTTCCGATTTCTCGGAGGACCTAGCCTCAGAGGAGGACGAGACCTTCCTACTCAGACCGACGAAACCCCTGCCAAAACGAACAGACCTGGACACATCTCCGGTCACCATATCGGCACTAAAAGGGCTCCTAGCGGATCTACAGACCACCCTACAGGCAGACATAGCCACGATGAAGGGAGGCCTACAGGGCCTAACAGACCGCATGGGGAACATGGAAACAAACGCCCAAAGAGACTCCCAGCGGATACAGGCGCTGGAGGGGGCAGTACGGGACCTCCAACAGCAGAATCAGGCCTACGAACGCCGCTTTGCGGCCCAAGAAGACCTGCGCCACAGAAATAATCTGAAAATAAGGGGGGTACCCGATACGGTCCCCGAAACGGAGGTGCCGCATTTAATCGGGAGGATGATGGGGGACTTACTGCCGCCAAAACAAGCCAAAGCCACTCCTCTGGACAGTCTCTAACGAATCCCTAAGCCGGCCAAAGCCTCTTCAACCGCCACGAGCGACCTGATCATTCAATTCCTGCAATGGAGCGGATAAGACGGCAATACTGAAGGCACTCAGGGGCAAGCCGAACTACAGGTTCGAAAACATGGCACTAGAATTCTACAGCGACTTGTCGGGCAGCACCATGGCCTGGAGACGGTCACTCAGACCCCTTACCCTATTGCTCTGCCAACGCAACATCGGATACCGCTGGCGCTCACCTCGCATGCTCCAAGCAACACACGGGGAGACTGTTTACTCTATCCAGAGCCTGAGCGATGCAACCGCGCTCCTACGAGACCTGGGACTCTCACAGGACTACCTGTCACAGCCACAACCGCAACCCAATAACAGACCCACACACGCCTGGGACCCGAGTAGGGTCACACCGTTCATCCCACGAAGACCCACGGCTGAAACGTCGGCGGCGGCACCCACATGAGGCCCTCTGGGGCTCCCTGATAAGACCTCACCTTGACCGGGACACTCTCCTGCTTATCTTCCGCTACTGATTTTTTTTTTTTTTTTTTCCATCACTCCCGTTATGTTCGGGGCTGCCTTGCAGTCTATGTTATTTAATATGCTTTTGCCACTTATGGCTTTATAACTCACGAGTGTTATATGTTATGACTTTATGTTTTCCCTCTGACGGGCGTTTCACCAACACTAATAGGACGACTCACACTGCCACAGTCAGAGACACCCATAATCGCGAAGGCGAACTCGCTTAATCGAGAACCTCCCCTGGAGCTATAGCCTACCTAGGCCCCCAACCCACGAAGGCGCACTTAGTCACCCACTCACACCGACCTGCACGACCTGACTTACGACTTGAAACTCAGACACATAGACAGGAACCATATCGGAGGACACTTAACATTAGACCCCTCAGATAACACAACACACAGGGCACAGCCTGTACCTAGACCTAACCATCTCCATTCTCACCTAGACAGCACAATTAATCTTTTAGCTGACCAAGCCGCACTGCCAATAGGACTGTACCCTAAGTACCCACCATACTTAACACTACAGCTGTAATTTTCTTATCTAGTTTAAACCTGTAATGCTCCTAGCGACACGACTCCTCTGGACTAATATTATCAAAAAATAATGTGCTGTTAATCCGTATGCCATATTAACCAATTGTCTATACTCACCTTTCTAATGCTGTTGTGTTTGCGTCTCATTAGGTGACCGTGCATGCGTGGCAAACCACCCTGGAATGCAACCAAGCTTTATTGATGCTTTACACATCCACAGCTCTGTACTGGCTAACTTGGCACAGTTCAGAATTGCTGTACTATGGATTTACAGAAACGTCTATGCATGTATTGCTAATCAGGAAGTCTCAGCCCAGAGGAAGGGGAGGCCTGTGAATTTATAGGCTGTATAAACCCCTCCCACAACTACAGGCTCCACCTTTCCATTTGTAGTCGGGGACAATAAGCAGAGTTATAGTAGTGGTATAAGTCGGTTGTGGTGTGCCGAAACCGAAGTTTGGGTAGGCTTGTAAAAGAGGGCAAAAAGTAACAGTTTAATCCTTAGTACGTGTTGACATTACATAGCCAGTACTTTAAATGCCTGTCTCAGTTCCCTTTCTGTTTGAGGGATATCTGGTGTTTTTTGAGAAAAAAAACATCTTAGAATCTAAGGTGTTTTTTTTCTTCTTTTTCTAAACACCTTAGACACACCCAGGTAATCCCTAAATCCTGGACTGGTAGGGAGTCCTTGAGGACTGGGTTGAGAACCCGGGGGCAACAGGGTGGTAAGTAATATATTAAAGGTGCTAGGAGATACCCAGTTCACACACCCTTTATGAATGCAAAATATCCTATTTAATGTGTACAAAATGAATGTCAGGATGCATAGAAAATATAGTAGATACATTTAGTTTGATTGATGCATGCAGACAACCCTTCTATTGGTGTCCAAAAAAAAAAAAAAAAGTCGATATACTGCAGTTGCATATTATGTGAAAAGATACAAAGATAAATGTAATATAATCAATAGCCAGTTATTTTGAAAGGTATAAGCTACAGTTAAAGTAATAAGAAATACAAAAAGCTCTTTTTGAGTAAGTCTTTTACATTTCTGTTTTCAACTTATCATTGTTATCATGTACTCTCCAACTATATAATTCAAAGTGGGTGGCAATTTTAAAACTAAATATTTCTATCTGAGAAAAAAAAATCTGATACCAGAGAGAATCAGTCAGGGGTCTAAAATAAAGTGGTCTGAATATTTTCTAAATGCACTGTGAATGCCTGTACTTTTGAGGATTTCTTATGTTCTGACTTTCATTATTGCCTTTTATTAGTTTTTTTTAATGAGTTTTATATTTATTAATGATATAATGTGAACCATTGCTGATTTTATTGATTATTAAAAATTTTCATGAGTATTAGATACTACATGGTAGAACTAATAATTACTCACTGGAGCTGTGTGCACTGGGAACTAAGTGTAGTGCTGCATTTGCACAAAAAAACAGATGCATTTTGGGTGCCCAGGTAATCCAAGTAAGTTGTCAAATAGAAGATATAAAGTATGTTGATATATTAAAAAAATAAAAATAAAAAAGCAATCCTTGCTATATAGATATGAAACACATTCAAGATCACAAAGATATTTTAAGTCTTGGAAAAGTTGTTATATTGGCATTATACTCTGGTGGATGTATGTCATTTATGCACTATTCCTATTAAACGGGCACAGAAAGGAGCGCTTCTTTCATTTCTTAATGCATCTACCGGAGTATGGTGTACATAATATACATCATCTATTTGACAGATTTCAGGAATTGAAACACCAGCATCTGGGATTTGACTAAGCATGGGAGACTTCAAAGTAAGTGGATACTTATGTATAAATAGATAATTGAGAAAGTTACAACTTTCTGGTACACTGTAAAAATGTCTTGACGTCTTACTATGGGATGGCTTCATGGCACCACTATAGTTGGCTGTCATGGTTATGGTGCCTGGAGTCTTCCTTTAAGAAACTGCACATACGACAGTATCAGAAAAGACACATGGGAAAGTATCAGAAAATACTGGAAGAGTTTAACAGAGAGATAGGCTTTTCTTCTAGTGCTATATTTCAGAGACCCTTTAAACATATTGAGAACATTTTTTGAGACATTGTGGCAATTATTCACAAGAAGTATATTACCATTCTATGTTCCTGGAGGGCAGATGTGCTTGAAACAGCAGTGGAGAAAACACATTCTGATTAATATTGTCTCTAAAAAAATATTACCAGGTTACTTACAATACAAGCTATAGTGATATGATTGCTAAGAACTTCACATATATTTTGTTCTCATATATTAGTGATAAGATGTGTAAGGATGGTTGTGGTATTATTAAATGCAAACCCCAGCAGCTATATCTTTTTGCATGACCAATTTATTACTACACGGCACAGGAGCAATAGCTTCATATAGAAGGCCTCGAAATACAGTCAATAAATATGCCATAGACCAAGCTTTGAGATAAGAAAAAGGCAGATGTAATCAAACACAGTTATAGTAACACTGCAGAAAACATGAAGCAAACATTAAAAATGTAATTGCATCAGCCAATAAGATAGATTGCATGATTGCATGTGTACTCCTTGGTGTATCTGGTTTGCTTTGGTTCGTAAGATCAGGTATAGGATAAAGAAATATGCATAAGCCTAACCATTTTTTTTTATTTTTTTATTTATTAATTTATATTTTGCACTTGAATAACTATCTCCCTTTTTAATGCCTGGATGGACACACCTGCTAAAGTAAATACACTGTAGCCCTTTTATTTTAGTTTATCTTTTTATTCTTGTTGTATTGCTTCCAAACAAGTCCTCTCCATTTTGTCCTAATGGCTGTGCAAAGATAAATATACACTAGATAAAGGGAAGACAACCTTTTAGTGGTATTGTGCCAAAACAAGATCTGGAACTCTCTTGGCATGCTGATCCTATTTTTAAATTGAGGTATTATATGTTTCCCTGTTGTGCTTGTTATTTATGGGTGCTGCTGTTGCTTTGTAACATTTTATTTGTGTGTATGGGGGCTGTTATATTGTGTATGGTCCTGAGTAATTTTTGGTATTGTGTAAAGCAGGGTAAAGCAATATGCATAATCCTAACCAATATCTTTCTTTTGTTTCCCCTTTGAGGTTATCTCCTACTTTGACCATTCCAATGTTTGAACTAGGGGAAACTTCAACATGATTGTTGACCCTAAAATGATTACCTCTGAATCCTACCATTGCTTTTTATTTTACATCTTACATTTAACTGATCAATGGTAACATTTGAATTGTAATACCAAATAATTCACTCATTATACATATTACAGCATTGTCCTTCTATTTGATAACTATGGATCAGGGGCAGGGATGGGTTCTTGCCCAGTTGCAACAGAGGCAACATATTTCTTCTTGGAGATTCCATTTGTATCTTTCAAACAAATAGCAGTGAGCTGATGTGTTCAGTAGCCCATCAGTATTTTCAGGTGTGATTTTGTAAGCAGTTGGCTGAAAACCTCCAGTCACAGGAAATCAAATAGTTCATTTATTTATTTTGTATTATTTTGTTCTGTCCTATTGTACATAATAGCAGATTGGTCCTGCTCTTTGTGTGAGGATTTTCTAGCATTCCTGGGGTTAATAGAGGCATTTATCAGATTGTGGCAGTGTTCAGTCAGATCTGTTTATACTTGTTGTCTGCTTTAAGCAAACAGCCAGTAATAAGTTGCCTTAGGATTAATGTGAGGTTCTTGACATATATCCACCTGCTTGCAGAGAACGGGATAACATGTCTATCTGTAATAGAGGAAGGTATTGATAACTCTCCCCTGGTTCGATTGGCAGAGCACTAACTGACTGGAAGTGCAGAACATTCATTTCACACAACTGTAGTAGGTGGTTTGTTAAACCTAGATTATCTGGAATTTTGCACGTAAATATTGTTTTACTTCAGGAAAACTACTTGGCACCCTTGATTACTTTTAGGCTGCTGTCAGGCCACAGGCCCATTGCAGGGGCTGCTGAGAGACAAGTTTTACATTGCACAGGTTGCTGTCAGTTATTGCTGGGCTACTTGAACTAATTAGGAACTCAGCTTCCATTTCCTGATGTTTTGTTTTCCAAAATTGCTATACGAATTAATATATTCTTGAGTGGTACTGAGTTGGGCTCAATTGTGGTGGAACTTCTGTGAGCAGGGCTGCCTGACACTGCTCAAGATCAATAGGGACCACCCCAAGTCTGCCCATTGAGCACACCCCTGAATCCACCCACACTGCCCCTAAATCCACCAACAAGGATGCAGTGTGTTTGTGTAGTGGATGCAGTGGATGTGTTTGTGTAGTGGGGGCAATGCAGATAAAGTGGATGTGGTGTGTGTGTAGTGCATGTGTAGTGGATGCAGTGTGTGTGTAGTGGATGCAGTAGATGTAGAGTGTGTATGTGTTTAGTGGATGCAGTGGATGTGTAGTGGTCAAGGTCTCCTGAGAGTTGTAGAGCATCTGGAAGCTGAAGATTGCATGTGCTATGCCCCCTCTTCACTATATAGGCAGCCAGGGGCCAACAGTGGCACTGGTAGAGCTAACCTAGAGAGAGCCCTGGTGCAAGACTTTTTTTGGGCCCCCATCTGTTGAACAACTCCCAAAATGCTTTGCCAGCTGGGGATCTACAATTTTCTCATTGTCGCAGGGTTACATTTAGCACTGAACAGTGTTTATGTGCTTTAGTGTAAGCATGTTTTTGTATGCGTGTGTGAATGTTGGTATTTACATGTAGTTGTGCGTTTGTGTGTAGTGTATACATTGCTACAAAACACTGATACACATACATGCACACACATTGATACACATACAGATACAGAGACACACATACTGACATACATGTAAATACACAGACACACACAGACACACCAACACACAGGTTACACACACAGATATACACTAAGATAGACATACAGAAAAAAATAGACATTTGTTTCCTCCAGTATACACATTGGAAACTAAATACCCTGGCAAACAATACGATTTGATTATAAACGCATCTCTGGAAAACTCAAAAACCAGAGGGGTTTCCATAATTGTATTTAAGGAGACCAACTTAAAAGTATTATACCTAGAATGTGATTTGAAGCAAGATATATAATACTGATTTGTGAAATAAATGGTGCCATTTTTACTTTGGTAATTCTCTACATTCCTAATACCAGATAGATATCTTTTTTAGAAAATATTTTCAATCAAGTAGATAAGATTGTTATGGGAAGAACAATATATGCAGGGGATTTAAACTGTGTTGCAGATGCAGCTCTTGACAAATACTTAAATAAAGAGAGAAGATGGACAAAAGAACAGTTAGATTATCTATATCTTTAATGACATTATTAAAAAAAATCAAACTATATGATATTTGAAGATGAATGCACCTTCTAGACAGAGACAACACCCATTTTTTAGCCAGATACTGTTTATATGCAAGGCTTAATATGATTATGGACAATATAAATTCTGTCCATACAATAAATACAGCTTTAATAAAAACAATTACTTGGTCAGACCACAATGTTATCATCTGGTCATTTAAAAGCAATTCCAAAGAGAAAATTAGGAATAACTGGAAAACAGTCTCTCATATAATCAAGAAAAAGAAACGAACTAGTAGAGCCGCATTAGATACACACGAAAGTGGGGGGTAACCCCAAAGTAGAAAATAGGAAACACAAGAAATGATGTATCTAATGTATAATGCAGACTGTATGCATAAATGGGATGTCAAGATAGCCAGTGGACTTATTATAGGCCAGGTAGACCAATTTTTATTCTGATAAGCACAAAAAATAATAAAGTTTTATTAAACAAAATATACGTATGGTGTGAAATAAGCACCCCAAAAATGTGAATTAAAAATAAATACTAGACGAATCTGTGATACAGATACAGGATGTCTAGCCCACCAGTGTCAAAAACAGGTAACTGTCAGTAATAATGCAGACTAGAGAGCGGAGCGCCGATCTGCGAGCTAGACAGTTGATTACACTGTCTGTCTCGTCAGGTAACAATAGTAAGCTGATGGGTTGCAAAGTTAATCAAAAAAAGTCTGCAAAAACCACCTTGCAACTTCTACAAGATATGACAGTCCCCCCCATACACCATGTTGGCCAGTCTGGATGTGGTCGCCCTATATACAAACATACCTCACCATATGGGCCTTAGAGCGTGTGAACATTTTCTGGAAAAAACTTCTTATAGTAACTTTCAAAAGAAGTTTTTTATCAATGCCCTCAACTTTATACTGACCCACAATTATTTCACCTTTAATGGACAGTATTATCTACAAACATCCGGGACCGCTATGGGCACTACTTGTGCACCCACATACGCCAACCTATTCCTGGGATGGTGGGAGCAACAGATCGTCATGTCAGCAACATTTGACCAGTACCATGGTTATATTTTGAGCTGGCATAGATACATTGACGATTTGTTGCTCCTCTGGACAGGTCCCACTCATACTTTTGAGGAGTTCGTACAGACCCTCAATGACAATGAGATTAATCTAAAGCTCACTCACGTGATTGATGAACACGAATTGGTGTTTTTAGACCTGAAAATCATACTCACAGAAGCAGGCACCATCCAAACTGAACTATTCCGTAAATCCACCTCGACCAACAGTCTTCTCCACTGGCAAAGTCATCATCCCTTCAAATTAAAAGCATCCATTCCTTTCAGCCAATATCTACGGGCAAGAAGGAACTGCTCCGAAGATTTGACATATGATAGAGAATGCAAACTGTTAAGGTCCAGATTCAAAGAGCTGGGATATCCGAACCGCATCCTGAAACAGGCATTTCAAAGAGCCAGCGGAATCAACAGACATCAGAGCCTCACCACAATCAAACCTAAAGTGGACTCCAAAACCCCGAGATGTGTCGCGACTTTTGATCAAGGCTGGAGGACAATGTCAAATATACTCCACAATAACTGGCCCATTCTGCTTCACAATCCATTCCTCAAAGACATTCTACCAAACTATCCACCCCTCACAGCACGGAGACCTACAAACCTACAAGACCTTCTGGTCCACAGCCACTTGTCACCACCACCCTCACCCAGTAACTGGCTATCCAGTACCAAAGGGACGTACAGGTGTGGCCATTGCAAGGCCTGCCAGTACATCACACCCTCAAAGACGGTTCAATCGACACAATCCAAGATTACCATAACCACTAATGCTTTGGTCAACTGCAGCACCACCTGGGTTGTATATCTGATAACATGCAGCTGTGGAACACAATATATCGGCAAGACATTCCAACAGTTCCGCAGGAGGATTTTGCAACACATCAATTCCATTGACAATACCATTAACCCTACACCAGTGGCCAGACACATCAGGAATTTCCATGATGGCAAACCTGAAAATCTTAAATTCCAGGCAATAGAGAAACTATCGCCCAATCCAAGAAAAGGACATTTTAATAAAACACTACTACAAAAAGAATCCAAATGGATCTATCTCTTTAAAACTTTGGCTCCATCGGGACTGAATGAAGAATTTAACTACACCGCATTCATTCACCGATGACAAGCACTATACATTATATCTACAGCACTTATGTTGCATTCACATCACTTGAATACTTCTTAGCTAAAAATTATCTAATTACACAAATTTGTTACATTGCACCTATATTTTATGATCTTGCCAGTTAACCATAATAGGGCAACAGTATCGTATGCACTGTACCATTCTTGTTGTGGGGACCTAATCACTAAATTTTAGTGTGGTTCTTGCCCTTTCTCTGTCCACTTACGTTTTGTCTATTGTCTTCCCGTTTGTATCTATCTTTACGTAGTTTGTCTAGTTGCAGCCACCGTGTCTGCCTCAGGTATCCATTACTGAGACAGTAGTGACTAGCAACTTTGTCAGTTACTGTGTGTGTTCTTAGCATTACTGAATTAAACCATATATTTTTAATTATTTTCTTACACACTATCTAGAGACACTCTCCTCTCTCTCTTCTTGTATTTATCTATCTAGGGTTATCCCCTGCGCTGTCACTGAAATCCCTTATTTACTACTATAGGACCAACCCTCTATTACAAAAAATAATAAAGTTTTATTAAACAAAATATACGTATGGTGCTAAATAAGCACCCCAAAAATGTGAGGTAAAAATAAATACTAGACGAATCTGTGATACAGATACAGGATGTCTAGCCCACCAGTGTCAAAAACAGGTAACTGTCAGTAATATTGCAGACTAGAGAGCGGAGCGCCGATCTGCGAGCTAGACAGTTGATTGCACTGTCTGTCTCGTCAGGTAACAATAGTAAGCTGATGGGTTGCAAAGTTAATCAAAAAAAGTCTGCAACACTAAAGAATTTAGGAAATCTGCAACACTGGTTACTTGGTGGGTGATATGACAACAGAGAATGGAAGAGGAATAGTCTGATCGATAGGATGACATAACGAAAGACTAAAAGAACACAGATTTAATATGACCAGCCTCTGTCAGCACTTAGCTAAGTTCACTAGCTCGTCGAGCTAGGTGTAGCGAAATGCGCACCTCAGAGGATTAGGGTGTACTGCACTTCTGGATCCCTAGTGCAGTGCACGGACTGGCGACCGCGCTGTCCTACTTAATATATCTTTTCATTTACTTTATTTCTTTTTCTTTTTCACCTCACTTTGATTTGTGATATTATTTTAGTAATTTACCACCTGGGGGTTGGGGTTAGGTGCCCTTGAAGGCACGGGTTTACCATTACAGGGGTTGTTAATATTCTTATTTAGTTATAGCCTCCGAAGCACACAGAGTGCTACTTTCAATAGATACTTTGTAGCCTTGTCAACTGCTACTTCATCTGTATCTAATTTTTTTTCCCCTATTCTCCCCCCCCCCTCTCCCTCTCTACTTGTTCAACTGTCAGTTCTGGTATCGTAGACAGATGCCGGGTGTACCGACCTAACTCTTTGTATACCCGTCCCTACGCTACATAATTACTATTTCATTCTTCTCTCGTTCCCTGCAACCATTTATCGTTATAATTATCTAATAGTTGTCACGGCAGAGAAACCGAGGATTCAAATAAGCTCCTTAGTATATCATTGTCAGTTGTATTAAATCGATAACGTCGGGTATACCGAGGATTGATATAGTTTTCAGTTACATCACTGCTACTTGTAAAGACCGATTACGATAGATATATTGAGGTTTTTGATGATTATTAAGCATATTATTGCTACCTACAAGGACTGACTGCGGCATTAATTACCAAATTGTCAGACTATTGTCCATTCTGAACAAATTATCCAGTATCTATCACTGACAGCGACGTGTTCTCTGTCAGTAACTGCTAACTTAGCTAAGTGCTGACAGAGGCTGGTCATATTAAATCAGTGTTCTTTTAGTCTTTCGTTATGTCAACCTAGCGATCAGACTATTCCTCTTCCATTCTCTGTTGTCATATCACCCACCAAGTAACTAGTGTTGCAGATTTCCTAAATTCTTTAGTGTTGCAGACTTTTTTTGATTAACTTTGCAACCCATCAGCTTACTATTGTTACCTGACGAGACAGACAGTGTAATCAACTGTCTAGCTCGCAGATCGGTGCTCCGCTCTCTAGTCTGCAATATTACTGACAGTTACCTGTTTTTAACACTGGTGGGCTAGACATCCTGTATCTGTATCACAGATTCGTCTAGTATTTATTTTTAATTCACATTTTTGGGGTGCTTATTTCACACCATACGTATATTTTGTTTAATAAAACTTTATTATTTTTTGTGCTTATCAGAATAAGAATTGGTCTACCTGGCCTATAATAAGTCCACTGGCTATCTTGACATCCCATTTATGCATACACTCTGCATTATACATTAGATACATCATTTCTTGTTTTTCTCATATAATCAAGATCACATAAAACAAAATATCTGACAGACTGTTATTTTACTGAAAACATAAACTCTGTGGATTCTTACACATTATGGATGGCTTATAAATGTGTGGTATGTGGTTATCTAATTAAGATAAGCTCCATAATATATATATATATATATATATATATATATATATATATTTTTTTTTTTTACAGGGAAATAAACCTTACAAATCTTCTCGTAATCTTTATATAATTTAGAAAATTTGAGCAAACAAAATCCATCAAAAGAATACTCTATTGAAATAGATACAATGAAAAAACAAATAAACAGCTTAAACACAGAAAGAATTAATAGGAAACTGGAAATTTTAAAACAAAAATGGTACCATAAAAGTAATAAATCAGGTAAGATGCTAACCAATAAATGAAGAAAAGATGTGACAAATAAAATAATCTATAAAATAATAGAGAATAATAAGACCCATATGTCACTGGAAGAGATAGGATGTATATTTAATTAATACTGTTATAACTTGTATAATCTTGCACAACATTTTTATTTCTAAAATTAATGAAAGTGACCTGTTGGAAATTAATATTCCTTTTGAGTTAAATGATTTGATATCAATAATGAGGCTTGTAACGGAATCACCCGTACTCCGACCGAGTACCTTCCGTTGATGGACGCTTCCTAGCTTGCGCACCGGACACCACAACCACTGCAGACTCCACAACCACCGTAGCTTAACTGGAGTCTCGCCGTTTTCCTTCCACCCTGGGGAAAGACCTCTTCCTTCCACCCTGTATGAACCTCCGACATCCAGGACCGTGTGGGGAAGGCCTCTCCTCCAGGAGAGCGTAACAGGAGCAAGCTCTCAAAAGAGCTAAGTGATTAAAGCTCAAGGGAGTATGCAGAGCATAGCAATCCCCAGTGTGAGTATAGCTGTCCCCTCCAATCACGAGACAAGACTACATGTTAAGGGTCAAGAAGATCTGTTTAATGCACACAAAAGGACTTTCTTTTATACAAGTTTTCAGGCCAGAGGCACACCCCCTGGACCTGGTAGAAAACTGTGACAAAAGGGACTCAAACCAATGGGAACACTTATTAACAAAATAACACTCCCACATACACAGTAAAATCCCTCCCCTCTATCCTGGAGATAATTGGCTTAAGGAACTGCAGTAAACTCAATTATCTCCAGGTACAGAAAATATCTCCATTTTACACTAACACTAAAATACTTAAAAATACATAAACATACAGAATTCCTATTATATTACACAGAACCCCACATTTAACCTATCCCCAGATAGCTCGGATCTGAGCGCCCCCAATATAAGTGAACAGCGCTCTGATCCCATGAACAGAGTAAATTTGCCAAGGGTTAAAGTTTTGCAAGGGCTGATGAGAAATTGAGGACGGACAAAGCAGCCAGTTTAAACTGGTCTGGCAGTGTACCTGGGACAACGCCCTGCTGGAGAACAATGGGATAGGTATTAAAGGGGGAGGGGAAGAGGCACATTCTCCCATGGAATCAAAGGGGCAGAAACAGTCTTTTAAAAGCCAATAAGCCCAAATAGTGTTTTTAAAGAGCACAATCTCCCAGGGGCCATAGTCACAAGGCAAGAGGCTGGCAAGCAGGCCTCTCCAAGACCAAGTGGTGAAGGGCACTGTGTCACAGGGCTATCAAGAATACTCCCATGTGTAAAATTACAAGCTTAATATAAATACGTCTTCAGTTATGTCCAAAAATATAAACAAAGGTTCATTGCACTTCTTAAAGACCTATTTTAATTTTCTATATGTAGACAATTTTTCTTATCTTGGTATAATAATAACAAGCAAAGTCGAAGAACTGATGTAATAATTGGAAACACTTTGATATATCTCTAAATGGGAGACTTAATACAATAAATTCTTATATAATCCCAAAATGGTTATATGTATTTGGCAATTTACCAATCAAAGTTGCATCTCATTGGCTTAATCTAATTCAATCTTCTTTTTCTAAATTTATATGGATGGGGCAAAAGAGCCAGATTTAATATCTCTGTTTTATCTTAAAAAAGGTATAATGGATATGATATCCAATTATTAACATATTTACAATTCTACAATGATTAAACACACAGACATGTTTCAACTTGAATCATCCCTTACACAACCATGGTTTAAAATAGAAAAAACACAATATAGGTAGATCCAGGTATTCAGGATACCAAGTTAAAAAGCTGCTGCTCAATAGGCACACTTCAAAGAAGCCTATGGTGACAAAATCTAAACCAATAATGTAAGTGTCGAAAAAAAGAATACAAACAAAAGAGGGCGCTAAATGCCTAGGCAAAAAACGAGAAACGACTAATTTAGCAACCAAATCAATGCATAAATGTCATAGTTTATTAATAAAATAAATGTGAATAAAATAAATAGATAGATAAACAGTACAATTGTAAGACCAGGATATATAATCCAGCACCAACGACTGGGGTGTATAGCAAGGAACAACCAAAAGCCCAACTGGTCACGACTCCTGGGGGCTAAAATACCTTCTGGTGGAAACACCATGGTTGTAGTATGGTCTTTGTACTGCAAAATCAGTCTGTGTCTCAACGCTTTTCATCCCGTGATATTCAGGACTTCCTTAGGAGCTGGAGATGATCTGTAGACCCCTCCAAAGTCTCTTCTTAAATGTTGGGAATCTTCGCACTCAATCAGATTCCACACAGATGACTAGAGAACCAGAAGGAATGGAGTGGAGAGATAACTACGGAGTCCAAAAGTGCTAGGCAAAAGTATGGGATATATTTTCTACAAATACATACTTTTGCCTTGCAGTTTTGGACTTTGTATTGATTCGTTCACTCCATTCCTTCTGGTTCTCTGGTCATCTGTGTGGAAACTTCTTCAAAAGGAAGCACGTGGGACATACCTACTGGATACAGTGGCCTCTCATGGTCTCAATGAGCAGCTTGAATGGCACTGGTTCCTGTAGGTGTGTTACTGTTTTGCACCCACCTAATTTCCAGGAATACATTTTTATTTTCTCCCTATGATCTTCTTAGCTATTTTTTGTAGAGTTACAGTGCTCCTGTCTCTTTAAATGTCCTGTGTTAACATCAGTCTTTTTCTTTCCACCAGATGAGCTCCATCTATTCCCCACTATTTTTGGGGGGTTTCTTTGCTTAGACCCTACTTATTTCCATTCTGGGTAGGTACTTTTTGCATATATTTTCTGTATATTGTTATTACTATTTTTGTGCACTGTGTATTTGGATTCCTTCTGATGCCTAGTTATGATTATTTTTCTTTCCCAGTATTTTACTTTATTATATTATTATATTATGTACTTGATTATATTTTGAACTACTTTCTTATTGCATTATAATAGGGCTTACACCAATTTAATGTTTATATGACTTTTTAAGCTTTTCTATTTGCTCCTTTTGAGGAATCTTTATCTGTTTTTGATTGCTTTACCCTATTTAATGCTTTCTGATCTGCAAGGCAATCAGGAGATCAGTGTAGAGCCTTTTCCTTACTTTTGTTTATTGTTGCTTAGCAAGGTGATGCTGGGAAACATGACAAGATGGTGACCGAATCCCAGGAGGACTCCAGTCATTCACTAATCACAGAGAGGGGGTGGCTTTGGACTTAATCACTGTTTTTTTCATATATATAAGGGTGAGAGTGTAGTAAGGTGGGAGGGACATGGTGCATTGAGAAAGGGAATATCCAAAACATTAGTGATATGCTGTCCTTCAAATAAATACCAGTAGCACCTTGGTATGCACACAGCAACTTTCTGCGCAGCCTCTTGTTTGTTCTATCTACCCTGTATGTTTCCATTGCATGAGCAGCAGTGTGGGGCTTTTTACTGCATAAGTAAGTACAATTTGTTTTCCCCCCTGTCCAGATCCTCATATCTTTTTCTTTTTTTCAGGAGCCAGGCAGTTTGAAGTAAAATGAATAAAAATAGCAGTACTAATACAATAACTACTATAAAATGCAATGAAAGAGTAAAATGCCACACTCTGTAAAGTGTAGTATAAGCCAAAATACCTTTGTTTAACAAGTATAAAACAGGATAAAGCAGCATGTAAAATAACCACAATGGGTTTTGCCTCATGGGCTTTTTCAAGTGGAGATAAAAATTACTACTGCTATTTTATTATTTTTACTTCAAACTCCCTAACACCTGAAAAAAAGAAAAAACGATATCAGGATCTGGACAGGGGAAAAAAAAATTGTACTTACTGTGACGGGACCAATCTCGCCACTGTGCATTGGAGGAGCCTGGTTGCCCGCCTGCTGCCTTTAGACTATGGTCCCATGTGGAAACGCTTGATTTTCCCCTGCAAAGACACGAAAGCCGGGTCATTCGGTGCTTGCCCTGTTTGAGCGGTGATACCCCAGATAACTATGCCATGGAGCCCATTCGTATAATGAAAGACTATGGGAAAGACTTTAGCTCCATGGCAATTGAACTGTATGTATGTGATCTGAGAGCCATTCAGTAATATTTGTGCGCTCAGATCTGAGCTATCTGGGGGTATGTTGAATGTACCTGTTCTATGCAATGGCTGCACAGTTATATATTTTTATGTATTTTATTGTCTTTTGCTGCCATGTGTTCAATGGAGTTTTGCCTCTGTCCTTGGAGATAATTGGATTACTTCCCAATTATCTCCAGGATAGAAGACTCTGTGGAACTGGTTTTGGGCAGAAAAGCCATGCTTCATTTGGTCACCAAGGACTACGATCTATCTTTTGAACCACTGGACCAATTTGTATGATTTTGACGTATGTTTGTATTTGGAGTATGCTGATTCTGAAAATTTAAAAAAAAATTAAAATTTTTATGTGAATGTGATGCATACTTTTAAAGTTATGAATAATGTGGAATAATAAACTGTATTTCTCTGCTTGTGATAATTACATTACCCATTGTGTAAGGTAATTGTATCAAAGGCAGAGGGGAGGATTTTGTGTGGAAATGTCTGAGTGTACTGTATGTGTTTATTGGTTGTTTTCCAAAACCCTGTGGGTGGTACTAATGTGTATGTTCACTGCTTGACCCTCAACACGGAGCTTTGTCTCGTTCTTGGGGGAATTTATTTATGCTGTTCCAGTTCGACTGTAAACCTTTCGTATGGTTTTTCCTATTCGGCTGTTTACAGCATTCGTATGGTTCCGGTTCGGATCTTTACGGCATTCATATGCTTGTCCGGTTCGGTGTATTGGTGTCTACAGTAGCTGTGCCTGTGTCTCTGGAAAGGAATATCTACTAAACGGCGGTTTAACCCTTTTATGCCTGGGGTGCCGTTACACTTATGTATGCAGCAAAAAAACTGCCGGGCACCTGATTTTTAGCTCCAGTGAGTACTACTCTCAAGATATCCTTGGGGGCGAATTTTACCACCCACGCCCTATCCATCGAGCAGTTCGCTGCTCTGGCAAATGTGAGTACGTTCTTCATTTTATTTAAACCTTCAAATATTTTATATAGAAAGCACTATTGTGTTTCCTTTTTATCTTTTTATATTTTATGGTCCTCAAACTACCAAGACACTACCCTCACGTATTCTTGCAAGTGGGGATTGTAGCACTGTATGCCATTGATACTGGAGCTAGTTACAGCTCCATAAAATGTGAGTAGGACTATATCATATTCCTTTTAACTGTTCTCAGATAGAACATACTACCCTATTATACCTCTTTTTATTTCTCTGTTGTTATATACGGATCCTACTTCTGAACCTTCCCTGGTACCCCCATTGAGGAATCAGACATTCTGTTGGACAAGCATTATTTGCAAGTGTTTTCCCATACTATTACTGTGGACTTTCATATATTGGATTTTTTTTGTTCCTCTTGTGACTTTATGTTATATATATTTGTGTACTATACTATAGCTTCCCAATTGTTTCTATTTATTTGCTTATTTTATATGCATCATATTGTGGCGCTACCCCCAACTTCCTGTGTCTTTTTGTGTTTTTTTCATTAGTAGGACTAGAGGGAATCCTACTTTTGGGGTTAGCTTCCACCATTATACACAAATCCTTTCCTTGTCAGAAATTTTAGCACTTATCCTTCCCTTCCATTTATATAAAGGGAAACGTTTTATTCTCGATAATATTATTTCATCATGGATTAAAATCAAAAGAACAGAAGGTATAAACAACAACATTTTAAGGTTTAAGGTACGTTCTACCTGTGAGGAATAGTGTCTGAGCTAGGACAAGGATGTACTTATCTAATCTTTATATACCTTATATTTAAAAACTCTGAAGTATATATTTTACTCAGACTTTATGTAAATGTTAATACGAGATCCAAACATTTTTCTCTTTACAGTTTATTCCTGACCGAGGTATTATTTCTCCAGCATATGCCCAATTCCATCATTAATTGTAACATCAGTTTTTTTACCCAATGGGTTTAGCTGATTTCTAAAGGTTGCTTACAGTTTCTTGCTAAGAGAATTTTCACGGCCAAAAAGCTATCTGTGGCCAGATAATATTGGGATGTTCTTAAATCCGGCCAACCCAAGTGTAGTAATGCTGTTATCTGAGTTTTATTAATTTTAATCTTATCACAATCATATAAAGTTTTATAGACCTGATTCCATAATTGATTTTTGAGCAACTCCACCACCATGTGTGTAGATAACTTCCAACTACGTTCATCTCCAACACAAATTTTAAACACTATGATCCATTTTGTTTAATCTTGTTGGCACTTAATACCACCTATTACATACTTTATAAAATGTTTCAATCAGAATTATATTGTGAACATTTTTTTCTGTTCTGACTAGTATTTCACTCCATACACAAATATCAATATTAATGTTACATTCATTAATGTTTCCCATTTTTTAAACTGTTTGGCAGAATCATTTGAGACATTGATCTGATCTGATCAACATATAACACTTTGATATAAGTTTTGAAGTTTTTCTTATTTCAAAAATGTGTTTCACACATATGGAGTTTTGACTTTTCCCCTCATCAAAATTTCTTGAGACTAGTGATTTCACTCTTAATTAGTTAAATATTTCAGATTCTGATAAATTATATTCTAGAACTAATGATGCAAACATTTCCATTCTTTCCTCCTTCATTATATTATTTACGTCTTTGATTTTCTTTTCTCTCCACAGATCTAGTTTTAAATCATCTGTAAGAGATTCCAGTATCTCAAACTCCATATATACATATATCTTTCCAGTATTTTTCATCTTTTTTCTTAATTTAAACCCTTCTGGAAAAATGTTGGTTAAAATCTTATTTTTAATTTCTTTCAAAACGAAATATCTCTGCCAAACAAGTTTATTTAGATTGATCTTATTCAATGAATGAGTTTCCAAGATAAACCATCCTGCTTCTCTCGCTTCCTTTTTAGTTTGTATTTGAATATGATGGATTATAGTGGCTTCATAGTGTTTTTTTGATATTGGGGAAATTCATACCCCCATGCCCCAGGCTATTAGTCAACTGTTCTGAGTTAATGTGGGGCCTTTTCCCTCTCCATACAAAGTGTCTAAAATGTCTCTGCATAATCTCTAGCCAGCTGTCAGGCATCCTTAGTGTAATCATTTAAAAAAAAAAAAAAAAATAGGTCCACTTGGGTATAATGTAAGCATTGATGATATTAATTCTTCCAAGCCAACTCAGTAGCAAAGTATTCAATTTTTTTAGAGATAGATTTGTTGATTTAATCAGTTTCAATAAATTATCTTCTACAATTCTATTTGTTTTATACCTAAATATTCAAAGCTCCTTTTAACGTATTTAAAGCCATATATATCTAGTATTGATGTTTTCTATATCAACATCACAATTTTTAAACATAACCACAAAATTATCTATATTTATCTTATAGTTAGATATTTCACTATATTGCGTTATCTCATTCATCAAATGAGAAACAGAAACAACTGGATCGGTCAGGGTCATTATAGTGTCGTCAGCATACATACACAGCTTCAATTCTTTAGAGGCTGTTGGAATCCCCTTACTACAGGGATTTGCCCTTATTCTTATTGCTAGAGACTCCATAGATAGTATGTATAGTATTGGTGAGAGAGGGCAACCTTGACGGGTGTCATTACCTAACAAAAAACAATCGGAACATAGATCTACTCCCACCACCCTAGCCATTGGTTCTTGATATATAATTTTAATTGCCTGTCTAGTGGTAACAAAACCAATCTGATCTTCATGGACCAGGCTAGGAAGCAGTATTTTTATCCTATCTGCCAAAATTGCTGAAAACAGCTTAGAATCTACATTTATTAGGGAAATCAAACAGTAAAGTTTAAGTTTTTGAGGGTCCTTATCCTTTTTTAAGATCGGTAAACATTAGCATATAACATTTCTTTTCGCCCGGAACCCTTTTCCACACTAAAAGTATTTACTAAATGTTCCGATAATATTTCCTTATAAATCTTATAAAATCTGTTAGTTAGACCATCAGTGCTGGGAGTTTTAAAATGTTCAATTTTTTCAATGACCTGTTTATATTCTGCATTAGTAAGAGGAACATTCATGATGTTATTTTGTTCCTGTGTTATTTTAGGAAATTCTATGTCCTTTAAATATTGGATATTTGATGTCCCTCAGGTTGTTTTGGCATATTATATAGCTCATCATAATAAGTTTGGAAAATGCTCACTATTGTTTCTGTGTTTCTATATATTGTCGTGTTTTTTTTTGATTCATGTTATCCTGTTTTTCCCTGCTTTCCTTTTAAGCTTATTAGTTAACCATTTCGTTATTTTGTTGTTATCATGGTTAAAAAAAAAAATAATTTTCTCTGTTTTTATTAATTTGTTCTATTTCTATTTTGTTTATTTTATCTTTAAGATCATCTAATTGTTTTATCATTTTATTGGTTAAATGTTTTTTTATTATTTTTAGATCGCATAATATTCAATATATAGCTGTTCCCTTGAGGCTCCTTTTTCTTTTTGGATTTTACTTTTAAGTTTTATCAAATATCCCCTTACTACAGCTTTAAAAGCACACCCAATCATTGCATAAGACATTCCTTCCGTTTTATTTTCTTTGAAATACAATTCTATTAAGTTTCTAATATATTTTTGATCTTCCATTCTGGAAAGGATATTATCATCCAGACGCTAAGTATGTATTTTTTTTTAATCTTTTATATCGAACAAGTTGTAGCCGTGATTCGCCCATGGATTCTCCTTTATTATAATTTTCTGGATTTGTTCTACTAAACTATTCTCTCCCAAAACCAGATCAATTCTAGATAACGAATGGTGTACTCTAGAACGATATGTATTTGTTATCTTTTTGTTATCTTTTACTTGATAGACTCGCCATATAAACAAGTTATTTTCTTTCATAATATTTCTTAGAATGTTAGATAGTTTTTTTAATTGGTTACTTATTTTTCTATTATCTTTTTTTTTTTTTTTTTTATCTAATACCGTATCCGGAACACATTTAAAGTCCCCTGTAATAACTAACATTCCCATTTTAACTTTTTCTACTCTATCCATAATCTTTTTTAGATACTTTGTTGGTCATACATTTGGCAGATAGAGATTTACAAAAGTTTATTTTACAGAGTCTATCTTACAAACTAGGATTTGATATCTTCCTTCTTTATCTACCTCTGTGTATATTACCGTATTTTTCGCTCCATAAGACGCACTTTTTTTCCCCTCAAAAGTGAGGGGAAATGTCTGTGCGTCTTATGGAGCGAATATGAAGTTTTACTTACCTGTCTTGCAGCGTTGGCCGGCAGCACAGGGCGCACCGCGGTAGTGGAACTTTAATTTCATGTTCCGGTTTCCGGCGGGACTGAAAGGAAGTGCGCACTCAGCTCAGTGTGCGCACTTCCTTTCAGTCCCGCCGGAAACCAGAACATGAAATTCAAGTTCCAGTACCGCGGTGCGCCCTGTGCTGCAGAGAAACGCTACAAGACAGGTAAGTAATTATGGGACAAGGGGAGGGGGACAGTATGGGAGACAAGAGAAGACTATGGGGAGGGGAGGGGAGGGGAGGGGAGGGGAGGGGGGATGAAGACTATGGGGAGGGGAGGGGAGGGGAGGGGGGATGAAGACTATGGGGAGGGGAGGGGAGGGGAGGGGAGGGGAGGGGGGATGAAGACTATGGGGAGGGGAGGGGGGATGAAGACTATGGGGAGGGGAGGGGGGATGAAGACTATGGGGAGGGGAGGGGGGGTGAAGACTATGGGGAGGGGAGGGGGGGTGAAGACTATGGGGAGGGGAGGGGGGGTGAAGACTATGGGGAGGGGAGGGGGGGATGAAGACTATGGGGAGGGGGGGTAAAGACTATGGGGAGGGGAGGGGGGGTAAAGACTATGGGGAGGGGAGGGGGGGTAAAGACTATGGGGAGGGGAGGGGGGTAAAGACTATGGGGAGGGGAGGGGGGGTAAAGACTATGGGCAGGGGAGGGGGGTATGGGGAGGGGAGGGATGAAGACTATGGGGAGGGGAGGGGGGATGAAGACTATGGGGAGGGGGTGGGAGAAGACTATGGGGAGGGGGTGGGAGAAGACTATGGGGAGGGGGTGGGAGAAGACTATGGGAGGGGGGACACTATGGGACAGGGGAGAAAAAAAATATTCTGAACAAACTGTCCCATAGTAAGAAACACTATGGGACAATTTGTTCAGAATATATTGTTTTCTGGGTTTCTTCCTCTAAAAACTAGGTGCGTCTTATGGTGAGGTGCGTCTTATGGAGCGAAAAATACGGTATCTCTATATTAAGCCATTTTGAGACAATAATAGCAACTACTTTCTTTTTTTTTTTTCTCTCAAGAGATGCCTGTATAACTTCTTCGTACATCTCATACCTCCATCTAGTTTTCTCTTCCCTTTTCCAATGAGTCTCTTGTATCATGGCCATATCTATCCGTTCCTTTCTGAGTAATTTATATAGAAGTTTCCTTTTAAATGGGGTATTCAAACCCTGAATATTCATGGAGATGCACTTTTATCGCTCATTTACTCCTTATCCCAGTCTCAGTTTTTCTCACAGGATCAACACAAAAAAAACTTCTATACAACACAAAAGTTCCCCTATAAAAAAAGGAGGAACCACATACATTCTCACTTACAGAAGGAGGGACCTCCAACCCCCCTCTTGTATTCCTTGACATAGTACTCAATAATGTCCAGAGCTGAGATCTACTAAGTGATCTCCAAGCAGGGGTATTTTAAGAGATTGACCTTGGCCAGCGACTTCCATAATAAATGTTCATGTATCCCTTGTTGCCAGTTCTGGCCATTAAAGCATATATAAGAACTGTAGCTAAGGATATAGAGGTTTAAACACTAAGTGCCAACCAAAAGAGGAGCATAAAGAAAGGGGTTACCACTTAAATAAAATTGTAATTTTCCTTTAAAATAAACACACCCATTTTGACAAAAGATTATCATTTATCTAACACTATTATTTATTACCCTTAGAATTGTGTGCTTATTTTCTTTTGTTTTATATAATATTCCTCTCTTATCTCATCCCCTTTGAACTTAATCCACCTAAAAAGTCCTTTTTTCCCCTTAACTTTCCATGTCTCATATAAACTAAAAGTGCTATATATTTTGTGATCACTCTTTTTTGTGTAAACATGTGCCTTTTTCTTTTTTCTTTAAATAATTAATTCCATTTTCCCTCTCTTTTTTTCTTTCTTTTCCTTTCTTTGTACCTGTGCTGATCATACTCTATATCGTGTACCTCTGTTCCTTTTCATTTTGTTTGTTCTTTTGTCCCTTCCTCCAATTCCCTTGCCTCAGTGAACATTTTCTTTGTGTCTTTCCAGAACACTGTTATTGTTCAGTTAGGCCTCCAACGGTATCTTATATTATGTTGTTTAAGTGGCCTCAGAGCTGGGGTGATTTTTTTCTTGTAAAAAATTCTTGTAAATGATGTCTTGATATATTGTGATGTTTTTAAATATTTCTTCTGTTAACTTCTTAGTTCTACTTGCTTGAATGATTTGCCGTTTTGTTTGTAAAAAGTATAGGAAGACCACCATATCCCTCGGACATGAATCCGGAATATTGTGCAGTTTTCTCACCCAGTATGTATTTTCAAACACCATTTCTTGATTTTGTAGGTTGATATTTAGCGCTACAAAAAATTCTAATAAAAATTATTTTATCTTCTCATGGGTAATGTCATCAGGTATATTTTTTAATCTGATATTTTTTTATTCTTTGTCTGCCCTCCATTTGATTTAATCTGTGTTCTGAGTTATTGATATCAGTCTTCATTCTTTCTTGCTCCTCAATTGCTGCTTTTTTACAGGAGTTCTATTTTTTCATATTTTTCTTCCATTTTAGTTAGTTTCATACCTATCTCTTCTATTTGTTGCTTTAATTGACATGTACTAGTACTTATTTCCTTTTTAAATGTTTCTGTTGATTTTCCAGATTTATTTTAATAAATTCTTGTAAATTAGAAAAAAGTGTTTCTTCCCACTCTCCTATTTCTTTCCTTTTTTCTTTTTTCCTTTTCCCTTATCCTCCTTCCCCTTCTTCTTTCCCTCTTTTTTCCTTTTTATCCAAACAAGGCGTATTTAGGTTTTTCACGTGTATAATTAAGCAATTTTAGGACCTTTCACTTTATCTCCGTTTATATACAGTTTGTGGATATTATATGTTTTCAAATTACATCACAAATATATCTTTGTATTCTTTGTAGAATCCCATCACCATTTTTTTTTTTACTCATATTTTTTTTTTTATTATACTTGCTTTTGGCATTTTCTGTTCTTTTTACATCACAGGATGGTTTCCAGTAATGCAGAGGATTTATTTCCAGCGTTGCAGCTTATTTTATCTGTATATATCTATTCTGTCCCTCTGCTTTATGGACTTTCCAGGTGGAGACCTACAACATTTGATCTCCTATTATCCTGCAGCAAGAATTCCTGTTATTGACTTGTATATTTCATCTCCTCGTTGCCCTCTGCTCGGATGCTGATACCTCGTGGCTGCTTTCAGTCTGCTGGTGGGTCTGTCCCCTAATCCCCACCACCTGGTGCGTGACTGCGTCACGTCATCACGCCCCCCACCTCCATTGTATCTGGACGGGCGTTACACTCTTGAGTAGTACTATTTGATATGTCATTAACAGCATTGAAAATAACTGCGCTGAGGACTGTAACTCCAATTAATCCCAGGCAGCACTAGGGCATGTATTAATCTGTATTCAACCGCCAACACTACATACAAACCAACACTAAACAGAAATGCACGCCTTCATTCAAACGCAAATAATTGCTATGTACATGGACTTGTTCATTAAATCAGTAAGAATGCATTAGTATCATAGATACTATCAGGCCCGGACTGGCCATCGGGCATACCGGGCAAATGCCCGGTGGGCCGCGATGGCCGTGGGGCCAAAGCCGGCAGGGGAGATCACAGAATCTCCCCTGCCAGTCCCTGCAGGGCCAGTGCTATCAGTGTGCCGGCCCTGCATAGTGCTTCCATGGGCCGGTGGGGAGATCAAAGATCTCCCTCACCGGCCCAGAGACACTAAGATGCGGCCGCCGGGGTGGGAGGGAGGAGAAGACCGGCGGAGCTCTAGCCAGCAGCTCCGCCGGGTCCTCTCGCGAGGTCTGAGCGTTGCCGCGGTTACCGCGGCAACGCTCAGATCTCGCGAGAGTGAACTCTAACCTAGAGTTCACTCTCACCGCTGGACCACCAGGGAAGGAAGCATGGCAGCACAGCACCCCCCCCATGGCAGCACGGCACCCCCCTCCCAGGCTAAAGGTAAGAAGGGAGGGGGGGAATATAACTTTTTTTTTTATAATAAAAAAATATATTTAAATTTAAATAAATATATTCACACTCACACACACAGCACCCCCAGACACACACAGCACCCTCACACACAGCACCCCCAGACACACACAGCACCCAGACAATCACAGCACCCCCAGACACACACAGCACCCCTAGACACACACAGCACCCCCAGACACACACAGCACCCAGTCACACACAGCACCCCCAGACACACACAGCACCCCCAGACACACACAGCACCCAGACACACACAGCACCCACACACACACAGCACCCAGACACACACAGCACCCCCAGACACACACACGGCACCCAGACACACACAGCACCCAGACACACACAGCACCCCTAGACACACACAGCACCCCAGACACACACAGCACCCCCAGACACACACAGCACCCTCACACACAGCACCCCTAGACACACACAGCCCCCAGACACACACAGCACCCAGACCTTCACAGTACCCCCAGACACACAAAGCACCCTCAGAGACACACAGCACCCAGACCCACACAGCACCCAGACCCACACAGCACCCCCAGACACACACAGCACCCCCAGACACACACAGCAACCCCAGACACACACAGCACCCCCAGACCCACACAGCACCCTCAGAACAAAACACAGCACCCAGACCCACACAGCATCCAGACCCACACAGCACCCCCAGACACACACAGCACCCCCAGACACACACAGCACCCCCAGACACACACAGCACTCCCAGACACACACAGCAACCCCAGACACACACAGCACCCCCAGACCCACACAGCACCCTCAGACACACACAGCACCCAGACCCACACAGCATCCAGACCCACACAGCACCCCCAGACCCACACAGCACACCCAGACACACACAGCACCCTCAGACACACACAGCACCCTCAGACACACACAGCACCCCAGACACACACAGCACCCCAGACACACACAGCACCCCTAGACACACACAGCACCCAGACATACACAGCACCCTCACACACAACACCCAGACACACAGCGCACAGTCACTCACACACAGCACCCTCAGACAGACAGCACCCTCGCTCACACACACACAGCACACACACACACACACACACACACACATATATATATATATATATATATATATATATATATATAATAACCCTCAGTGAGTTAAAAGACAAAGAAAATTAGAAACCTAGAATGTGACGGCAGATAAAAACACCCTCACACACAGCACCCCTCTTACATACACACACACTGCGCCCCTCACACATACAATACTTCCATATAAATATATATATATATAAATATATATACACACACTACAGCACCCCTCACACAGCACAACTACATACATTACATTCCAGATACACGCTAGATCCCTTACCCTATAGGCACTCTTAATCCTCTACACACACACACACACACACACACACAAAATCTCCTATACACACTCTGGGTCCTTTACACACTAGATCTCCTACACACACACTGCACCACCTAAACACACACTACATTCCTTGTCAGCAAACACATACTACATTCTCTAAACACACCCTCTCTACAACCCCTACACACACTATGTCACCTATACACACACACACTACAGCCCGTATGCACACACTCGTTACATCCCCTATAACCCTATGCCCCATATATACACTCTCTGTACAGCCCCTAGCCACACATATTACACCACAAACACAAATTAAATTGACCTATTTACACAATTCCACACCACACTCTACACACACGCAATCCCACAAGCAGGCTCCAAACACATGCACCATACACTTTCCTGGCCCTTTTGTCCTCTGGTATCCCACTTGTGGAGACACCAGAGACAATTTAAAAGCCAAATCAGTGCAAACATGTTATTAAATTTGCTTGCGCTGCGCAGAACAAATTCAGGGCCTTTTTCTAATGCTAGAGCTCTTTAGCGGGGCCAACATGCTCACTTTGAGGGGGGCGTGCTTGTCATTAGTGATGACAAAACACACCCTCTCTGGCCCCGCCCCCTTCTTAGGGGGCCGCTCTGATTGAAAAATGCCCGGGCCTAATTTTTTTCCAAGTCCGGCCCTGGATACTATAACCCCAATTTAATAGGTATGGGTACTTTTTAAAAAAAAATACTTAATATTTTTTTGGGAAAAACTTTTAAAACAATGTAATATCTTGTCAAATATTTTATTATGTTAATAGTTTGCTATTTTTATATATTGATATATTTTCTATATATGATATTTTTGTGATATTTTAATAATTTGAAATATATTCAAAATATTTGAAAAGTATCCAGAAATATTACATTATTTGGAAAGCTTATTAAGGAATATTAGTGTGGCATCTTTTATTCAAGAGAATAAATATCTTTATTCAAGAAGATAGTATGTGTACATCCAGTATAACATCAATAACTACAGGAAATTCCTAAAAGACAAATAATTCATATCTTTAGAAATTGTGTATCAGATTTGATTTTTTTTTTTTAAACAGATCAAATTATTACAGATTATTATTAGAAATGGAAACTACTTTAAGAATATAGTGTTAAGGAAGTAGAAGGATTGCCAGATAATATTTTGTTTGAATTACTACTTTTACCAATAAATAAAACAGGATTTGCCAATTTGGAAATGGTGGCATATTAATCTAAAAGATACATATTTATATGTGTAGAGAGGTATGTGTGCATATAGGGGTGTATCAGTATGTACTGTTTCCATTTGAATGCAGGAGTGTGTTTTTATGTAGTGTTGGCTTTTAAATGCAGATGTACATTTGTTTGTACTGTTGGTGTTTGATTGAAGGGGTGCTGCTTGCATATTATTTTAAGGTTTAAATGCAGGGGTGTGTTTGTATATAATGTTTGTGTTAGATCGCAGGAGTAGGTTTGCATGCTACGTTGGTGTATGATTGCTTGGATGTATGCACATACACAAATACACTGCAACAATCATATATATTTATACAGATATACATACACATAAATGCATATAACACACTGACACATACACACAATTCATATACATCTTGACACACACCCTGACACGCACATGAACACAGACATGCATCCTGACAAGCAGATGTACACAGACATATATATATATATATATATATATATATATATATATATATATATATATACATGCACACCCTGATGCAAAGATTTATAAGCAGACTGACACACACATGGATACACACCCGCACCCTGACATGCAGATGCACGCACACTGAAATATATACACATACACATTTGCCCTCCCTGACAAAGACATTATGCACTCCCTGATACAGATACTTACACAGATATGTATTTATTTATGAAACATTTTACCAGGAAGGATACATTGAGATTTATCTCATTTTCAGGTATGTCCTGGGCCCACAAGCACTGCATTGTTACAACAGGGTACAATATAATATTACAAAAGATAAATAAATAGTACAATATACAATATGTATATGTACATACACACATATATAAATGTAACACATAAGAGGTTATACATATAGTCAACCATGACAGGTGCATTTTGTATTGAGGTATGTTGCCATAGATCTAGATCTCTTAAAAGATTTTAGATTGAATGAAGATTTGACTGTGTATTCTTTTTATTATGCTATGCTAAATAAAGTGCTGGTACTAGATCAAAGGTTATAGGAGGTGGGAACTGCTGGTGAGAGCATTCTACTCAGGTAGTGTTAGACACTTCTCAAAAAAGCTCTATGCACAAGGCTGGAAATAAGAAAAGGTGCTTTTGGATCCCAGCAATAGCCAGTTTAGCCCTTGTAACATGTCACAATGGTGGGTCAAGTATTCATACACATTAATACACAGGTGCACATATATATATATATATATATATATATATAGATGAAAATGTATCCATAGTTACCGTACTTTTCCTTTCCTGGTCATAGGCCATGGCAGCACAACAATGGTTAGCTCCTCCCTATCCCTAATTAGACAGGAACATAATTAAAATCAGGGGTATAAATACCCCCTCCCACCAATGATCCCTTAGTCTTGTTAACAGAAATATCCCTGGGCGGGATCTAAGTGCTGCCATGGCCTATGACCAGGAAAGGAAAATTACGGTAAGTATGGATAAATTTTCATCTTTCCTGGCCATATCCATGGCAACACAACAATGGGTAATACCCAAGCAATAACCAAGGGAGGGAATAAAGAAAAAACACAGACTCAATTTTTTTTTTTAAATGCTGGTGTATTAGAGATCACACGCGCAATAGAAATCAATCAAGAAGAGTTGACTGCGGATAAGACTGATTTGCCAAAAGAGTCTGATTGGCTGGCTTTAACGTCAATCTGGTAATGCTTTATAAACGTGTTTGGAGAAGACCAAGTGGCTGCTTTGCAAATCAGTTCAGGTGACAAATTAGCTGCTGCTGCCCAAGATGAGGAAAGGGACCTCGTGGAGTGAGCCTTGAGCCCATCAGGAATTTTCATCTTTGAAGCTTGGTAAGCCTGAATGATGGCGGCAACAATCCATCTACTGATGGCCATCTTAGAAGCCTGAAGCCCTCTTCTGGGACCATTGGGGATGACGAATAGCCTTTGAGAGATCCGCCAGGCTGAAGATCTTTGTAGGTAGACGGACAGACATCGAACAAGATCTAACGGAGAAGGCAGAGGTTCAGCATCCTCAGTAGAAGACTCTGAATGAAGACCCGGGAGTACTATTTCTTCGTTGATGTGAAAAGCTGACACCACTTTAGGACGAAATTCGGGAACAGTCCGTAAAATAACTCTGTCCTTATGAAAAACTGTAAAGGGCTCTTTAGTTGGTAAGGCATGGAGTTCAGACACTCGTCTACCTGAAGCTAAGGCCACCAATAGAACTGTCTTAATGGTGAGTAACTGAGGAGAGATGGATTCAAGAGGCTCAAAAGGAGAATTGCTCAGAGCTTTTAACACCAAGGGAAGATCCCATGGTGGGGCGAAGGGCTTGATAGGAGGCTTGATTTTCAAAACTGCTGCCATAAATCTGATCACGTCCGTGTTCAAGGCCCATCTTTGATCCGTAAGGGCCGAAAGAGCTGAAATATGTACCTTCAGGGTATTGTAGCTTAAACCCTTATCAAGACCGGATTGTAGAAATTCAAGGATCTCCTTGGTGGAGATAAACTGAATATTCCTGTCGTTGGATGCAGCCCAGGAGGAAAAAACGTCCCAGATTCGGTAGTAAGTGGAAGATGTAGAGCCTTTCCTTGCTTGCAGTAGAGTTTCAATTTCCATGCCATCAGCTTGAGGGAGGCAGGGTCTGGGTGGAGGACAGGACCCTGATGTAGAAGGGAAGGAATATTTGGAAGCTGCCAGGGGTCTGCACTGCAGAGGCTCAACAACAGAGGAAACCATGGCCTGCAAGGCCAAAATGGGGATGAGGATACCTTCTCCTGCCTCAATCGTCTCAGAAGAGGAAAGATGAGGGGTGTAGGAGGAAATGCGTAACCTAGGTGAAATTTCCAATCGATTGAAAGAGCATCCCTTCCTGATGCTTGGGGATCAATGTTTTTTGAAAAGAAGCGCTTCATCTTCCTGTTCTTGTGTGTTGCCATAAGGTCGACTTGTGGCACGCCCCATACTTGAGAGATGTCTTCGAACACCTTGTTTGACAGACTCCATTCCCCTGGATCTAATTCCACTCTGCTCAGGTAATCTGCTATGGAATTCTGGACTCCCGGAAGATGAATCGCTGATAGGCCCGCTAAATGCTTCTGGGAGAAGGACATTAGAGGCCTCATAATGGACATCATTTTTCAACTACTTGTTCCCCCTTGATGGTTTATGTAGGCAACTACAGTGGAATTGTCTGATCTGATCTTGATCCACTTGAAGCGTATGAGGGGAAGGAGAACTTCTAGAGCTTTTAGAACTGCCAAAAGCTCTTATTGGTTGGAGGGAGTCTCTGTTACTGGAAAGGACCATTTCCCTTGGATAAACTGATCTTGTAGGTGAGCACCCCATCCCCACTGGCTTGCGTCTGTGGTAATAACTGTCCATGTGATGTTCCCCAATGGAAACCCTCGGAACAGGGATTTCTTCTGTAACCACCAAATCAGAGATTGATGACCTGAGGGGTAATCTTGATAGGCTGAAGTGGATTTCTCGTTCTGAATTGTAGGATGAAATTCTTCTGGAAAATCCTCATCCTCCGTTGGGCCCATCTTGTCAGTCCGATGGTGGAGGACATTGTTCCTAACAGGCTCATGCATCTTTCTGCTGAGGTCACATTGGATGCCATCATGTCCTTGACCTTGTTCATCAACTTCGTACCTCTTTCTGGAGACAGTCGCACTGTGCCTGCTAGTGTGTTGAATATGGCCCCGAAATATTTCATCTCCTGAGCTGGCTGTAATTGGCTCTTGTTCTCGTTTATCTTCCAACCATGCTGGCGTAGGAAACGTAGACAAATCTGCCCATGGGTCTGAAGGGTACTTGAGTCTTCTGCCAAGATGAGGATGTCGTCTAAGTAATGGTAAATGGCTATGCCCATTTTCCTGAGCTCCGCAATTAAAACAACTAAGACCTTGGAGAATGTTCTTGGAGCCGTGCTGAGACCGAACGGCAGGGCTCGGAATTTAAAATGCCCTTGTTCCACCGCGAACCGAAGGAATTTCTGATGTTCTGGAGCAATGGGGATGTGGAAATAAGCGTCTGCCAAGTCTATAGAAATCATCCATTGGTGTGGAAAAACGACCTTTATGATGGATTGAATAGACTCCATCTTGAACTTCCGGATGAGGAGATGCTGATTTAGTCTGCTTAAGTCTAAGATAGGTCTCCAACCACCTGAAGCTTTTCTGGTGAGAAACAGGTGAGAGTAAAACCCTTGACCTTGCTGTCGCTGAGGAACTGGAATTATGACATTTCCTTCCTGGAGTGTCAAGATGAAATCTTTTAAGGCCTGTCTTTTTTCTGCTTCTCCTGGCCATTTGGTCGTTTGAAAGGAGTAAGCCTTAGGGGGTCTGAAGAATTCTAAACAATATCCTCTTCTTATGATATCCAACACCCATTTGTCTGTGGTGGATAGTTCCCATACGTCTTGGAAGAGTAACAGACGTGCCCCCACACCTATTGACTGGGGGGGGGGGCAGTCATAAAGATCTGGTGTTCTTGTGGAAAGAGGCGCCTCTAGATTTACCGACTCTGGTAGATGACTGTCCACCTCTCTAAGGCTGGGGTCTTCCATGCTCTCTTCCTGGCTTGTAAGATCTGGCATCTCGAAAGGAAAAATAGTCTGGATATCGCTTGGATCGAAAGGAACCTCTGGGTTTACGATCCTGCGGGAGAAAAGCTCTTTTGCCTTCGGCTGCTCTTTTAATACATTCATCCAAGTTTTTCCCAAACAACATGTCGCCGTGGAAAGGTAAGGCACATAAACTAGAATTAGAAGAGGTATCTGCTATCCAGGACCTTAACCATAAAGCCCTTCTGGCTGAAACAGAGAGGGCCATATTTCTGGAAAAGGCCTTAACCAGATCCACCGAAGCGTCAGAAGTAAAGTCTACTGCAAGCTTTATATATTTTAGACTGTCCAGAAGACTGGATCTGCTCCTGCCTCTTTGGATGTCTGCTTCTAGATTTTCCATCCAGATCTTTAAAGCTCTGGAAACTGAAGTGAGAGCGACTGCTGGATGGAGGCCTGTGCCAGCAGCCACATAAGCCTTGGCGAGGTTCAGATCCATTTTTCTGTCCATGGGATCTCTAAATGAGCCTGCGTCGTCAACCGGTAGAGTAGTGTGTTTGGCCAGTCTTACTACGGCCGCATCTACCTTAGGAGCCAAATCCCAACAGCTGGAGTCTTTTCTCTCGAATAGAGAAAGACGAGCAACTCTGCCTTGAGATGTCAGTTTTCTACGAGTATTAGACCATTCGTCTTGAATCAGCTCCTTGATTGTCTCATGAGCTGGAAATGTGGCTCTCTTTTTCTTCAGATCAGCGAAATATCTACTGGAAGTAGAAGGTTGCTCCGAGGATATTTCCTTGAGACTCAAGGATTTGCGAACTCTGGATATTAAATGATCAACTTGAGCAGGCTCCATGAATTCCGGGGCATAAGATTCTTCTTCTGAAGAGGACAGCCCGTCCCTGTAGGAATCCATGGACTCATCTGAGGATTCCTCCTGAGAAAACCCAAAGGGTTCAGCGAATCTGGGCCTCTTGTGGGACTTCCCAGCTTCTCTGATGCCCTGGGAGACCGCCTGCTTAATAAACTCCATCATATCTGGAGTAGGGGCAGCAGTAGAAGCGCCAGCGGCTGTAGACAGGCATTCTGCGCAGAGACGTTTGCCTTTGGAAGTTCTGGATGTTTTATTTCCTGTAGAGCTGTCATAATAGGGAAATATAATTAAACCAGGCACTCTTTTGTTTGGTATAGATAGAGAGAGAGAAAAAAAAAATAATGGCTTACCTATAACCTTTGGATTGTGACCTTTGTTTATGAACGGATGCCTCAGAGTCTGATGAGAAAGATTTGTCCATCTTCCTTGCTATAATATAGGAAGGAATTGAAATATTTATACCCAAAAAAGTATAAAAATTCAATTTGTGAAAAAGGGGATGTGCCTTTAAGAAATAAAACCATACCTGAGTTACAGAAAACTGGAGGCTTGAAAATAAACAAACAAAACTGGAACAAAAGATGCTGCAAGAGCTCCCCGGTGTCCAGGCAACCTGAAACAGGTAAAGAAATTCAAATTTGGCGCCTTTTTAAAGGCGGCGAATGACATCACCGATGACGTCACCGCGGACCCGGAAGAACGGCCCGCGCATGCGCGCAATTACTCCGTGCATGCGCGGAAGTACGCATGACGCGCCCCCTGATCCGCGCATGCGCGGAAACATCTACAGACGCAGCCACCGGTCCGCGCATGCGTGGAAGAAGCCATGATGCGGCCGCCGGACCGCGCATGCGTGGGTACCGGGAATCGCAGGCGTAGAGCACCAAGAGGACGCCGCCAAGATGGCGTCAAGCCGGAAAAAAGCCCGGTAAAATTAAAAACTTTAAAGGGAAAGGGGAAAGAGAAAAAATAAATAAATACAAAATCCATATTTGGAAGGAGACTAAATGGCACATACACAAAGAGGTGGAAGGGGGAAACCTGACAGCCATTAGTAATTTAATACATAAAAAATACATTGAAACTTACTGTGCCTGCCAGGTAGAGGTAAGAAGAATCTTCCGAAGATGAGGTTCTTCTGCCACTTCCTGCTACCGCTTGGTTACTGCAGGGAATGTTCCTTATTGGCAATTTTTTCCTTGCTACCCCTAGGGTCACTGCAAGTGGCTCCCAGTCACTAAAGGAGCATCTCCAGGGGGTTATCCTTTGCGCAGGGCCACGTACTGGAGACTTCCCAAGGAAGAGAGGCTGAACTCCCTTGAGGCCGAAGGTAAAGACCCTCAGGTAAGCCAAAGAAAAAAAAGTAAGTTCACAGTCTATAATGACTGGAATCCTATAGGGATAGGACAGGAAAAAAAAGACTAAGGGATCATTGGTGGGAAGGGGTATTTATACCCCTGATTTTAATTCTGTTCCTGTCTAATTAGGGATAGGGAGGAGCTAACCATTGTTGTGCTGCCATGGATATGGCCAGGAAATATATATATATACACACACTGATCAAACAAACACAGACACAAAGATACACACACTGACACATGCACACCTTGACACACACACACACACACTTAGACACACACTGGCACATACACTGTGATACAGATACACACAAAATCTGACAGAAAAACATAGATGTACTTTTTTTTTATATTTGCAGTCACCCTCCTGTTAACATACCTTTTGTTTCCAGGAGGGCTTGCTTGGAGTCCTGCTGCTGCTGGCTGAGGGATGCGAGTGTAGGGGTCTGCTGCAGCTCCTCCCCTCATCCGAGCTATCCCCGCGTGGCTCATTTAGTAAGAAACTGGGAGGAAGTGATCGGTTGTCAGCCTGCAGCTATCACAGGGGCCTGAACAAGCTCTTAAAGAGCCACAAGGGCCCGACCAGGCTCCTGTTCAGCAATAATACTCATCAGGTGACCCTAAGTGCAAGGGCCACCCGATGGGCCCCAGTGCAGCCACACTGGCTGTAGTGTCAGTATTTCTGCCTCTGATTCTGAGTGCAACATCATCGGGGAAGATTAGTAAGGTCAAAACATTATTATTTATTGATTTTTACAATGTGTCTCTTGATAATGTGCACTGTGCTGGTATTATGTTAACATGCAATAAAATTGTCAGATATTTATACATAATCATGAGTGTTAAAGAAAAGTGACTTTATATTGTTAAATGCACACAACAGGCACTTTGACCATTTCATCTCACTGAAGTGGTCTGGGTCCCTTGTAGCAGAGCCCTAGTCCTGACAGGGACTTTCCTCCACTGGATCACCAGGAGTAGAAATCAGGAAAAAGAAATTGTCAAGTAAATAGTCCACCTTCTGCCCAGTAACTGGACAACACACAGTTCTGGGAGTACAACTGAAGTTTATTCTGCCACACACAGCTATTATGCATTGCCCCTAGCATGAGGTTTCCACATCAAGAACATAGGGGTTTCTTTCCCAAGAGCCTTTGTGTTTGAGAGATAATTGAGTTCACATTAGGATAACTCAATTATCTCTCAAATACAGAAACTTACATACATTTTTAAGATACCACAAAAAAAACACAAAACTAATACAGGAACCCCACGGAAATCATGTTCCTGAATAGGCCCGATCTGAGTGCACAACATATCCAAAAATCACTCAGATCGATTTGGTAGAATTAAAGTTTTGTTTGAATAAAGTTTTGACTGACCGGCCATGAGGGGATAGCCCAAAACAGTTCCAAAGGATTGGGCAGGATGGTTCCTGTGCGGCTTTCAGGGGTTCCTGTGCGAACACCAATGAACGCTCCCCCCTGGCTGCTATGGAGCGAATGCTTCCTCTGTTTGGTAGATCATATCTCCCAAGCACAGTTAGTCTAGCTGGTCAGGAAGTGGGATGGGCAGTGGTACCATCTTTGCCTGGGTTTGCAGAGATGCAAGGCCGAAAATAGTTCCAGGTGCTCCCTGCGTTAGGGAGACAAAATGGCCATGCACTGGACCACATGCGTTCGGTTATACGAATAGTGGCCACCCAGGGAAAGCACTCAAGCAAAAGTGTCAAGTTGTTAATTTGTGGTTAACAGCCAGGGGAGGTCAATGTTCACTGGGGCATAACAAAGGGACCACACACCAGTCATTCGGGAGACGAACAAGGGGTTACGGACAACCGAACACGAGGTAATGGAGTCTGCTACATGCTTGTTCCCTCAAACACATTTTTTTTTTACAATTTGTACATTGTACAGTGCTAAGACTGCCTCCTAGTGGCTGTTTGCCAGACAGCCATTAGAGGTGCTTCCTACAGTTTTACAGAGTTTGACTCCGTTAAACAACACTGGGTGTACTTAAACTTTATAAGAGGACATCTAGCGTCAGGCAAAACCCTATAGGAAAGCATTGATTCAGTGCGTGTAACACTCGCCATTCATGTACATTAGTTTCACTCATCGTTGGTAGAGGAGGAACATGACCTATCACTGAGGGGCAATGTCACTGGAATCGGGTAAGTGAATGAAAG
The DNA here is from genome assembly GCF_036172605.1 of Pelobates fuscus. Classification (NCBI taxonomy): domain Eukaryota; kingdom Metazoa; phylum Chordata; class Amphibia; order Anura; family Pelobatidae; genus Pelobates; species Pelobates fuscus. Next base: position 242,834,082 of record NC_086318.1, read on the forward strand.
GCTTAAGTGTGTAAGCACTTTTTTTTTCCACTGAGACCCTCTGCATCATGTCTGTAGTCTATATATGATAAAATAAGTCTGGAAGAAACTGTACTCAATAATATAGTAAAAAAACAAAACAAAAACACGTTTTTTTTCAGATTTGCATTTCCCATTATATCACACTATTTAATACATTACATTATTATTCATTTCACAATTATGTAATACAGAAGACTGGAATATTGTATTAAGGTAACAGTGTGCATGAATATGTTGTGAACAAGAGTTTGTCTTTAAATTTGCAGAAAAGGTTCACATATTACACTGGTCTGTTAACATCAGCTCATTCAAAGTGAAATTTGGTGACATCTGTGTTTTGTTTTTCTTACGATAATGTTATTCTACTGCTATGTTAACAGAATAAAATGTCATCAATAGAATTAAAATAATTTGATGCCTGCTTTGCAAATGTTGAGTTATTAATAACTCCTTCAAATGTCATATGCTATATAGATTGGTCAATTACAGAAAATTGCTTTAGCAATGGTTTGAAAATATTGCTTTTTTTTTTTTGCACATAAAATGTGTACTGTGCGGCCTAGACACTGAATGGCACACTCCCAGTAATCATCAAATTGAATGTATTTTATAGCCTCACTCTTTCAGACATAAATGACACACATATGAGTAACACAAATTCTGGCAATTTGTACCCTTTAACACTATACAAGCAAAATGATGAAGTATTTCATGGTCTTGTAATACTAAATACTGAATTATCTTTAGTGTTAAAGAACATTATCATTCAAGAATCATATGCTTTCTTTTCCTATGTAGTTTTGATGTTTGAGTATTTTGTTTTATTATTTTAAAGTCATGAATGGACCTGTTTTTTTCTGTGTTAAGTGGTTTACAACTGACATGTATTAATGGTCTTCTTTATAGTATACTATAGAATATTTGTGTGTGTTCATTTTTTTAAATTAATTTTTGGATGTATTAGAAGAGGTTTTTGTCCTTAAGTAAAAGGTAAAGGTAATCATAAAACATAACACAAAGTTTTAAGATTACCTTTTACTTAGGGGCAGATCATTCTCCTCGTATTCTAATACATTCTGTTATTCATGGTTACCCCCTACTTTCTGTCCTAGAATTTACATCTACACAATTAGCGTCCAACTTGTGAATTTTTTATTAACTGTTGGATGCTTTCATCAATGTAAACTACCTAGTAAAAAAAAAAAAATAATGGGAAGAGCTTTGATACCACACAAAACATACCATGGGATACTCTGTAATATATTCTCCCATGATTAGTGATAATAAACATCTTTTTTGAATCTGTAGAAAAACAAGCACAGAGAAACTCTCATAGTGTAACAGTAAAACAGTACATTAAAGCTTGTTGGACACAAATGGTCACTTCCAATTCAAAGAGCCACACATAGCAGGATCTGGCTATAATGTTTGCTGTGTAGTTTATTGTAGGGTTTGGACCCATTCACTATGTTAAATCTCTCTGTAGGTAGTTTGCTACTGATCAGTTTTTGCTGCAGGTTAGGTGGCTGTTTAAATACCAGCACAGAAGGTGTCTTTTAGTACCATATCCTTAGTGAGCATTGGTTATTTTATGTATGACATCAAGAGTGGGGTCATATGTTACAACTAGTGGTCCATGAATGTTTCTCTTTTTATTATGGTACATGTATACACAGTGTTTGTAGAGTAGAGTGTTTTTTCCTATTTATGACCAATGATTTGTATCATTTTTGTATGAATTATTGAAACAGAGTGTTAAGGTGTTCATTGTGGTCTCCTAAGAGGATATGCATGTATACCTTGTAGCTTGGCTATGAATGATGACTCTTTTAGTGTGTGTGGTATGGGTGGAAGCTAGAATTGTGTAAGTAACTGCACCTGACTGTGGGTTTTCTGTACACAAATGTATTCACGGTGCAATTTGAGAAGAATGCGGAAGTGTCCAGAAAGCTCACATATTGTCAAATAAGTACATTTTACGTTTTATTGATGGAAGGAAAGAGTTATTCATTCAATTGCTTTCAGTTTTTTGTTTTTTTCATTTATCCAAATGATAAATAAATCATTGATATAGCTTTGAAGATTTGTGTTTTAAGAAATTTCTGTTCAAACTGATATTTTTTGTAATTCAAAGTTTATTTGTTTTTTTTTTCCAGAATCAGTTAGAATTAACATTATGGAATTGGGGTACAGAAATAAAAAGGGGTGGGGTGGGAGGGGAAAGGACAAATTACAGGTGAACACAGTTGTACATATGCAACAAGGTATTCTTTCCATTAGTTTACACATTTTTCTGCTGGCTCAAGGTCTACAACGTTCAGAACTCAGATGATTACAACTCTGTACAGATTAACACAGAAGTCCCTTTTATCTGGTTACGTTAGTTGTACATTTATGGCCATGTGGTATTCGTGGTTTCCCTTGCTTTTCTCTAGGGGTATACACTTCTATTGCCTCATCTCTTTTCGTTTTGTATACCTTCCTAAATGGGGTATTTACCCTCACACCTGGGTGTTACTGTCGATACCACTCACGGTATCCTTTTTCTGGTGGCGTATCCGCTATCTTACAGTCATCCTAGCGACTATTTGTTCCTAAACTTTGGGCTTGACACATGCAATCCACGTTTCGTGTGCCTTGTGAATATGTGTGCGTACTCCGAATTGCTTCACCGCCATAAATTCGTACTCCCAGTTTTGGTCTATCTGTTTAACTAAACCCTCCACCGAAGGAGGTGTTGTTTTTTTCCACAATCTAGATATCAGTAAATTTGCTGATACAATGGTGTGGTATATTATCGTCTTAATGTGTTTCGGTGCGCCACTCGGTATCATGAATAGGACACAGGTTTGTGGGTTGTCCAGTCTTGGTGTCGGTAAAACCTTACTTATTAGTTGGGCTACCCCCTTCCAGAATTTATCAAGTATGGTGCACGACCACCACATGTGTAACATTGTTCCCACCTCACTCCCACATCTCCAACATTTGTTACTTGAGTTTGGCCATATGTTGTGGAGTTTATCTGGCACTAGATACCAGCGGTACATTATTTTGCGTTGTAGCTCCAAATGTGAGTTGCATGCTGTCATCCCCTTATGTGCTGTATATGCGGCCTCCCATGTGTCGTCCAGGATTGTCACTCCCAACTCTAAGTGCCATGCTCTTTTTACCCTGTGTAGTGAGTGAGATTGTGCCCCGATTAGCTCCTGGTAGCCCCAGGATAGTGTTTTCTTGAGGTTTGTAGTGCCCACACAATGTTGCTCAAACTTGGTCATTGTCCCTGTGTCCTCTATATTTTTCTTTCCCCCAATTTGTCTGTCACGTATGACTTTAGTTGTAGGTACGAAAACGTGGTATTGCTAGGTAATGTGTACTCCATCCGTATTTCCGGGAGTGTTTTTAAGCGCCCCCTATCTATAACCTGGTATATATGGCATATCCCCCCCTTACCCATGTCTCCCATGGGAAGGTTGGTATTTCCAACCCTATTGTCTGTAATGGCATGGCTAGGGGGAGTGATTGTTTCGACACCATCTTATTTCTCAGTTTATTCCATGCTTGTAGTAGTGTCTGAGTGCTAGGCAGTAGTTTGTCGTGTGTACTTCTAGGGCATTTCCCTTGCCATAGGACTGCTCTCAGGTCTGTTTTTGGGGCCCAATGAGATTCAATAGCTACCCACTGTGGTGCTGTAGTGGGGTGGTTTATTTGTGCTATATTGTGGAGATACGCTGCCCTGTAGTAGGCTGTCAGGTTCGGGAGGCCCAGCCCTCCCTTCTGTACTTTCTGTTGTAGGGTTCCCATTGCTACTCTAGCTTTTTTCCCTTCCCATATGAAGGTGTTAATGGCATGTTGCATGTTTTTAAGATATTGTTTCGGGATGGGTATTTGTAGTGTACGGAAAAGGTATTGGATTTTGGGGATAAGAGACATTTTTACCGCTGCTATTCGGCCAGTCCACGATAGGAACTTCCCCTTCCATGCCTGCATGGATTCCGTGAATTCCCTGTGTAGACGTGCATAATTATGGTGAAATAGTTGAGATTGTTTTTTTGTAAGTTTAAGGCCCAGGAATGTTAGGTAGTCGTGTCTCCAGTCCAGAGGGAACGCTGTGGTTAGTCTCGTCTTGAGGTCTCCCTCAATGTGCATCCCCAACGCTTGCGTCTTAGTTACATTTAGCTTGTAGTAGGAGACCGCTCCATATGCGTGCACTTGCGCCATCAGGTTCGGCAAGGATATCATGGGTTGTGTTAATGTGATCAGAATATCATCGGCGAAGAGGTTAAGCTTATACTCTCTATCGCCTATGGTAATGCCATGAATGGATGGTTCTGCTCGGATGGATGCAGCCAGGGGCTCTAGTGCCAAAATATACAGTAGTGGGGATAAGGGACATCCCTGCCTAGAACCGTTTGTTATCGTGATCTGTTCGGATACGAACCCTGCGTTAAGTACTTTCGCCGTTGGGCGGGAGTATAATGCTCTCACTGCATTTGTGAATTGCCAGGGGAATTTGTATTTCTGGAGTACTGTTTCTAGAAAAGGCCAGTTGAGACGATCAAAGGCCTTTTCCGCGTCCAAAGACAGCAGGACCCCCTCCACCCGTCCCCTGCGTAGACTATGCATGAGGTCTAACACCTTCCTTGTGTTGTCCGATCCCTGTCTACCTGTGGTGAAGCCCACCTGGTCATCATGTATCAATGTGGGGATGATATGTTTTAGCCTGGTCGCCTGAATCTTGGCATATAGTTTCGTGTCAGTGTTGAGCAGCGATATTGGCCTGAAATTTGGACTGCATGTGGGAGGTTTCCCTGGTTTGGGAAGCGTTATTATGTGGGCCCCCAGCATGTCTGCCGGTGCTTCTGCTTTGTGGGTTATGGAGTTAAATAGATTTGCTAGGTGTGGTGCAAGTATAGCCGCAAATAGTTTGTAGTATGTGTTGGTGAACCCGTCAGGTCCTGGCGCCTTCCCGTTCGGGAGGTGCGCAATGGCTTGTAGGACTTCTTCCTTCGTGATGGGGGTTTGTAGGCTCCCTATCTGTATCTCGTCTAGGCAAGGCAAAGTTACACCCTCTAGGTATTGTTCTATAGACAATCGTGACGGTTGGGGGGTGGCCGGGTCTTTACCTAAGTTGTACAACGTCTCGTAGTACTCAGCGAAGACGTCACTGATGTCCTTGGGCGTGCCTTTTTTTTCTCCTTTTGAATTTATAATGAATGGGAGTTTTGATTGTGCGTTCCTATGAGATAGTCTCCTTGCTAGCAATTTGCTTGCTCTATTCCCTTGGGCGTATTGCGTTGCGTTAAGCTTCCGCATAGCAAATCCCACCTTCACTAAGTCATGCTTTTTAATTTCGTCCATTACTGCTCTGATTTGTTCTTTAAGTTGTGGGGTTGGTTTCAGTTGGTTCTGTCTATTTAGATTGTACAGATTTGTTAGGCAATCTCTCATCTTAGTTTGGGTTGCCCGTTTCTGAGCGCTGGCTTTCCCTATAATTATTCCCCTGATTACCGGTTTATGGGCCTGCCATAGTGTTTCCGGAGAGATGTCCGGAGTTTGGTTTGCGGTGAAATAGTGGTTCATGTCATCTTTAAGTTTAGTATTAAATAGTGGGTCTGAGAGCAGAGACTCGTTAAGTCTCCACGGGCTACGGTGTTTGTAGTCGTACGCATCCCGTAGTTCTAGTGTGGTCGGTGCGTGGTCCGACCACGTTATGTTACCGATGGTGCATGTTAGGAGTTGATTTAGGGATGTCCCGTTTAAGTAGAACCCGTCTATCCGCGAATATGAGTTGTGCACCTGAGAGAAGAAGGTATAATCCCTCTCCCCCGGGTGCAGCACTCTCCAAGCGTCGTAGAAGTTATATTCCCCAAGCAGTCGTGTTAGGGGTTTGCATTCCCTCTTTAGAGTAGCTGATCTGGGAGTGTTTGATTGTACCGTAGTGTCCCATTGGGGGTCAAGTATGTGGTTTAGGTCCCCGCACATGAGTGTGACGCCCCTCTGGACTGGTTGAAGCAGTGTGATTATTTTGTGCAAGAAATTCCTCTGGTTTGTGTTTGGTGCATATAAGTTGACTATCGTGTGTTCCACATTATTGATTTCGCATACTAATATTATATATCTTCCCTCTATGTCTACGGATTCGTATATCAGGTTGAGCGACACATCCTTGCTAATGAGAATAGAGACCCCTTTGGTTTTGGATGTAGAGGTGCTATGGAACTGCGTGGTGTACTGTGCCTGCGCTAGAGTAGTCGCCTTTTTGAAGTGGGTTTCCTGCAGACACACTACATCAGGATGCTCCCTGCGCAGGTCTCTTGTGAGGCAATATCGATTTACTGGAGTGTTTAGACCCTTTACATTATGACAATATATTTTCATATTCTATAGCATTATATTTGGATTTTGCTTTTGGGGAGACGAACATGTCTATCTCACAATCTGTGAATCTCGGTTGTCTGCTTGCGTGCCCTGTTTTTTCTCGACTCACGTCGCTTGGTTTCTCCTGGCGATGTGCCAACCTGTCCTGATACCCAAAGACCCCATCTATGGGGTTTCCCTCACTAGACTGTACCTGCTTCGGGTTGTGGGGTGGGGGAGGGGAGTGTAAGGGTAAACAAAAAACATTTGCGCCTTCAAGGTATATAACTTGAAGAGCCAACAACATAACAAATATGACAACTACGAAATCAGCAATACAATTGAACATTCCCCACTGAAGGGTAAGGCACCTATTAATCTGTGCTATTGGGTGCGTGGTAAACTCTTTTATTACGTATAGCATAACTAAGTGAGCACGCTAAGCCCATGTCTCGTTGTGGTTGAATTTGTGTGCATCTATATGCCGGAGTGTAACGACTGAGGTGAGTGATGATGCGAACTCGTGCGAAGTGAGCAGTTTGTTGTGGTTGCCCTTTTTTTTTTTGTATATATTAGTAGTTCCCTTATGGTGCGTTTGTCTCCCTGCGTGTGGGTCTGGGACTGCAAGGCATTATCATATGCCATTTGTTATAATTATTGTGTGTGTGTAGTTGTCTGCTTGCGTGTCTGCGTGCAGGTGCAGTGTATGTGTCTGGTATACTTGCAGCTCGAGCTCGCTCCACTCCGTTGGGATCTCTGCCTTTCACATCCCATACATTAAGTCCTCAGCACAGTTCATTTTTTGGTTCTTTTCCATTCCGGAGATAGTCTGTATTGGGCCGTCGCCGTCTTTCCCTCCTGTGTAGTTTGGATGCCCCAGTTGCGTAGCAGTTTGCGGCCTTCCTCCGGGGTGTTAACTACCGTGATCGTGCCATTCCTCCTAATCAGCAGACGTATTGGGTATCCCCAGCAATACTGGATGCTGTTATTGCGCAGGGTTTCCGTGGTGTCTTTAAATTCTTTTCTTTTTTGTAGTGTGGCTGCCGACAGATCAGTGAAAATTTTTATTTGCCGGAATTTCTGAGGCAATTCTCTGCCCGCCCTTGTTGCCTGAAGGATCGCCTCCTTCACGTGAAAATAGTGTAGGTGGGTGAGTATGTCCCTAGGTGTGTCCTGTGGCAGGAACGATGGTTTTTGGACCCTGTGGTACCTGTCCAGGATCAGAACCTCCGCCGGGAGATCTGGGACCAGCGCCTGGAAATATTCAATTAGGAAGGCATGTATATCAGGTTGTTTCACCTCCTCCGGAATGTCCCGGAGTCTCAAGTTCTGTCTCCTTGAACGGTCTTCTAGATCCATGACTTTGCGTTGTGTTTGGTCCAGTTGTTGCTGCAGGTTCTGCACTTGATCTGCCATTTCGTTGTGAGCGGATGCTTGCTCCTCCACGCGCTGTTCCACTCGCGCGGTCCTGTCTCCCAGCTCCTGCATGTCCTTCTGGATCTCCCTCAGAGTGCCATGGATGGACGTCAGGATTTTGCTGGACATATCCTCCAGGCAGTTCTGAAGGAAGTCTTGTGTAACTGGCAGGTTATGTGAGCCAGGGGAGATCTGCAGCGGCAGTGTATCATTCCCGCCGTCGCCATCTTGGTCCTGGTCTGTCAGGCCTGCAGCTTTTGGCGTCGACGATCGGGTAGTAAAAAACCCCGATCTGTCGGGTTTGTCCGCCTGTTTCTTCTGCTTGAGTTGAGACATATTGTTGCTGGTCGTTGTTACCGGTTTTGTCCCGTTGAATATGCTTTTTTCTTAGCTTTCTGGGCTAGCGTTGAGCGGAGCTCAGAACAGTGCGGCCATCCGCGTTGCTCGCTAAGCCACGCCCCCCCTGTTCAAACTGATATTAATGGCAAAGTGACACTGTATACAAATAAGTAACTCAGAACACACACCACATATAACATTCCTATGTTCACACATTTGCAGGAAACCCAATCATTGCATCACATGACACATCATACTTTACTGATTATTGCACACAAATACACCCCTCCATTCATTTGCAGCGTACACTAATGTATGTGTGCAAACACAAACAGATGCAACACACAAACAAGTTTTATTCACAAAGTGCACATTTGGAGACACGAAACAAAGATAAATATATGCTAAAACAGCACTAAAACAAGATTGTCAGTATTTGCTAAAGCTTACACTATGCAAAAATACACACATACAAGCACACATATTTGTACTACAGATAAATACACAATGCATTTATAGAAACATCTGTGCTAAACACAAATAGATCACACATTGACATTCACTGTGAACTATATATAAACAATAAAAAGAGGAAAGCAGAAGACAAAAGGGGAGGAAAATGAGCCAGCTTGTTCACTAATACCTCCTAATTGGGGGTAACCCCTAAAGTTATATATATATATATATATATATATATATATATATATATATATATATATAAATATATATATATATATATATATATACAGGGAGTGCAGAATTATTAGGCAAATGAGTATTTTGACCACATCATCCTCTTTATGCATGTTGTCTTACTCCAAGCTGTATAGGCTCGAAAGCCTACTACCAATTGAGCATATTAGGTGATGTGCATCTCTGTAATGAGAAGGGGTGTGGTCTAATGACATCAACACCCTATATCAGGTGTGCATAATTATTAGGCAACTTCCTTTCCTTTGGCAAAATGGGTCAAAAGAAGGACTTGACAGGCTCAGAAAAGTCAAAAATAGTGAGATATCTTGCAGAGGGATGCAGCACTCTTAAAATTGCAAAGCTTCTGAAGCGTGATCATCGAACAATCAAGCGTTTCATTCAAAATAGTCAACAGGGTGTGGAAAAACCAAGGCGCAAAATAACTGCCCATGAACTGAGAAAAGTCAAGCGTGCAGCTGCCAAGATGCCACTTGCCACCAGTTTGGCCATATTTCAGAGCTGCAACATCACTGGAGTGCCCAAAAGCACAAGGTGTGCAATACTCAGAGACATGGCCAAGGTAAGAAAGGCTGAAAGACGACCACCACTGAACAAGACACACAAGCTGAAACGTCAAGACTGGGCCAAGAAATATCTCAAGACTGATTTTTCTAAGGTTTTATGGACTGATGAAATGAGAGTGAGTCTTGATGGGCCAGATGGATGGGCCCGTGGCTGGATTGGTAAAGGGCAGAGAGCTCCAGTCCGACTCAGACGCCAGCAAGGTGGAGGTGGAGTACTGGTTTGGGCTGGTATCATCAAAGATGAGCTTGTGGGGCCTTTTCGGGTTGAGGATGGAGTCAAACTCAACTCCCAGTCCTACTGCCAGTTTCTGGAAGACACCTTCTTCAAGCAGTGGTACAGGAAGAAGTCTGCATCCTTCAAGAAAAACATGATTTTCATGCAGGACAATGCTCCATCCCACGTGTCCAAGTACTCCACAGCGTGGCTGGCAAGAAAGGGTATAAAAGAAGAAAATCTAATGACATGGCCTCCTTGTTCACCTGATCTGAACCCCATTGAGAACCTGTGGTCCATCATCAAATGTGAGATTTACAAGGAGGGAAAACAGTACACCTCTCTGAACAGTGTCTGGGAGGCTGTGGTTGCTTCTGCACGCAATGTTGATGGTGAACAGATCAAAACACTGACAGAATCTGACAAAAACTGACATGGATGGCAGGCTTTTGAGTGTCCTTGCAAAGAAAGGTGGCTATATTGGTCACTGATTTGTTTTTGTTATGTTTTTGAATGTCAGAAATGTATATTTGTGAATGTTGAGATGTTATATTGGTTTTACTGGTAAAATAAATAATTGAAATGGGTATATATTTGTTTTTTGTTAAGTTGCCTAATAATTATGCACAGTAATAGTCACCTGCACACACAGATATCCCCCTAAAATAGCTAAAACTAAAAACAAACTAAAAACTACTTCCAAAAATATTCAGCTTTGATATTAATGAATTTTTTGGGTTCATTGAGAACATGGTTGTTGTTCAATAATAAAATTAATCCTCAAAAATAAAACTTGCCTAATAATTCTGCACTCCCTGTATATATATATATATATATATATATATATATATATATATATATATATATATATATATATATATATATATATATATGTATATATATATATATATATATATATATATATATATATATATATGTATATATATATATATATATATATATATATATATATATATATATATATATATAAGAAAGGGAGAAGCTGGAGGTAGTAGCGAGGAAATATTTGGATAGGGTGGAATACCTAGAAAAAGTAATATATAGATAATTTAAAACGTCACTTTTAATATTGTCTCTTTAAAAAGTCCAATCATGTGGACAGTATTGCAAACTGATATCAAAAGAAAAGAAAGGAAAATTATGAATACAATTGTTAATCAGTCATAATATCAGACTGAAAAAGGGGACTCAATCTGTCCACTAAGTCTTTATAATGACTTAATTAGAATAGAGCCCCCAAAAAATAAATCTCTCTTGTATTTGTGCATTGGTAGCAATTTCTATGTTTAATATTGTGTCTAAGTAACAATGAAATACTGTTGCAGAGGCTTACTGTGTAGCGTTTGGTGTCTTGATCTACTGCAGTGTGCTAATTTATCTCCTTCGCAGTGACAACAGTGAGTTTGCCTTGAAATAATTTTTGCATATTTATAAGTAATATCCGTTAGTCTGCTCTATTACTTTTCACTGTTTAAGTCACAACAGTATAGTTGGTGCTGATGTCATTTTAATACAAAGATTTAACATCTTGTGATAGATTGAATGTGAGATCTCTTAGCACCCCGGGCGTTGCCGATCATTAATTCAACTAGGACAGACAGCGTGAGATATAAAGGAGAGATGTAAGTATTAGGGTGATAGCTAGGAGGGTCGTAGGACTATCTACAACTAATCCTACTGTGCCTTCGAGGGCACCCCTTATCCCCAGTCAAAAACTCACCCTATATAACTGGTTAAATAACACCTTCCCCAGTATGATGATAGGTATTGACATCATCAAGGAAAAAATGATTATCAAAGAAATTCTGCTTGCTGGTAGCTGGAGAAAAAAGCATTATGGTATGTCCATGGTAACAAAAATTGCCCTGTTTCCCTGACGCATGTTTCGCTTGTCAGCTCATATATAAGCAAGCACAATAAATGATAAACATGCACACATTCATTTGGGATTATTCTAGCTTTAGTGACTGAATAATCTAAATTTTATTAAAGACAGGAGGCAAATATTTTCCCATCCTATTGGTATCCCACCCCAGATTTTTTTCAGGTCACATATACTCTTCTTTTTTTTCTAGTTTTCTCGTGAGACTTTATAATAATCTGCCTGTTTTCTGTTTGCTCTGGTTAGGTGCTTATTAATCTATCTGGTTTTGGCTATTTCATATTTTGCAATGGTTTATACTCATGATATCCATGGGGTAGATCTGTGTATGTAGATATCTTGTGGACAACCAGTCCAAGTAACCATACTTTCACGATATTTCTCTGTCTTTTTAGTGTGAAGTTTCTCTGCATGAGCCACAAAGACTATGTTCCATTGGTCTCTAGTATCGTCTGCGTTTCTAGTTTACATAGTTGATTGATCACTCAAGTTTACACTGTTGACTACACTTATGATTGGCTGCATCAGAAAGAGGATTTGGGAGGAGCCTGACAGACTGTTGTGTTCTAAGATGTGTCCTGATTGGTTGATTTTTTCTCTATATGTTTAACTATTTCTTTGCTGCTGGGAGGTACAGTAAAAAAGCTAGAATAATTCAGAATGTTATGGCAAGACAGGATGCTTCATATTTACTGTTTTAAACCGTTGAAACCAAAGAAAAAGAAGCATGGGACGATTGTCGAAAATAAAAGGTACGGAAGGTAGACTCTCTAGACCAATCAGCGGATGATAGGATGTCTGTAAGGGATCCCCAAGCCATAAAGGCGGAAGAGGCGGCAGCACCTCTGACTGAATGAGCTCCAAAAGAAGAATATATGCCCGCCAAGAAGCCATTTAATCCAGCGGGGAATCGTGGGACAAGACACTGGGTTGTGTGGTCGACCATATGAGATAAACAGGCGGCCCGTAGGAGTATGTAGAGGTGATGTAGAGGAGACATAGTGTTGGACACAACGAGCAATGCAGAGAGACGGTTTGTCCAAAAAGTAAGGGTAAGTAATCGTTAAGGAATTATTTTTGTTGAAACGTACACCTTGGGGAGTGAAATCCATAGCGTGAAAGTCAAATGCTTGAATATCAGACACTCTTCTAAAAGAAACTAAGCAGAGAAGAAGAGTTAACTTGGCTGACAGTTGTCAGAGAGAGAGTGCTTAATTGGGCGGCCAAGCCTCCAGGAAGGACAAAACAAGAGCAACATGCCAAAAATTAGAATATTTTATATTTTGGGACAGGAGGTCGAGCAAGAAGAATGCCATGCAACAGTCTACGGATGGAGGGGTGTTTACCTATTGTTTACCTATTGCTGTATTGTCAATAGGGCCATGAGCTGCCGAAATTGCTGAACGAAACACATTAATGGATCTATAGGATTTACCTTGATCAAAGTAACAGAAAGTTCATAACTTTAATCAAAGAAGCTGAAACGTGATCAATACCAGAGATTCCAAACTCGCCAGGCCGAGAGGTAAGAGCGTCTAGTCCCGGGGGCCCATGAGTCCAATAAGAGTTCTCTAGCAGTCTCTGAAAGACCTGCGACATTCCAGGATACCCTGAAACAGTCCAGGCAACTAGCTGGAGATGACCCTGCAATGCGAGAGGGTGAAAGTTGCCTGCAGGATCCCTGAGAAGGTCGTGCGTGGCATGTAGCAGTAGTGGATAATCCACGAACATCTCCAAGAGATTGGGGAACCATGGTTGGGTACGCCACAATGGGGTCAGCAGTGTTATTGTGGTACCCAGATTCCAGTGATGATGGAGAGTGCGAAGGATCATAGAGCACGGGGGAAGGCAAAAGCTCTGGTCATTGGCCAAGATTGAAGGAAGGCGTCTACTGCCAGAGAGATTGGATCCGGCAACCAACTGAAAAAAAAGCACCGTCTGACGATTCAGATGAGACGCAAATAGGTTGAGGTTGAATGGAACACGAAGAAGATGGAGACGGTAAAAAACGTGTGGGTCCAGTTGCCAGTCGTTGGATTCTCTCCAAGTTCGAGAGAACCAATCTGCGACTAAGTTGTCGGAAGCAGGTAGATACTCCACTCGAAGGGAGATGTTCCTGTCCAGACAAATTGCAGCTTAAAGCCAGGCTTTTAATTCTGCTGACATTGCAGGTTCTGGTTGGTCCGACATGATGACCAGTAAAATAGCAGTGGGTTCACCACAGAATCAGTATACCAACAGGTATATTAACCACTTAAAGGGACACTCCAGGCACCCAGACCACTTATGCCCATTGGAGTGGTCTGGGTGCCAACTCCCACTACCCTTAACCCTGCAAGTGTAATTATTGCAGTTTTTTATAAACTGCAATAATTACCTTGCAAGCTTATCTCCTCCTCTAGTGGCTGTCTACTAGACAGCCACTAGAGGGCACTTCCTGCTCTATAGCACAGAAAACCTGTGCTAGAGCGTCGCTGGATGTCCTCACGCTGTGTGAGGTCCTCCAGCGTTGCTCATTTCCCCATAGGAAAGCATTGAAATGCATTTTCAATGCTTTCCTATGGGGAGCTCATATGCGCATGCGCGGCATTAGTTCTCCCCGGCAGCATTAGTTCTCACCCTCTAATAGGCACAGAGCTGTTTGTATAGTTTGAGGGCAATCTGAAAATAAGCAAGTGTTCTGTAATAGTTTAACAGTAACAACAAAATGTACCAGCAGGGGACAATGAATACTCACAGTTTAACAGAGCTGCAATTCCAGTAGCAGAGAGCAGTTCATATAAAGCGCCCGAATGGGAGAACTAACCGCCGAACAGAAGATGGCCGCCGGTAAGAAGGAGGAAGGCGGGAATTGCGTGTTAATCAATTACGCGAAAAAATGGGCGGTACAGAAATAGATCGCGGGCGTGAACAAAACGGACCGCAGCCACAGCAGTGGCGCAGTGTGAAGAAAATTCACCAAGGAAATGATCAGTAAGGTTTTTACCAGTTAGAAAAAATAGTCAGAGATAAATAAAGTCACAGGGAAGGTACTGGACAGTGGGCTGACCTAAGAAAGGTCGATGTCATAAAGGGCAGAGATAAAATAAACACGCACATTTCCTCTTGTGAGAAAAACAGACAGGGAAAGTGAATTAAAGGAGTCAAAAAAATCTATGGAAAATAAAAATAAGTCAGGTCAATAATGTATATTAGAGAGCTATAATTGGAATAGACTCACCTGGGAGGCAAGCAGCAAAGAAAGAGGATTTGGGAGGAGCCTGACAGACTGTTGTGTTCTAAGATGTGTCCTGATTGGTTGACTTTTTCTCTATATGTTTGACTATTTCTTTGCTGCTGGGAGGTTCAGTAAAGAAGGTTAAAGCAAATATGAAGCCTCTTGTCTTGCCATAAAATTCACAGTGAACAGATACGCACATACAGATAAATACATACACTCACATTATACACAGACATACACATAAACACGTTTCATAAATATTATTTGTAACTTGGCTAGTATCTATATGTTGCACTTCAAATTGATATGGTCTAATTTTGTTAACAGGTTCATATTGTTGTCCATCTGCTCTTATCACTTATCCTGCTATTATAAAGTTCTCACACTATCATCTCTATAATTTCCTCTCTGTGCACCCATTCTCTAGAGTTCTTCATCACTGACCTCCAGAAAATCCACCTATTCAGATATGACCTTTCAGATCAGTTTATGAAATTGGTATTTTTATCTGTTGGGATTATGTGTGGAAAAGGAAGAGTTAAATGAGCATTCCCCTGACATGTGGGAAAGCAAGCACAGTGTCTGCCCCCATTATAAAAATGCTGATTTCTATTGAAAGCAACACTTTTATAAAGTGTCAAGAAAATACCAAACCTCAGACACATTAACCACTTCATCAAGCTTTATATGTGCAGTGTGTTCCTTTTAGTGTAGTTAAATAGTTTTATAGCTGAGGGTGTTTGCTAAACTATTAGCTTGTATAGGGTTCTTTGAAGGGAAAATCTAGCTCTAGTACTATGGTTGCAGTAGTTATATTCATTAGAGAAGAGGGTACTATTCATATCCAGAAATCAAAGTTTTTTCCATCTTCATACATCTTATGGGAGAAATCTGATGGTATATTATAGCTATGTAGCCATGTTAAAAACCTCTAACAAGCATTATTTATCTACTGAGGTATGGTCTTAAATCCATGATGCATGATGATTTATTCAGAACATACAAAAGAGCAAGAAATATCATTCAATTTACACTGGCTATTGAACCAATCTTTTTAAAATAAAATATTTGAAACATTAAATTTAAAAGAAAAGATCCAAGTATAGCAATATACATTCTGTATTACAAAAAGGAAATTACATTATATAAACAGGTTATTTATTTTTAAATTCTTCAAATGTAATATCACAGATTTATCTTCAACAAATATTTTTACTAGCATTACATGTTTACTCTAAAATAAAATAATAATTATAATAATAATAGCAATGATAACTAATTAAAACATTGCTCATCTAGGGAGTGCCATACGTGCCAGATGCACGAGGTACATGCACCTTACTAATATTGTATATTTGGTGATTTAAGGGTCACAAATTTCCCACGACACACTTTTCTGGCTCTGGAACCAACATCTGGCCCACTCCCACGTATTCCCATGCCTGGAGAAACGGTCAGTCTCTCTGTCTTGGTCTACCTGTGCATTTATGTGGATAAGCACAGTGCTCCCCCCTCTGGGCCAGTGGGGAATATCCCAATCCCTGTTTAAACACTTTCCTTACTGCAGCAGGAGACTTCATATCTGCCATTCCTGTTATCGCATGGCAAATCCAAGATGGCCTCCTTGCCAAAGCAACCACTACATCAAGTGGGCCCCAAAAAGCATGTACTGGATTAAACGCTTCAAGGCCATATTTAATAAGCTCTGCCAGGAGTTCTGGAATGGATTATCCCACCACTCTTTTACCTCAACTGTCTCTTTTACCTCAACTGTCACACTACTTACAGTGGTTGCTTAAGCTCATTACACTTCTTCTGGGCTGGGAGCACTTGTTGAGTTACCTACTCAAAGCAATCTAAACACGCAACGGGTGCTTTAAATCCCAGAGCCCCTGAAGACCTGAGGTCCTGCTGCATGGATGGAGAGGACCCCTGGTAGAGAGGCACTGGCTCCCCTTCTGGCATGGTCTAAAGGTGGTGAGAAAGCCTGGCACACCCCACTGAACTTGTGGCATATCTGTGATGCTCAATTCCAAAGTATGGAGGAGATGAGGCATGATGCAGCCTCCGTCATTGAGCAGTGGCCTATCTGTTGAATCAGATGACTGACCAAGGCGGCAAGCTTATATACCTAAGCAATTATTCTCTGGCACTGCAGTGATTTATGTTTAATGTTTCTCTCTAAGTTTCTCATCTTGTTGTGTTAACCCAGTGGTATTCTAGTACTGATGTGGCCCTTTTAGCCTGTTTGTAACTATATGAACTGCAAAAACACAGAATAAAAATAAAAATAAAACATTAGTCATCTGTTTTCGACATTGTTAAAGATTGTTGAAATAGTATTGAGGTTATTTGCATGCATGCCCATTTAGTAACACGTAGAAAGAATTTGTGTAAAATGTATGATGTATATGCAATTTAAGAACAAAGTTAATAACAGTAAAATTCTTAAATGTGTGAGTACATGAATATATCTTAAATATATAGTGACAGTAATAGTATATTATAGTATATATTTAGTCCATATATATATCTAGTACATTAAAAACATCTCTATAATTGCAGTACAACAAAGTATCAATCACAATATATATTTTATTATTTGTTTTGCACAAAATATAGATTAAAAACTGAAAAGTATTTCCAAAGCATAAGTAAATAATTAATTATAAACAAAAGGTTGTCTGTAAGCGACAATTTTAATGGGTGAAAATATGTGTAAGTAAGCAAAAATTTAGCTTTCAGTAGGAAATCCTTAAAAAGCATGCAGAAAGAGAAAGGTCCTTAGAGTATGTAAGATGCAGGTAAAAGGAAAGTTGTCAGGTGAACTACAGTAGTCTGTCAAGTTGATGCGAGAGAGGAAGCTTCAGATAGCCTGTAGATATATTATCCAGAACTTGGAATCAGACTAGAGCAAAAACACCGACAGCTGATGTACTTTTGTGAATTTAAATGTAGAGAAAGACTAAAAGTGTCAGGACCCCCTGAGAGAGCATAATACTTACTGAATCAATGATAGATGTTCTGAATCTCCTCCAACATGCATTTTGTAAGTACAGAACACTTCAACAGGGAAAGCTATTGAATGCTAGAACCCATTAGGGGTTTACTTACACAACTGCCAATATATTGATTGATTAAATAATAGAATACATTCATGTGGCTGGAGTATGATTTAATTTCAGTTAGATTATTAAGGTAAGTAGTATATATATATATATATATATATATATATATATATATATTTGTTTCAAAGCAATTACGCCTGTCATCTGTTAATATTATTTTATTCTAGGCATATTTTCTCAAGTAAATATCCACTCAATTAACTGCTGTGCTCATGTATTATTTCACTTTCTTTTATAAAGCTATAAACTATGATTTTTATTAGCCCTTGCCATCAAGTTAGTGATATGTAAGCGTTGCCATTCTTCCACTGCAGAAAGCTCTGAATTATGATCAGGATAAACAAATAAAATGATAGAGTAATACAGAGATAGCGTTAATGATATGTGGAGAGTGAGAGAAAATAAAATAAGCAATTTGATAGTTAGGCACAGATGCGGTGATCAGAGTTAGACAGACAAAGAAGGAATAAAATCATGAAGAGTAAATCAGGCGTCAGTGACTGGAACAAATTAAAACGTTTTTGTGTGTCCCACTAAAAGACACTTTAGTGAGCTGTTACATTTTGAGAATGCAGGTTACACCGATTACACCCTTAAATCCTTATAAATTGCCTAAAAGTAAAGACAAATGCATAAAAATAAGTACACAGTAGTTTTCATGAGTCATCAAAAAATTTAGAGAGAGGCTATCTATCCAGGAAACTTGAAGATCAATGTGAAATAGTTTAAATAATTGATAAGAGTTACTTATAAATAGACTGATGCACTTGAATTCTGCTAAATGTGCAGTTGGCTGGATTTAAGGCATTTTGTCCATTCTTCCGAACACCAAATGGGCGAATTACAATCACAACTAATTAGACAAAGAATAAATTATTTGTTGGACAAAAATGAGTTTGTACAATTCGTTCATTTATTTATATGTATAATTAGCTATAAGTGTCCTCCTTGTAAGTGTGGGATTGGGGGTGTCACACACCTTACTCCAAGTGTGCGTGTGAGTTGGTTCTGGTGGTGAAAGGGTTAATCTTCAATATTTGTCTGTACTAGACAGGAAATAATGATAATGATTTCTCTTAACACCATCCACCCTTAATTATAATAGCATAAATCATTTCATAACTCTGCCAGCACCAAGATAATTTCTAAACAGGGTGCTTGGTCCCCCAATCAAGTTAGACTAAAAACCCCCAGAATAAATTTAGAACAATATGTATGTGATTTCAAAATGCTAATAAATTGGTCTAACCCAGTGTGACAGATCCATCTGTATAGACTGAGATTGCTGGTTCGTCTGTTTGCCCCTTTTTCATTTAATTGCCTGTCCGTATGCCCCTGTTCGTTCGTTCCAGGAGATACCGATTGAAACTACCGATCGGACGGCCACCCAGGAGAGAAGTGTGCTGCTAGTTAACCTCTTGGCTCCAATTAGAATGTTGTGGTTAACCGCAGACACCTCTCCATTCTATCCGTATACAGGGTGGTCGTCGTTCGTATGCCGACCACGAGGCGGCGGCCATTTTAAACACGCAAAAGACCGGCGGTGTTCGGCGAGGATTCTATGGAACTATAAACGGACACTTTATCTACCGAACACCGCTGAAACTACTGATCGTCCTTCGTTTTCATCGAGGCATACGAACACCGGTCCGTTCGGGAGTTTGGAACGTACGCATGGACTTAACCCAGATAGCCATCCCATGGAGTCAATCGTATACCGAAAGACATGTGAAAGACTTTGACTCCATGGCGATTGAACTGTGCGCATTGGATCTGAGCGCTATTCGGTAGAAATATGCACTCAGATCCAGGCTATCTGGGGATACGTTGCACAAAGCACTTGCATTTGGTATTTGTATAATTATATATTTTTATGTGTTTTTACAGTTGTATTTAAAATGGTGATTTGCCTCTATCCCTGGAGATAATTAGATTCCTTCCCAATTATCTCCAGGATAGAGAGGAGGGATTTACTCATGTAAAGGGGAGTGCTTAAAACTGAGCCACTGTGATTGGCTACTGTCCAATATATGTCTCAGTCTTCCATCTGGTCCCCTAGGGGAGTGTCCACCAGGTGGGAGACCTGCATAAATACCGGGCAGGTAGCCCTTTATTAAACAGATTCCTGTTTTACCCTCGTGCGTAAAATCGGCTACGCAAATACACGAACACCGCTGACCATTTGTATATTTAAGCAGATGTTGTTAATTCAATATGACTTTACAAGTGACAATCAAAACTAATAACTACTTGAAGTTGACCTTGTCATCATTATGGTCTATTGGTGTCACAATCAGTGCTGTATTTAGTGCGAGGATAACAAGGCATTTTCCTTGGGCGGCAGTTTCAGGGGGGGCGGCAAAAGAGCTGCCCTCCTCCTCCCCCCTGAAATTCCATGGAAAATGCCTTGTCCGTCTCTTGTCCTGGGGGCCCCAAAAAGTGGCCGGTGGGCCACCTTGGGACCCCTGAGGCTGGAATATGTTCTGTTTGTGCAGGCAGGCTGTGAGGAGCACTCTCCTCTAATCTCCCAGTGATGCCGGAGCTGAAATATGACGTCACTCGGGCCCCGGTATCACTAACTGGCACACAAGGGAGCAGAACAGGAAGATCAGAGCTCCCTCACAGCCTCCATTGACCACCTGCACACCAAGCTGCCAAGCACCACAGGAACAAGCCCAACAGCCCCACTGGTGCCCAGGGAAATCGAGAATCCACGCCAGCACACCCAAAGGTAGGGCGTCTGGGTGGATTGAAATTTTAAAAAATAATACATTGTTAGTGTGTTAGTATCAGTGTATCAGAAGACCTACTGTAGGTTAAATTGCCTAATTGACAAAGAGTTTTAAGGGGTTATCTGGCCTCCAAAATAACCAAATCTCAATAAAAATTTGTGAGATGTGCTGGAACAAAAAATCCAATCCACGGAGGCCCCACCTTGCGACTTGCAGGACTTAAAGGATCTGTTGCTAATATTTTGGTGCCAGATACCAGAAGACATGTTCAGATTGAAGGGGACCTACACAATATTATACAGGTGGTTGTGGCTGATCAGTTTAAGTATTATGAAGAGCAAACAAATGAAAGTATTATAGAAATTATATAAGACATGAAACTTGTAAAGATTAACAGAGGAAACAGTAAGCCATCATTATGAAATGATCCAAATTGTTTTCAAACAGATTGGTATTCTTTATATTACATGGCAGACAAAACAAAATTGTTTTACAAAAGTAGAGGAGACTAGAGGACCCCAAAAGGGAAATGTCAGGCAACCCAGAAACCCCTACCACAACATTATATAGAGGGAATATCTACTGGGAATTTTAATGGCAAATTGTGTGCGGTGCCACATACTAATATTTTTTTAGAAATCTGAATGAATGAATTGATGTATAAATATGTTTGAAATTGTACTCAATGTGAATAAATTTGTAATCTATTATATTAAAAATAAATGTGTTATGTTTTTCTATTTAATATTTTTTATCTGAAATGTCAGTACACACATTTTATCAATTTCACAGCAGATGTCCAATAGTTCATTTTTATATTAGTACTGACACATTTCAGAAATATTTCCTTCACAGAAGTGATTCTTATGCTCATTTGCTCTGTATGAACTCAATGGAACAAAGAACGATATACTTTCAAGTAATTTCTATCATATATTTGGTTCAACTGTCTAAGGTGTGTATTCAGTATTAATCCATCTACTTTATTAAAATTATACTTTTTTAGCATTTTGTTTATTTATTTTCTTCTTACAGTTTAGTGACTATTAGGCTTTTTAAAATGTTTCTTTATCTATTACAATACCTCTTTTAACCCCTTAAGGACACATGACGTGTGTGACACGTCATGATTCCCTTTTATTCCAGAAGTTTGGTCCTTAAGGGGTTAATGTATGAATTTGTACAATCTTGAGTGTAACTGATGTGATGCAGTACATTTTCATGTAGTATGTCTCATTCAATAAACCTAACTAGATCTGAAGGGATTTGAGTTTATTTGAGTTTATTATTCATATTGCATTTATGTTATTGAGTGAAATGGTTTAAAATAAGCTTTAAAATGTTGTATGTGTGTGTAAACGTTGTTGTTTTTAATCTACATCATCTTTTGTAAGGCATTAGTTTGTGCATTTGTAGAGTAATTCTGCATAACGATTTTGTATATTTGCTTTCAGAAATTGAATTTTGAATTGTAGCATTACATTTTTTTGAGAATGACTTGTGAAAGGCATGTTTAACATTAAAGGGACACTATAGTCACCTAAACAACTTTAGCTTAATGAAGCAGTTTTGGTGTATAGAACATGCCCCTGCAGCCTCACTGCTCAATCCTCTGCCATTTAGGAGTTAAATCCCTTTGTTTATGAACCCTAGTCATACCTTCCTGCATGTGACTTGCACAGCCTTCCATAAACACTTCCTGTAAAGAGAGCCCTATTTAGGCTTTCTTTATTTCAAGTTCTGTTTAATTAGTATTTTCTTATCCCCTGCTATGTTAATTGCTTGCTAGACCCTGCTAGAGCCTCGTGTATGTGATTAAAGTTCAATTTAGAGATTAAGATACAATTATTTAAGGTAAATTACATCTGTTTGAAAGTGGAACCATTTTTTTTTTCATGCAGGCTCTGTCAATCATAGCCAGGGGAGGTGTGGCCAGGGCTGCATTAACAGAAACAAGGTGATTTAACTCATAAATGACAGTGAATTGAGCAGTGAAATTGCAAGGGAATGATCTATACACTAAAACTGCTTTATTTAGCTAAAGTAATTTAGGTGACTATAGTGTTCCTTTAACATTATTGGTTCTAGAAACAAGGCACTTCTTATGGCTCTGGATTTAGTCACAGGAATTTACCCCAATTGGACAAAGGAAAACTTGCTGACATTTTAATGAATTCGCATGGCACAATACACCAGATAATTTTCTACATTTATCCCAGATGATCTGAAGATTGCATGTATTCAAATGGAATAGTCTGTCATAACTTTATATTAATTCTATGAAGGAGAGAATGTCTACATTGATGATAGGAAGGCATGGAAAAAAGCAGCGTAGATAAATTTTCATGTTATTAAAAAAAGAAAAAAATCCATAATTAATTAGTGAATTATGAAATGGAGCATAGATAGGGAAAAGGGCTACAGGAATATGACCTCAGCATTGAGAAAATTAAAATACCAGGGACCTGAAATGCTCTATGGTCACCATGCATACCCAACTGGAAGTGGAGCCAAAAATCTGTGTTTATTGAGAAGTAGTGATGTACCGAACTGTCCGCCGGCGAACAGTTCCCGGCGAACTTAGCGTGTTCGTGTTCGCGTTCGCCGCGGCGGGCGGACACATGCGCAGTTCGATCCGCCCCCTATTCGTCATCATTGGGCAAACTTTGACCCTATGCCTCTCGGTCAGCAGACACATTCCAGCCAATCAGCAGCACTCCCTCCCTTCCACACCCTCCAACCTCCCTCCCAGCATCCATTTTCGATTCATTCTGAAGCTGCATGCTTAGTGAGAGGAGGGAAAGTTTAGCTGCTGCTGATTAGATAGAGAAATTGATAGCTAGGCTAGGGTATTCAGTGTCCACTACAATCCTGAAGGACTCATCTGATCTCTGCTGTAAGGACAGCACCCCAAAAAGCCCTTTTTAGGGCTATAACATCAGGCTGCTTTTTTTTTTTTTTTCCTGTGTAATGTAATTGCAGGTGCCTGCCTGCCAGCTTCTGAGTGAGGTTCACATTGGATACTGTGCCTACTTGCCCAGTGCCACCACTCATATCTGTTTTTACAATAGGTTAAGCTTTACATTTAAAAGAAATAATTTGTTTTCACTGTAATAGAAGAGCAGTTGCCTGCCTGCCAGCTTCTGTGTCAGGTTGGATGCCTTGCCCATTTGCACAGTCAGTGCCACCACTCATATCTGTTTTAACAATAGGTTAAGCTTTACATTTAAAATAAATATATTTTTTTCACTGTAATAGAAGAGCAGTTGCCTGCCTGCCAGCTTCTGTGTCAGGTTGGATGCCTTGCCCATTTGCACAGTCAGTGCCACCACTCATATCTGTTTTAACAATAGGTTAAGCTTTACATTTAAAAGAAATATTTTTTTTTCACTGTAATAGAAGAGCAGTTGCCTGCCTGCCAGCTTCTGTGTCAGGTTGGATGCCTTGCCCATTTGCACAGTCAGTGCCACCACTCATATCTGTTTTAACAATAGGTTAAGCTTTACATTTAAAAGAAATAATTTTTTTTCACTGTAATAGAAGAGCAGTTGCCTGCCTGCCAGCTTCTGTGTCAGGTTGGATGCCTTGCCCATTTGCACAGTCAGTGCCACCACTCATATCTGTTTTAACAATAGGTTAAGCTTTACATTTAAAAGAAATATTTTTTTTTCACTGTAATAGAAGAGCAGTTAGTTGTCTGCAAGCGTCTGGGTGTCAGGCCTACTTCAGCGTGTGCTCTGCAGACCTGTGCCAGCGTGCTTTGACAGTTGCCAATCATATCTGGTGTCTCTTTAGCGTGCTTTTACAAAGAAAAAAGGTTTCCAGTGTAAGCTAATAGCAGCCAGTCAGTGTCCTTCAAGCGGCTCTGTCAGGCCTTCCTTCAGCGTGTGCCCTGCACAACCCTGCCAGCGTACTTTGACAGTTGCCACTCATATCTGGTGTCTCTATAGCGTGCTTTTACAAAGAAAAAAAGTTTCCAGTGTAAGCTAATAGCAGCCAGTCAGTGTCCTTCAAGCGGCTCTGTCAGGCCTTCCTTCAGCGTGTGCTCTGCAGACCTGTGCCAGCGTGCTTTGACAGTTGCCAATCATATCTGGTGTCTCTATAGCGTGCTTTTACAAAGAAAAAAGGTTTCTAGTGTAAGCTAATAGCAGCCAGTCAGTGTCCTTCAAGCGGCTCTGTCAGGCCTTCCTTCAGCGTGTGCTCTGCAGACCTGTGCCAGCGTGCTTTGACAGTTGCCAATCATATCTGGTGTCTCTATAGCGTGCTTTTACAAAGAAAAAAGGTTTCTAGTGTAAGCTAATAGCAGCCAGTCAGTGTCCTTCAAGCGGCTCTGTCAGTCCTTCCTTCAGAGTGTGCTCTGCAGACCTGTGCCAGCGTGATTTGACAGTTGCCAATCATATCTGGTGTCTCTATAGCGTGCATTTACAAAGAAAAAAGGTTTCTAGTGTAAGCTAATAGCAGCCAGTCAGTGTCCTTCAAGCGGCTCTGTCAGTCCTTCCTTCAGCGTGTGCTCTCCAGAACTGTTCCAGTGCACATTGCCAATCATATCTGGTGTCTCTATAGCGTGCTTTTAAAACCAAAATTTGTTTTTCACTGTTATAGATTGAATAGCAGTTACTTGTCTTCAAGCGGGTGTGTCAGGCCTACAGTGTGTGCTCTGCAGAACTGTTCAAGTGCACATTGCCAATCATATCTGGTGTCTCTATAGCGTGCTTTTATAAAGAAAAAAGGTTTCTAGTGTAAGCTAATAGCAGCCAGTCAGTGTCCTTCAAGCGGCTCTGTCAGTCTTTCCTTCAGCGTGTGCTCTCCAGAACTGTTCCAGTGCACATTGCCAATCATATCTGGTGTCTCTATAGCGTGCTTTTAAAAACAATTTTTTTTTTCACTGTTATAGATTGAATAGCAGTTACTTGTCTTCAAGCGGGTGTGTCAGGCCTACAGTGTGTGCTCTGCAGAACTGTTCAAGTGCACATTGCCAATCATATCTGGTGTCTCTATAGCGTGCTTTAACAAAGAAAATTTGTTTTTCACTGTTATAGATTGAATAGCAGTTACTTGTCTTCAAGCGGGTGTGTCAGGCCTACAGTGTGTGCTCTGCAGAACTGTTCAAGTGCACATTGCCAATCATATCTGGTGTCTCTATAGCGTGCTTTTACAAAGAAAAAAGGTTTCTAGTGTAAGCTAACAGCAGCCAGTCAGTGTCCTTCAAGCGACTCTGTCAGTCCTTCCTTCAGCGTGTGCTCTGCAGACCTGTGCCAGCGTGCTTTGACAGTTGCCAATCACATCTGGTGTCTCTATAGCGTGCATTTACAAAGAAAAAAGGTTTCTAGTGTAAGCTAATAGCAGCCAGTCAGTGTCCTTCAAGCGGCTCTGTCAGTCCTTCCTTCAGCGTGTGCTCTCCAGAACTGTTCCAGTGCACATTGCCAATCATATCTGGTGTCTCTATAGCGTGCTTTTAAAAACAAAATTTTTTTTTCACTGTTATAGATTGAATAGCAGTTACTTGTCTTCAAGCGGGTGTGTCAGGCCTACAGTGTGTGCTCTGCAGAACTGTTCAAGTGCACATTGCCAATCATATCTGGTGTCTCTATAGCGTGCTTTTACAAAGAAAATTTGTTTTTCACTGTTATAGATTGAATAGCAGTTACTTGTCTTCAAGTGGGTGTGTCAGGCCTACAGTGTGTGCTCTGCAGAACTGTTCAAGTGCACATTGCCAATCATATCTGGTGTCTCTATAGCGTGCTTTTACAAAGAAAAAAGGTTTCTAGTGTAAGCTAACAGCAGCCAGTCAGTGTCCTTCAAGCGGCTCTGTCAGTCCTTCCTTCAGCGTGTGCTCTGCAGACCTGTGCCAGCGTGCTTTGACAGTTGCCAATCATATCTGGTGTCTCTATAGCGTGCATTTACAAAGAAAAAAGGTTTCTAGTGCAAGCTAATAGCAGCCAGTCAGTGTCCTTCAAGCGGCTCTGTCAGTCCTTCCTTCAGCGTGTGCTCTCCAGAACTGTTCCAGTGCACATTGCCAATCATATCTGGTGTCTCTATAGCGTGCTTTTAAAACCAACATTTTTTTTTCCCTGTTATAGATTGAATAGCAGTTACTTGTCTTCAAGCGGGTGTGTCAGGCCTACAGTGTGTGCTCTGCAGAACTGTTCAAGTGCACATTGCCAATCATATCTGGTGCCTCTATAGCGTGCTTTTACAAAGAAAATTTGTTTTTCACTGTTATAGATTGAATAGGATTTACTTGTCTTCAAGCGGGTGTGTCAGGCCTACAGTGTGTGCTCTGCAGAACTGTTCAAGTGCACATTGCCAATCATATCTGGTGTCTCTATAGCGTGCTTTTACAAAGAAAAAAGGTTTCTAGTGTAAGCTAATAGCAGCAAGTCAGTGTCCTTCAAGCGGCTCTGTCAGTCCTTCCTTCAGCGTGTGCTCTCCAGAACTGTTCCAGTGCACATTGCCAATCATATCTGGTGTCTCTATAGCGTGCTTTTAAAAACAAAATTTTTTTTTCACTGTTATAGATTGAATAGCAGTTACTTGTCTTCAAGCGGGTGTGTCAGGCCTACAGTGTGTGCTCTGCAGAACTGTTCAAGTGCACATTGCCAATCATATCTGGTGTCTCTATAGCGTGCTTTTACAAAGAAAAAAGGTTTCTAGTGTAAGCTAATAGCAGCCAGTCAGTGTCCTTCAAGCGGCTCTGTCAGGCCTTCCTTCAGCGTGTGCTCTCCAGAACTTTTCCAGTGCACATTGCCAATCATATCTGGTGTCTCTATAGTGTGCTTTTAAAACCACATTTTTTTTTTCACTGTTATAGATTGAATAGCAGTAACTTGTCTTCAAGCGGGTGTTTCAGGCCTACAGTGTGTGCTCTGCAGAACTGTTCAAGTGCACATTGCCAATCATATCTGGTGTCTCTATAGCGTGCTTTTACAAAGAAAATTTGTTTTTCACTGTTATAGATTGAATAGCAGTTACTTGTCTTCAAGCGGGTGTGTCAGGCCTACAGTGTGTGCTCTGCAGAACTGTTACAGTTCACATTGCCAATCATATCTGGTCTCACAGTAGCTTGCTTGCATAGTACCCCTTATCCCCCAAAAAATGACAGGCAGAGGCAGGCCACCCCGCAGGGGCCGTCGTGGTCGTGGTGCTGTGATTCCCTTTTGCCCAGTTTTCAGAAGCCACGTACCCTGAACTTGAAAAGTTCTGAGGACATAGTTGACTGGCTAACACAGGACACCCAATCTTGTACAGCCTCCGCTCGGAACCTTGACGCACCATCCTCCTACAGCTTAGCTTCAGGCACCTCTCAAGATACCACTCACCCGCCTGCCGCCACCACCAAAACTAGCACCACAGCCGCTTTACTTGGTATGTCAGAGGAGTTATTCACACACCCGTTTGAAGAAATGAGTGATGCGCAACCATTATTGCTAGAGGATGTAGATAACAGGGATATGTCTCAGGAAGGCAGCATTAAACACATGGAGGTACGGTGTGATGATGATGATGTTGTACCCGCTGCTGCTTCCTTTTCTGAGTTGTCAGATACAAGCGAAGCGGTTGATGATGACGATGCGTCCATGGATGTCACGTGGGTGCCCGCTCGGCAAGAAGAAGAACAGGGCGAAAGTTCAGATGGGGAGACAGAGAGGAGGAGGAGACGAGTTGGAAGCAGGGGGGGGTCGTCGCAAGGAGCTAGTGGCACAGTCAGACAGCATGCATTGGCACCCGGGGTCAGCCCGACAGCACGCCAATCAACGCATGCTGTGTCCACCACCAGAATGCCGCCATTGCAGAGCTCAGCAGTGTGGCATTTTTTTTGTGTGTCTGCCTCGGACAACAGCGATGCCATTTGCAACCTGTGCCAAAGGAAACTGAGTCGTGGGAGGTCCAACACCCACCTAGGTACAACTGCTTTGCGTAGGCACATGATCTCACATCACAAACGCCTATGGGATCAACACATGAGTACAAGCAGCACGCCTACTCTAAGTCGCCATCTTCCTCCTGGTCTAGCATCTTCAGCCACGTCAACCACTGCTGTCCTTCTTGCCCCCTCTCAACCATCCGCCACTCCGTCTCCCACCATGAGCAGTTCCCGCTCATCTGCCCACAGTCATGTGTCTGTCAAGGACATGTTTGAGCGTAAGAAGCCAATGTCACCAAGTCACCCCCTTGCCCAGCGTCTGACAGCTGGCTTGTCCGAACTATTAGCCCGCCAGCTTTTACCATACAATCTGGTTGAGTCTGAGGCATTCAAAAAATTTGTAGCTATTGGGACACCGCAGTGGAAGGTACCTGGCCGGAATTTCTTTTCACAAAAGGCAATCCCCAACTTGTACTCGATTGTGCAAAAGGAAGTCATGGCATGTCTGGCACACAGTGTTGGGGCAAGGGTCCATCTGACCACTGATACCTGGTCTGCAAAGCATGGTCAGGGCAGGTATATCACCTACACTGCGCATTGGGTAAACCTGCTGACGGCTGACAAGCAAGGAATGCGTGGCATTGCAGAGGAGTTGGTGACACCGCCACGAATTGCAGGCAGTCCTGCTGCCACCTCCTCTACTACTCCTACTCCATCCTCTTCCATAACCTCCTCTGCTGAGTCCTCTTGTGCTGCTGCGTCTTGCTCCACATCAACGGCACCCCCCCAGCTCCCCAGGTACTATTCCACATCCCGGATACGGCAGTGTCACACCGTCTTGGGTTTGACTTGCTTGAAAGCAGAGAGTCACACCGGACAAGCACTCCTGTCCGCCCTGAATGCACAGGTGGAAAAGTGGCTGACTCCGCAGCAACTGGATATTGGCAAAGTGGTGTGTGACAACGGAAAAAATTTGATAGCGGCATTGAAGTTGGACAAGTTGACACATGTGCCGTGCATGGCACATGTGTGTAATCTGATCGTACAACGCTTTGTGCATAAGTACACAGGCTTACAGGACATCCTGAAGCAGGCCAGGAAGGTGTGTGGCCATTTCAGGCGTTCCTACACGGCCATGGCTCACTTTGCCGATATCCAGCGGCGAAACAACATGCCAGTGAGGTGCTTGATTTGCGACAGCCCTACACGTTGGAATTCAACACTCCTAATGTTCGACCGCCTGCTCCAACAAGAAAAAGCTGTTAATGAATATTTGTATGACCGGGGTGCTAGGACAGCCTCTGGGGAGCTGGGAATTTTTTTGCCACGTTACTGGACGCTCATGCGCAATGCCTGTAGGCTCATGCGTCCTTTTGAGGAGGTGACAAACCTAGTCAGTCGCAACGAAGGCACCATCAGCGACATCATACCATTTGTTTTCTTCCTAGAGCGTGCCCTGCGAAGAGTGCTGGATCAGGCTGTAGATGAGCGTGAAGAGGAAGAGTTGTGGTCACCATCACCACCAGAAACAGCCTTATCAGCATCGCTTGCTGGACCTGCGGCAACGCTGGAAGAGGATTGTGAGGAAGAGGAGTCAGAGGAGGATTGTAGCTTTGAGGAGGAGGAGGAGGAGCAAGACCAAACACAACAGGCATCCCAGGGTGCTCGTTGTCACCTATCTGCTACCCGTGGTGTTGTACGTGGCTGGGGGGAAGAACATACCTTCAATGACATCAGTGAGGAGGAGGAACGGGAAATGAGTAGCTCGGCATCCAACCTTGTGCAAATGGGGTCTTTCATGCTGTCCTGCCTGTTGAGGGACCCTCGTATAAAAAGGCTGAAGGAGAACCACCTGTACTGGGTGTCCACGCTACTAGACCCCCAGTATAAGCAGAAAGTGGCGGAAATGTTACCGAATTACAACAAGTCGGAAAGGATGCAGCATTTGCAAAATAAATTAAAAAGTATGCTTTACACAGCGTATAAGGGTGATGTCACAGCACAACGGGAATCTAACAGGGGGAGAGGTGGAAGTCATCCTCCTCCTCCCACGACCACGCCGGCAAGGACAGGACGCTTTAAAGACGTGTTGTTGATGGAGGACATGCGGACCTTTTTAAGTCCTATGCATCGCCACAGCCCTTCGGGATCCACCCTCAGAGAGCGACTCGACCGACAGGTAGCAGACTACCTCGCCTTAACTGCAGATATCGACACTCTGAGGAGCGATGAACCCCTTGACTACTGGGTGTGCAGGCTTGACCTGTGGCCTGAGCTATCCCAATTTGCGATAGAACTTCTGGCCTGCCCTGCTTCAAGTGTCCTGTCAGAAAGGACCTTCAGTGCAGCAGGAGGTATTGTCACTGAGAAGAGAAGTCGTCTAGGTCAAAAAAGTCTAGATTACCTCACCTTTATTAAGATGAATGAGGGATGGATCCCGAAGGAATGACACTGGGCGATACATTTGATTAAAAAAGGCCTGATGAGATGAGCTGCCTTGGGCTGAAAATGGTCCACACGCTGCTGTATTTTAGCTCTGAATGACGTTTGACTTGCGTGACTTATCCGCCACCAACTAGGGTTCAAGCCGCCATGTTTTAGGGCACTTTCTGCCTGTGAAACAAACATCAATTTTTCTGGCCGCTGCTACAGCAGCGGCTGCAACAATACCAAATTTTTCAGGCATGTGTACATGCCTAATTTTTAGGCCCACTGGTGCAGCACTGTGGCTTCAAAAACCAAACCAAAAAAAAATCCTCCAAGATGGCACCAATATACCAGTGGTCTAAGCATCTTCCCACCTTGGCCAAAAAGGGGAGGTGATTCAACAATTAAAAATCTCTGCCATTTACACGTCCACTGATAGGAGACGCGGAAGGTATTAAACTGATATGAACAATACTAAACTCACCACTCCTATCTGGTGGCACATTAGCTTGCCCGCGCAGTGCCCCAAATTTCAAGTAAGAGGACCGACCAAGCATCTTCTTCCATCTCCCTGTTACATAAATCAATGCCATATCCATAGAAATTGTAGAGAATATCCAGGATAGTTTTACAGGGCCAAATCATGTCGCCTGTTGAAAGAGGTGACCTTGCTCGGGTCCCAGGTGTGCGGTTTCTAAAATGGCTGCCATATACACGTCCACTGATAGGAGACGCGGAAGGTATTAAACTGATATGAACATTTACTAAACTCACCACTCCGAGTGCTGTTATTTATTTAATTTTTTTGTGGTGAGGCTTTACAGGACAGAGTGCTTCTCCACGGGACATGTTAACTCACGGGCAGCTGGCTCATCAAGGAACCAGAGCAGCTTGAATGAGGTGACCTTGCTCGGGTCCCAGGTGTGCGGTTCCTAAAATGGCTGCCATATACACGTCCACTGATAGGAGACGCGGAAGGTATTAAACTGATATGAACAATACTCCACTCCTATCAGTAGGTCCGCCCCATTGTGATTTATGCCCCCCACCCACCGCGCAGGGATGGGGGCCAGGGGGGAGGAAAGTAGGCCCCCCCATTGTGATTTATGGCCCCCACACACCGCGCAGGGGTGGGGGCCGAGGGGGGGAGGAAGTAGGTCCCCCCATTGTGATTTATGGCCTCCACCCACTGCGCAGGGGTTGGGGAGGACAGTAGCTCCCCCCAGTGTGTATCATGGGCTTTGAGGACAGGTGTCAATCCATACCTGCCAAGTGACCCTATGTAGGGGTAACAGTCCCTATTCTGCTCTGTGTCAGTGTGTATCATGGTCTCTGTGGACGGGGAACAGTCTCTATTCTGCTCTGTGTCAGTGTGTATCATGGTCTCTGTGGACGGTGAACAGTCTCTATTCTGCTCTGTGTCAGTGTGTATCATGGACTCTGTGGACAGGGAACAGTCTCTATTCTGCTCTGTGTCAGTGTGTATCAGGGGCTTTGAGGACAGGTGTCAATCCATACCTGCCAAGTGACCCTATGTAGGGGGAACAGTCCCTATTCTGCTCTGTGTCAGTGTGTATCATGGTCTCTGTGGACGGGGAACAGTCTCTATTCTGCTCTGTGTCAGTGTGTATCATGGTCTCTGTGGACGGTGAACAGTCTCTATTCAGCTCTGTGTCAGTGTGTATCATGGTCTCTGTGGACGGGGAACAGTCTCTATTCTGCTCTGTGTCAGTGTGTATCATGGACTCTGTGGACAGGGAACAGTCTCTATTCTGCTCTGTGTCAGTGTGTATCATGGTCTCTGTGGACGGGGAACAGTCTCTATTCTGCTCTGTGTCAGTGTGTATCATGGACTCTGTGGACAGGGAGCAGTCTCTATTCTGCTCTGTGTCAGTGTGTATCAGGGGCTTTGAGGACAGGTGTCAATCCATACCTGCCAAGTGACCCTATGTAGGGGGAACAGGCCCTATTCTGCTCTGTGTCAGTGTGTATCATGGTCTATGTGGACGGGGAACAGTCTCTATTCTGCTCTGTGTCAGTGTGTATCATGGTCTCTGTGGACAGGGAACAGTCTCTATTCTGCTCTGTGTCAGTGTGTATCAGGGGTTTTGAGGACAGGTGTCAATCCATATCTGCCAAGTGACCCTATATAAGGGGAACAGTCCCTATTCTGCTCTGTGTCAGTGTGTATCAGGAATTTTGAGGACAGGTGTCAATCCATATCTGCCAAGTGACCCTATGTAGGAGGAACAGTCCCTATTCTGCTCTGTGTCAGTGTGTATCAGGGGTTTTGAGGACAGGTGTCAATCCATATCTGCCAAGTGACCCTATGTAGGGGGAACAGTCCCTATTCTGCTCTGTGTCAGTGTGTATCAGGGGTTTTGAGGACAGGTGTCAATCCATATCTGCCAAGTGACCCTATGTAGGGGGAACAGTCTCTATTCTGCTCTATGTCAGTGTGTATCAGGGATCATTAGGATAGGTGTCAATCCATATCTGCCAAGTGACCCTATGTAGGGGGAACAGTCCCTATTCTGCTCTGTGTCAGTGTGTATCAGGGATTTGACTATCTTTATTCAGATTCAAAAATTACAATTCCAGGAAAAATTTAACAAACATTTACAAGAACATGTTATGCACATCATAGAAACAACGTAAACCTCTTTAAAGCCACAAACTTAAGACAAAAAATACGTACACACAATGTGTAAGGGTTTGAAAGAATATTCTGAATCCTTAAATGTTTACTTTATCGTTTGTTTGATTTTTGTGAACCATATATAAACTACAAGCAGCGTGAAAACTATAAAAACTCAAGTGGCCATGCTGATCAAATTAAATAGTATGCTTTACACAGCATATAAGGGTGATGTAACAGGGGAAGAGGTGAAAGTCATCCTCCCCCTCCCACGACCCAGCCATATCTGCCAAGTGACCCTATGTAGGGGTAACAGTCTCTATTCTGCTTTGTGTCAGTGTGTATCATGGTCTCTGAGGACGGGGAACAGTCTCTATTCTGCTCTGTGTCAGTGTGTATCAGGGGCTTTGAGGACAGGTGTCAATGTTAGGTGATTTCTGCCCTTTATGGATTAAAAGCAGACTCTGCATCAACTGTGCAATTTTCCATGGGAGTTTTGCCATGGATCCCCCTCCGGCATGCCACAGTCCAGGTGTTAGTCCCCTTGAAACAACTTTTCCATCACTTTTGTTGCCAGAAAGAGTCCCTGTTGGTTTTAAAATTTGCCTGCCCATTGAAGTCAATGGCGGTTCGCGCGGTTCGCCGGTTCGCGAACATTTGCGGAAGTTCGCGTTCGCCGTTCGCGAACCGAAAATTTCGGGTTCGCGACAACACTATTGAGAAGCATGAATCTAATTCAGCAATTTTAATTTTGTATATTAGAGTACAAGGCTATTTGGATTGTTTTGCCACTACAGTCCTTGGTAGTCTATCAGGGTTTGGAAAAGGGTAAGGCTTTTAAAAAAAAACAAAAAAAAAAAAAAAAAAACATTATTCAAATTACTCACAGAACAAGTAGTGGACAAATCCAAAGTGGAAAAGAGTAACAAATGTAAGTTCTATTGGCACCTTATGAAGCTCTTATGCAAACATTCAAACATGGTAATAGTAAAAAAAATTGAACGAAGCAGGATACAATTGTTTTTTGTATGGATTTGCCCTTTTAATACAGAAAGGCAATTTCTACCTTGGTAAAATAAAGTAGTGAATGCTATGCCTGGAAAAATAAGCAAACTATTGGTTTTATTACAAAAAAAAGAATGCATTCAGGCATCTTAGCAGAAAATGAATCAAGGTTTTAAATACTACATTTTGTAAAGAAAAAAAAAGAATAATTCAGTTCAGAGACTGACTGTATCAGCAAAGTAAAGAAATAATGAATCCATATATTCTTACCACTAGAGTCCCAAATAGTAGGTTTTCCACCCACAAACAGCACATATTCTATAGCTGTGTCCTATATTCCAGGACAGAAATCAAGACTAAATCATAAAAAAATCATATGTAACTAGGATAAAGTTCCATTTAATAGAAGTGTTGCGTCTTCTTTATAAACAGCAGCCATAAATTGTGATTTGATGTAGTCAGAAAGGTTCTGAGTAAAGATACTTTGCAAATTGATGGAATTTATTTTATTTTGAAGAACAATTGATTTTCTAGTTTAATAATTAACTTTATTTTCAGATGAAATGTAATGCTTTTTAGGTTTGCCCCGAGGTTCGCTAACTTATTTATGAGCATAGGAGTGCGCACGGGGTGTGCCGGGTGTGCCTGGGCACACCCTAATCCCACCTCCGTGCTGCACTGCCTATGCTTATGGCAGACTAACATGTCGGGTCGGGTCCTCGGTCTATGAGGCCCCTCCTGTCAGTCTGCCCTGACGGAGATCCAGCCTGTGTCTGCAGCTCACTACCATGGCAACGCTCTGACTGACTGGAGATCGCGAGACTCACCTTGTGGTCTGCAAGGTGGCCTGTCACTGCATCTTCACCCCCCCCACGCCCTGTCACTGCCCCTCTAACCCCTGTCACTGTCCCTTTACCCCCGCTACTCACTGTAACTGCCCCTCCACCCCTTACCCCCTGTCGCTGTCCCTCTACCCCCTAACCCCTGTCCCTCTACCCTCCCAACCCCTGTCGCTGCCGCTCCACCCCCTAATGCCTCTCACTGTCCATCCACCCCCTACCCCCTGTCACTGCCCTTCCACCCCCTACCCCCTGTCACTCACTGCCCCTCCACCCCCTAACCCTGTCAATGCCCCTCCACCCCCTACCCCTGTCACTGCCCCTCTATGCCCCTACCCTTACTCACTGCCCCTCTACCCCCTAATCCCTGACACTGCCCCTCCACTCTCCCCACCCCCTGTCACTGCTCCTATACCCCCGAACCCCTGTCACTGCTCCTCTACCCCCGAACCCGTCACAGCCCCTCCTGCCCCCAACCCTCAGTCACTGCCCCTCCACCCCAACCCCCTGTCACTGCCCCTCCACCCCCCCACAATCCCTGTCACTGCCCCTCTATCCCCCAACCCCCTGTCACTGCCCCTCCACCCCTCCACAATCCCTGTCACTGCCCATCTATCCCCCTTATCCCCTGTCACTGCCCCTCCACCCACCTAAACCCTGTCACCGCCCTTCCACCCCCCCTTACTCCTGTCACTGCCTCTTCACTCCCCCACGCCTTGTCACTGCCCCTCCACCCCAACCCCCTGTCAGTTCCCTTCAACTCCCCAGCCCCTGTCACTGCCCCCCTAAACCCTGTCACTGTCCCTCCACCCCTTACCCCCTGTTGCTGTCCCTCTACCCCCCCAACCCCTGTCACTGTCCCTCTACCCTCCCAACCCCTGTCACTGCCCATCCACCCCCCTAACCCCTGTCACTGTCCCTTCACCTCCTACCCCCTCTCACTGCCCCTCCACCCCCTAACCCCTGTCACTGTCCCTCCACCCCCTACCCCCTGTCGCTGCCCTTCCACACCCCTAACCTCTGTCGCCCACACAGTGCACCCCTCACAATCATTGTCAGGATATTTATATTGGCAGACGTTTTTTGCTAAAATAGAAATTAAAAGTGTATATTTTCAGAGTCACTCAGAACAGAGCGGACTCCATTTTGGATTTCAGGATAACAAAGATACATAATTTCTATCCTTTCTGTAACACTAACCACTGAGCCTGAGCTAAGGAATGCATTATATAAACAAGCCAAGTGATAAGCAATGAAGCAGGGGGATGGAAGGCTCTGTCTAAATGTTAATGGAATAGTAATAATTCTAAACACAGACATTAGTGACAGAGAAGATTAAGTAATTAATTTTACTTTCTAAATTTTACAAGATCCCATTGTAGGTAAGAGGTGAAATTTAGTTTACAACTGTCAGTTTTAGAAATTACGATCAAAATAGTTGCCACAAAGACTGAGGCAAACACTTTGAACTGACAAGTAAATTTAAGTTATGGTAGTCATATAGATAACCCAAATGACGTCAAAATCATCATCAGGAAAAGTTAACTCTTTCCTGGATAGGAAGGTTTAGTGAGGCGAGACTGCCCTCTATGGACCAAATACCTAAATTGCAATCTGCAGGTTACATAGTTACATAGTTACATAGTTACATAGCTGAAAAGAGACTTGTGTCCATCAAGTTCAGCCTTCCTCACAGGTTGACCACACCTTCAGTTTTCTATTGTCCTTATCAACTAATGACGTACAGAGAGTCTGGCCCTTTAAAAGTTAGGACAAAGGGAAGAGAGAAGTTAGTTGGAAGAGTTGAAGTTGAAGTTGGGAGTTGGAGTTTGGGCTTTCAGATTCGGACATGCAGAGAGATCCATGACAGATATTCACTCTGGGACTAACACTACAACTCTCTTGGACCAACTCAAGAAACACTCCTTGACACTTACTTTTACTATTACTTACATACCTCCATACAACCAATCATACACGCATTCAAGTTCCTGGGACTACCTACTCATCTGATGAGAACATCTACTTAACTGGTAATTATGCTGGTTTTATTTAATCTAAATTAATTAAAAATCTAATAGCATGATATATGACTGGATAAATCACGGTCAGATTTCAATATTTAGAAATCTTAGTTAACTAAAGAATATATATTTATAAACATTCCATTCTGCAGGTGGAATTAAGAATAATTATATATAAATGTGATATTATCACGTGTTAGCATACTGCTGTTTTTATCCAGGTGTATTGATTTTCTCTAAATAAGATAAGATATCTTTTTAGGCAAAATAAAATTTGGCTTATAGAATCTGGTAGATTATTCTTATTGGATGGTTCCAGGAAATAATTAATGAACTGGTTTGAATGTTATTTTAATTGAAAATTACATGAGAATAGGATATTATATGCCTAAGAGGATCTAGCCAGCATTGAAAGGGTTATTCAGATGATCTAACTGTTAGCCAAGGTTTTATGGCTTTTCGCTGGACTGTGTGAAGTTTTACTTTCTGTCTGTGAAATACCCTCATAAATCTAAAGTCTTGACAGTTGATGCTGTAGCTTTGTAATGTGTTAGCCATTGGAACGTGTTTTAACATTGCCATTGTATTGCTTACTTATATTATACTGTACATTCACTGATTATTATCATGCATGCTGCCTAATATTATTATTATATTATTTGTCACAATAAATTACATCTATTTTTATAACAAATTGTGATTTTATTTGTATGGAATACATTTCACTTACATGATAATGATCTCTAAGATCTAATAGAATTGAAATAGAGGGCAATTCTCGACTGATTAATATTATCATCCCATAAATATCCCCACATCATACAAATTGTACCCCACACACTTTACCCATCACAATTACACACACTGTACTCCCCACACACTGCACCCCTCACAATCCTACACACTGTACCCTACAAATAAAAACAACAATAAAAAAGGCTGCGCCACAATAAATAATAAAGAATAAATGTAAGCAAAGTCCAAATAAAAAGAAGTCCAACTTATATTTCCTTACGAATGATCTTTAAGGAAGTTAGTGTAATGATGGGGTCTTCAGATATTGTAGTGGTTCCACTTATATAGAATATAAAAGAGGACAACCAATAGTGCAATATGTATAGCTCAAATATGGACGTAAAGGAAATAATGGTAGAAAACTCACATTTGCAAGAGCTTATATCCAGCTCTGGGGTAAAGCGCGTACAGCGGTATAATCCCCGCTTATGGGATATGAAGTGGGTACCTCTCCGTCACTGTACCCTACACACACTGCATCCCTCACAATTACACACACTGTACCCCTCACAATCACACACACTGCACCTTTCACAATTACACACACACACAATGTACCCCTCGCAATCACATACACTGCACCCCTTGCAAGCTGCACCGCTCACAATCACACACACTGCACCTATGTATACTTGTATGTGTGTATATATGTGTGTATGTATGTATATGTATGTGTGTGTATGTGTATATAAAAATACATATATACACGCGGCGTGTGTGTTTGTGCTTTAGGGTGCACACCCTAATGCAACAGGCTGTGCACGCCTATGTTTATGAGTGCATAGGAAAATCAGTATGTGTAGATCAACCATATCTGGGAAGCTCAACTACAAGGTTATTCACTAAAGTATGAACTATCTGGCTGCATATGGGGCCATTCGGACTGCAAACTCTGGACATTGTTAATGGAATTCTTCAAATTCCAGATTTTGTAAAGCATGCCCTGAATGCGCCTTAAATTGGTCCAGATTTCAGTTGAACCAAACGCTGCCGAATGGCTGAAATACAGACAAATTGACTAAATCTGTGCCTGGAGACTTCAGCTAGTGCTGTCAACAGGCAAAAAATTCTTCAAATTATCAATTTACTTGCAAATAGTAAGTGAAAGCTAATTTGCAAATATGCATCCAGATGACTGCATTCGATTTATCATTCACCCCAAAGTGGTTGCTGATAAAGCTATGATTCCGGTTATGTAAATTGTTTCATTGGTAGATATTAGTGATTTTCCAAACTCATCCGAAGCAATGTAGCAGAATTAGTCGGACCCTGACCACATTTGGCTTTAGTGAATCTGAGAATTGCAAATCAGTGAATAAACCTGCTGGTCTCATATAAAATATATATTTCTGACATGTCTATGTTATGAAAAGGAGATGAGGAATCTATGAAAGATTTTTTTTAAAGTTTCTAAATTTTAATGATTGTTGAATTGTTCTCACTACTTTACAAGACAAAAATTGATTTTGTGTATTTAAAGATCTCTATTAAGGAAGAGAAAATCCATACAAATCACTACCTAGGTGGCTTAGAAATGTAATGTAATGCTCGGCATAAAGGACCACTCCACACCACAAATGCACTTCAGCTTGCTTGAGGAGTACCCTAGCTTGACCCAGGTTTATAAAATTAGCTTTTATAAATTAACTAGGGAACTCCCCCTGGCTAACAATAAAACAGCCTGTGAGGATTCCTTCCTACTTCCGTTAGCTCCCTTGAGCTGACGTGTCAGGCACGCTGTACATGAGGTAGACCTTAAGACCAGCTCCTCACCTCTAGATGTATGTGCATGCCCAAGCCGGCACGTGTGCATATGGGGACCAAGTCAGAGGAATGTATTCACTGGAGGTAAATCTACTAAATAGTGATATATATATTTTTTTTTTTATCATGTGGACAGTGGAGTGCTCCTTTAAGGAGAAATTGTGTTTTAATGACTTGCTACCAGAAGTGTTCCTTAAACCCAATAGTAATCATTTCTTGAAGGGACACTATAGTCACCAAAACAACTTTAGCTTAATTAAGCAGTTCTTGTGTATAGATCATGCTCCTGAATCTCACTGCTCAATAATCTCCCCTTTAGTAGTTAAATCACTTTTGTTTCTGTCCATGCAGCCCTAGACATATCTCCCATGACTGTGATTGACACCCTGCATGAAAAAAAAAGTTTCATATTCAATCACATGTTACCTTACCTGTAACGGACCATTTTGCTCACAAGAGCTTAAAAACCGTTTAGGCGATATTCCCCTTTCCAGACGCCCAGGCAGCTACTACAAACACCAATCTCCTGAACACTGGAAATAGCCGAACAGGAAAAACCATACGAAAGGGTTACACTCCTGGCAGTCAGCATACAATCCAATTCCCCCAATAACGAGACAACACTTCGTTTTGAGGGTCAAGCAGTTCTGTTTAATGCAAGTCAGCACTTCCAATTTTTACAAACATTTAAACCCCAAACAGCCTAATTTACATACAATAGGTTACATAGATTACTATAGTACAAGGAAGGGTGGGGTCAGACAATACAAACAAAACACTCCCACAGTGACATTACAATCCCTCCTCTCTATCCTGGAGATAATTGGGAAGTAATCAAATTATCTCTCAGGACAGAGGCAAGACTCCATTAACCACATGGTTACAAAAAGACATAAAATTACACAATGTTACAATTACTACATAAAACATATACATGCAACATGTCCCCAGATAGCTTAGATCCGAGCACACATTATTACCGAATGGTGCTCAGATCACATACGTACAGTTCAATTGCCATGGAGCCAAATTCTTTCCCATAGTCTTTCGTTACACAAATAGGCTCCATGGCATAGCTATCTGGGGTAGCACTACTCACATACTGAAAGTTCCGAATGCCCTGGCAGAAATACACGATTAAACCTTTCTGCGGGGTAAAATACAGCTATCAGCACAGGGCCATAGTCACATGGCAGGAGGCTGGCAATTAGTCCTCTCCAGGCCCAAGTGGCGAAGGGCACTTCATCACATTACCTTACTTGTTCTTAATTTTATCTCCTGCTTGGTAAATTTTATCACATACAGAAGGTTCTTGCAAGGTCTAGCAAGCTACTAACAGAGTAGGAGATAGGGAATTCTAAACTGAAGGGAATTTGCAATAAAGGAAGTGAGAACTAAAGCTCTTACTTTACAGGAAGTGTTTAGAAAGGCTGTGCAAGTCACATGCAGGGAGGTGTGACTAGGGTTGCATAAACAAAGTTATTTATCTCCAAAATGGCAGAAAAGTGAGCAATGAGACTGCAAGGGCATGATCTCTACACCAAAACTGATTCATTAAGCTAAAGTTGCCTTGGGAACTATGTTGCCCCTTTAAGTACACCCATTCTTTATATTTTTCCAATGATAGATACAATTTTCTTTTGATTTCCTGAAATCATGACATAGTTTAGTAGTATTGTTTAAAAATGTGATTCATTTTCTGGTAAGATGTCTGAATGCATTCCTTTTTGTAATAAAACTGATAGTTTGTTTATTTTTCTTTCCATAGCACTGTCATTTAATTAGAATATCTTATAATTATTTCTAATAATATTTCTTTTTATAAATTTTAACCTCCTTATTTTATTTGTTTTAGCATTTTTTTTTTATTTTTTGTTTTGGTATGGAAGGTTCCACATTTTGTTACGACAGTTCCTTATTTAAATATTTTAATATTTTTTTTTTTAAATTAGGAATTATTAACTGTAATTTTTAGGCGACAATGTATCTTTAGGATCACTAATTATATATTAACCCCTTAAGGATTCCAGGCATTCTATACCATCCTGCAAATGGTGGGCTTTAATGCTGAAGGGTGGCATAGTATGCCGCCAGATCAGCAACCACTCCAGCCCAGTATACTTACCTACCATGGCAATCGTGATTGGTGGGTTCACCTTCAGCCAGTCCCGCCAACCTGTGCCATGTTTGTACATGACTGGATAGGCAGTTAGCATCACTGCCTCGGATCTCAGGCAGATTCTCTAAGTTATAATTAATACAATATATATATATTATATATGGATTATTAAT
This sequence comes from Pelobates fuscus, assembly GCF_036172605.1. NCBI lineage: Eukaryota > Metazoa > Chordata > Amphibia > Anura > Pelobatidae > Pelobates > Pelobates fuscus. The sequence goes on from NC_086318.1 coordinate 242,876,337, forward strand.
AAAAAAAATTGTATTCTAAGTGTGTGTGTGTGTGTGTGTATATATATATATATATATATATATATATATATATAAAACATCCCAGAGAAATGCACTCAGAGGGTTTGTAGTCGTGTGCAATATATCCTTTATTTGTGCAATGGTACAGTCGTTTCAGTCCAACTTGGACTTTTTTCAAGACAACCTTATCAAACATTAAACAACATTTTATAAGCCGTGAATAGGAAATGATCTCATAACAAAGTTTCACAAATTAGCATAAATAATTGCATTATTTACACCCATTCATTTGCAAAACCTGAATAGTCATTGATTCACAAAATGTCACAAAGTGATCCATTTGACAATATGTATTTATAATTGATTTTCTCACCCCTCCTGGGTGGTATGTTTATTCCTCATTCCCGGTTCCTCTACCAGAGGCTTGGAATTTGAGGGTTCTGCGCAGTATCTTAGCTGTTCCTAGAACTGCACTTTTCTGGACAGCAATCTCAGTTGTCCCACTTGGAATCTGTTGAAGCCACTTCCCCAACTTGAGAGTCACATCCCCGACTGCTCCTATCACAACTGGGACTACTACGGTCTTCACTTTCCACATTCTTTCTAGTTCTTCTTTCAGTCCTTGGTATTTGTCCACCTTCTAACGTTCAGTCTTCCTAATGTTATAGTCACTGGGTATTGCCACATCCATCACGACTGCAGTCTTTCGTTCCTTGTCTACCACCACAATGTCTGGTTGGTTGGCCAGCACTTGCTTGTCTTTATACAAGGTATTACATTAATTTTAAACAACGATTTTTGGTTTTTAGATTATTTTTAACATTCAAAAGCAGGGTACAGCTATGGGGACCAGATTTGCCCCCAGTTATGCAAACCTCTTCATGGCAGAATGGGAAACAGAAGCCATCTGGGGTAAACACACCTGGCGGGCAAATCTGGTTTCGTATTTAAGATATATAGATGACCTTTTTTATCTGGAAAGGTACAGAAAATTCCTTACTACAATTCATACAAAAACTTTTTTTAATCAAGTCTGCACAAACACTGTGATTGACCAATTTTAAACCCTGGTTGGATGTCATCCCTAAAAGCCAGTCCCTATGCCTCCGTAGAAATTGTTCAGACACTAAAGTTTTTAAAGAACAGGCACAATCATTGAAAGAAAAATGAGTTGATAAAAATTACAACAAATCTTAATAAAACTCTAGAAATAGTCACTAATAAAGATATGAGCTTTTAGAATATAAATAAAAAATCACGAAAGATTCTCCATTTATGCGTGTCATTTTTAATTTCAATAATAGAAGCGCAATTGTTCAAATAGTTATTAATAAGCATTGGCATTATTTAAAACAGGATGATGTTTTAAGAGATGTCATCCCGTAAAAGCCCAGCATAGTTTTTCAGAGGTGCTCCAAACTTTTAAACCATCCTTACCATCCTTTCAAAGTTTGGAGCACCACCAAAAACCACACAAACAAAAATTCCACTTTTTTTTTATCCCATTCTAAAGGCTTTTTTAAATGTAATAGCTGTATAGTGTGTAAAACCACAGACCATAAGACAATAAACACCCACTTTACATCCAACAAAACAAAAAAATCATATCCTATAAAAGATCTTGTAAGTTGCAACACTAAAAATGTAATATATTTGCTTGAATGTCCGTTGTGCTTACAATATGTGGGCATGACTTTAAGATGTTTAAAAACTAGACTGGCGGAACATTACCGCAATATTATAAAAGGATATCCCTACCACTCTATATCAAAACATTTTTAATACATGATGAAAATCCTAAATATTTCAAATGTATAGGGATTCAAAGATGCAAACTCCCTTGGAGAGGTGGTGATATTAAAAAGATTTTAGGTCATAAAGAAATGTACTGGGTTTTCCTCTTAAAAACCCCTAACCCAGGAGGGTTAAATGCAGATTTTGACCTTTTTAATTTTTTTATAACTTTTTAATTTTTTATAAGTGAAAAATTTAATTAATTTTTTTGTAATTAATGAGTCTTTTTATAAAGGATTTCTACAAGATTATCATTGTAGATTAATTGTTGCAACCTGTCCTCTTCTGTTTATTTTCATTTTAATCTTATTTATGCTTCATGTATGATGTATGTATTTGTACCTTTAGTCTTATCTGCAAATTGATTGTCACACAAAAAGGTTCTTTCTTTATTATATTCTTTTCCCTGCATTGTTTACATAGATGTTAAAATCCCCTCACTGAATTACTTTCTCCCCTAAATTCTATTTACAATATCCTTTGGGTTTTATTCTGCCCATAATGGCAGATACCCTGTAACCTTTACATAAATATTTCCACTTTCACAGACTAATTTCACGTCCCCATTCTGAAATCCCTCCCCTCAGACTTAACAGCATGCTCTGCTGTATCTAATTCCCCTTCCTGCGGTCACTAACCACGACCCGCGGCCGAGAACCAAGCCTCCTCACTCTGTTTCACTAAGCTAAGATTATCACACCTTCCCTCCAGCTCAGCCCATCTGGCCGCAAAAACACCCACCCTCACTTAACTACATTTCCCAATACACCCAGTGATAAGTCATGAGGTATGGCCCGATTACAAATATGGCTGCCTATCACGTGACCAACTAAAATAATGTTTTTAACACATTTATAAAGTTCGTTTTAAAGCCATATTTTAGGGGTAAAATATGTAATATTGTATTCTTTGTATATGTATGTTTTTTCTTGTAATTTTAAAGTGTCAATTTTTATCTATGATGTCATTTGGGCACCAAATCTTTAACTGTTTAAAGATCAGTCCCCTAAACATACCCCATCTTACCAAGCATGTCTTTTTTTGTCTCCACTTGAGAATGCCCTCATAGGTGAAATACATTGTGGATATTTTAATATTTTATTTTGTGTTCAAATTAAGGTATTTTGGCTGCTTTTAATATACTTTGATTGTGCCATTTTACTTTTTTTTATCTTTTTAGTATTTAATTTTTATTCTTATTATTGCGGCTTGATATACTGATTTTACTTTTCCTGTTGAGTATTACTCCAAAGAAATCCTAGGTGGGGATTATACCACTCGCGCCTGAGTCATTGAGCAGTCTGCCTGCTTAATCATATGGGAGTACACATTTTATTACTTATACTCCTATTATATATTTTTACAGTGAGCACTATTAGTTGTCTCTCTTCTTTCTAACCCTTCCTATGGTCTACACATTGATACGATATTTACACCTCTCCACGTATCCTATAAGCGGGGATTGTACCACTGTATGCCATTCATACTAGAGCTAGTTCAAGCTCTACTACACGTGAGTAGGACTATAATACACCCTGTTGTCCAATTATTTATCCATCTGTACTAGACGTATTGCACCATAATTTTCTCTTTTTTCCACATACGGATCCAAAGATCTATACCTCTCTATGGATCCAATACGCGGGGATTGTACAGCTGTATGCCATACATGCTAGAGCTAGTTCAAGCACTACTACATGTGAATAGGATTACAAAAGACCCTATTGTCCAAATATTTACCTTCTGTACTAGACGTATTGCACTATTATGTTCTCTCTCCACGGAGAGGTATGCTGTAGGTACAGCCACACACAAGTGCAATTTACATGAGTACAAAACTTAGTGTGTTATTAATATAGAGATGGTGCTTTTAGTATTTTTTTTTCCATTTAGTTGTCTTATAAAACAACAAAAATAGTTTGATTAGACTAATGTTAAATTTTTATGGTCATGTTGAGCATAACACTGTTTAGTTAATGGGCCCACCAGCACTTTATAAGTTATTTTTGCCTGCTGATTTTCACAAGTTTCTTTAACATATGTCATTTGTAAACCTTATATAATGTGCAGGTTTTGAACTTATCACTGCCTTCACCTCATATTTTTACATGAATGAGTGATGTATTGTTCATGTTAAACTGACTTCATTTATATAGATATTATATTTGTATTTTTTTATAATGGAATTAATGGAATTGAGTTTGGTGTAACAGGCAATGACAACTTTCTTTATTTTTGATGGGGAACTAAATGTTGTTTATAGGTCATTTGTTTTGAATCATTATTTTCTCATTTTACCCAACACTTCACTCCAGTCTGATACCAGAGAAACCTCCATTCCTCTCTATGGCACAACTTTTCATGTGACATCTATCAGTCCCTACACTCATGCTCTCCCTGAGAGCTGAATTATATAATGTCTCTGCATGGAGCAGGTGTATGCAACGTTTCTGCTCCTCTGTGGAGCTTTCATCAGGTTGTCCTGATGTAAGTGGAGTGCATTTTTTTTCATATATATATATATATATATATATATATATATATATATATATATATATAGTCTAGAGGAGGTTTCACTTTTAGGGTGAATTGAGAGATTTATTTATTTATTTTTATTTTATTATATTTTAATATTTTTTATTTTTTTTGTGTGAGGCTTTTCATCTGCTTTTAAACCTGATTCCCCGGTCCCTTGTTCTCTGGGGACCCTGTGCCTCTTCTCTCTCCCTAACCTCGTTTACACTACCTTCCTGTCAGTCGGACACTAGGGGAACTGGAACTTAGATTGCCAGACAATTGATCCCCTGGGCACCGTTTAGTAGATCTCCCCTTTTTTTAAAGTTATACTTTTTGTTTGCATATCCCTTTTTATCCTTAGATTGATTAAAGGTAGGGTCTCCCTTCCTCATTTTTTATACAGTGGAGCTCTCCTGATGTTGGTTCCCCTTGTGGGACTCTACACATCACCTACTCCTATTACCTATATATATATATATATATATATATATATATATATATATATATATATATATATATATATACATGTGTATATATATATATATATATATATATATATATATATATATATATATACATGTATATATATATATATATATATATTCATGTAATATTTTTACATCAATAAGTAATTTTATTAATTACAATTTGCAGGACCTGCCTGATAACCCAGGCAGAAAGTCCAGAGAATTAAATTTGCTAGCACTCTATTTAACCTTATAACTTTCCAAGACACCATAAAACCTGTACATGGGGGATACTATTTTACTCCGGAGACTTTGCTGAACACAAATATTAGTGTTTCAAAATAGTAAAATGTATTACAAAGATGATATCATCAGTGAAAGTGATGTTTTTTTGCATTTTTCACACACAAATGGCACTTACACTGACAATATAATTGTTGTTGATATATACGTTTCACGGTTTTAAAAAACACTAATATTTGTGTTCAGCGAAGTTTCCTGAGTATACAAGTACCTCTCATGTAAAGGTTTTATGGTGTTTTCAAAAGTTGCAGAGTCAAATATAAGCCTTGTGTTTCAGTTTTTTCACATTGAAATTCACCAGATTGGTTGCCTTTGAGACCGTATGGTAGCCCAGGAATGATAATTACCCCCGTGATTGCATACCATTTGCAAAGGTGGACAACCCAAGGTATTGCAAATGGGGTAGTTCAGTATTTTTAGTAGCCACTTAGTCACAAACACTGGTCAAAATTGGCATTCAAATTAGTTTTTTGCATTTTTCACATACAAATATTAACGCTAACTTTTGCCAGTGTTTGTGATGCACTCCTTGCTCTTTTGGTATAACTATACCAATCAAACATTAAATGGCTCCCTAGAAACCTAGACAAAGGATTCTTGCTATATTCTGGACTTCTGGGAACATAGTTTGCATGATCAGAAAAAATTATAATTACTAAAGCAATCATGCTATTTTTTTCCCCCCGTATCAGAAATGTTTCGGTGACAGATCTGTAATATAAAACAGATACTATAATTAATGGTTTAACAAAAAGCACATAATGTGTTAATTGCAAAGGTAGATAGACGTTTGTGAATATCTGACATGTAATTTAAAATATTGCTAAAATGCCTTATGCAGCTGTGGTATGGCCTACAAACAATATCTGTTAGACATAAGTATAAAAGCATACTAGCTGATTATCCAGATGAATGTACATCAATGCCTGTGTCTTGCAGATAAAGGAAATAGCTAAACAATGCAGATTCCTTTATATCTATTGGACATTTACTTATAGAGTAAATTCAAGCAGTGACTTTATTATCTGATTTTAACAATGAATCTTTACATAATTAAATGGTAGTTAGAGATCATATGATTACAATTACAACTGTAATAATGAATACTATTTTAACCTTAGAAGAAATTTCAAATGTTTTTATTAAATTAGAAACTACTCGATATTTGTTTAAGTTTGCAGAGTGGTATGATTCATATAATCTAATTAATATATGTTTGTTTTTGGGTTTTTTCAGTCTATACCCGCCTCTTAATAACTTCGAATATATCATTGTATATTCGAAGGTATATTAGTCATCATAAACATTTGCTGGCTCATCCCTAACTTCTCAGTCTTTCCATTGCTTAAAACTACTTATAATTGTTACCCTTTGTAAATTATATTGTTCTAATGCCTATTAAAATGCTTTAAGGGGAAACACCTTGTTAAAAGAACAGTAGAAGATGGGTAAACCGCACATATCTTTAAACAAGAGAGAAAAAAAAAAAGAAGAAAACAGCCTAACGACAGTCATATCAACATTCACACAGCTATGTGGTTCAACTTATTTACTATTTGAGGGGGAATATCTATTATGATATTCTATTTCTTTCTAGGGCATCAATTCACTCTCTTGTTTCTCCAATTTTATTAACCAGTTTTCCCACTTGCCATACTCTTAATTTTTAATTTTATTCAAACCTATTTCCATTTGAATCTGGTATTTTAATTGCTGAATAAGCTGTATCTTCGAAAATGATTGCGTCTTTTTCCAGTTCCTGGCAATAATAATCGTTGATGCTATCAAGCAATGTATTGTCAGAATTTGGTTAATTCTGCTAAGGGCGGGCCACCTTATATGTAGCAACATCATATCTGGTTTAACTTTTATTCCTATTCCATTTAAACTATATAATAAAGAGTTAGCCATAAACCATAAGGGATTTACTCTTTTGCAGCTCCACCATATGTGGATATAATCTCTTTTCTCTTCTCCGCATCTCCAGTACAAATCATTATTATCATTAAACATTCTCGATATTTTTGAAGGGACCAAATACCAGTTGTTAATAACTTTAAAGTGAGTTTCGATCAGAGAGAGACTATGTACATATTTATTTGTTTTGGTTATAGCTGCATACCATTCTTCCAAATCTATGAAGCACTTCAGAACTTTTTCCCAACTTTTTATTGCCGTTGGGCGGTTTTCTGTTTTTGTTATATCAAATAGTTTTGTGCATTTAGCAAAAAGATTGTTTGAGTCTTTTTTAGAAAAAAATGTATTTAACGCATTATATATTTCCCCATTATTTATAAAGATTTTGTGCTTCAAATAATTCCTAACTCTTAAATAAGAGAAAGCCTCTCTATTTGGGAGGAACAGTGTCCTTGTCAGTATATCAAAGGTCTTTAATTCACCAAAGGTCTTCAACCTTTCTGATATTTACATCTCTCCATGCTTTTAGTGAGATATTTGTTATGTCTGTTTCTAGACTTTCTATATATATCGAAAACCCAAAAGCTTTTTCTTGATATCTACCTTCTTCTTTATTTTTTCCCATATGGGGATTATTTGATTCAGCACAAATGATAGTGAATAGTCGTAAATTTTGTTATTCCATATAATATTGGATACATTTTTAAATTGGCATAGATCGGTTTCCATCCTCCCCCATGCCTCTTTTGGATATATCTCCCTTTGTAACATTGCGATATGGTAAGTTATTCCAGCTTCATAGAATCTTTCGATGTCTGGGAAGCCTAGTCCCCCTTTATCTATATTACAGCACATAGTGTTCATTTTGATTCTAGGTTTTTTCCCCCTCCACACAAAATTAGCAAAGGAAGATTTTATCATTTTTAACCAATGTATAGGGATAATTAATGGCAGCATCCTGAATAAGTAAATCCACTTAGGGAGCACATAACATCTCAAAGTGTTAACTCTGCCCCACCACGATATTTCTATCTGGCGCCATTCCTTTAAGTCTTTATTTGTATTTTTCAAAAGATGCATAAAATTAGATTCCATAATTCTTTCTAGCTTTTTGTTTATTCTTATCCCTAAATAGACAAATTCTTCTGGTTGGGAAAAGTTAAATCTATTTTGTACTTTGATTATTTTATCCGAAGGTATGTTCCTATACATTGCAATAGATTTGGAAAGATTCAGTTTATAATTAGATACCTTACTATATTGTTCTATTTCTGTTATCACAAATGGCAGAGATTTTACTGGATCAGCAACATATAAAAGAGTGTCATCTGCATACAAAGAGATCTTTAGATCTCCTTTGGAAATTGGTAGACCCTTAATTAACGTGTTTTGTCTAATTTTTGAAGCAAAAATTTCTACCGTAATAACATACAAAATTGGCGACAAAGGACACCCTTGTCTTGTGCCATTTTCCAAACTGAACCAGTTTGAACAAATATTTTGGCCTATGGACCTTGCCATTGGTTTCTTATACAGAGTGCCTATCGCATCCAACACCCATCCCTTGATATTGAAAGCCTCTAAAGCTTTAAACATGAATCCCCAACTGACCCTGTCAAACGCTTTCTCTGCGTCTAATGATAGGATCAGCAGGGGACTACATGTCTTGTCTGACAGATCCATTGAGTCTAATAACCTTCTAATATTATTTCCTGAATTTCTTCCAGGAACAAATCCGACCTGGTCTGATTTAATAATTTCAGGCAAGACTATTTTTAATCTTTTTGCGATAATTGACGTGAAAATCTTGACATCCACATTTATCAAAGAGATCGGTCGGCAACTTTTAACATCTGTTGCTATTTTGCCTGTTTTCAAGATTGGTAGAATGTTAGCTCTTAACATTTCTTGTGGAAATGCTCCTTTATTTACAGCCTCATTAAAGGATCTTGTTAAAGGTTCAACAATTATATCTTTCATTACCTTAAAGAACATATTACTAAAACCATCTGGTCCAGGCGTTTTATAGTTGGCTAGATTATTTATTGCATCTATTACTTCTTCTTTAGAGATGTCCTTATTTAATAATTCTAGCTGGTCTGGAGATGTTTTTGGTACCTCAAGATCTTTTATATACTTGTCTATAGATTCATCCGTAGGTCTATCAGTCAAGTTGTAGAGGGACTTATAAAATTGATTAAAGATCTCCCCTATTTCATTTAGAGCTCTGTATTTATTACATTCATGGACAATTTTATCTATACAATTATCTGCTAATTTATTTTTCAATTGGTTTGATAACATTTTATCTGCTTTATTTTGTTGATAATAATATCTGATTTTTAATTTAGTAATTTTCTTTTCTATATTTTCTGATATTTTTTTCTTAATAATTTGCTTAAGATTGTCTATTTTTATTTGTCCTTCTTTATCTGGATTTAATTTGTATGCTTTAGAAACTTTAAACAATTGAATATATAGTTCTGATAGACCTAATCCTTCTTTTTTCCTGGCTCTACTTTTGATATTTATACAGTGTCCTCTGATAGTAGCTTTATATGTACACCAGGTGTTTAATTCTGAAGTATCCTCTGGTTTATTTTTCTCAAAAAAATGTTGTGCCCATGCTTTTAATAAATTCAAGTTTTCGATACTATATAATATTGAATCATCTAATTTCCAAGTAGTTCTGGGGTAAAGATGTTTCCCATCCTTTATATCCATTATAATGATATTGTGATCTGACCAGAACATTATATTTATCATTATATTGGATACTTTATCTATTATTTTAGGATCTCCTAGAAAAAAATCAATTCTTGAGTGTGTATTATGTGGCCAAGAGTAGAACGTATATTCTTTTATGAGAGGATTCCGAACCCTCCAGATGTCATATAAATAATTTTTCTGGATTATATTCTGGAAAGTACTAGCCTTTCTTAAACCGTTTTTATCCACAGATATCTTGTTAATATTAAATTTATCCAGTTCCATATCCAAAACACAATTAAAGTCTCCTCCTATTACCACGTATCCCATAGATACTTTTTCAACTCTTTCTAGAATATGAGAGAATAATCTCATCGGGTTAATATTCGGTAAATATACGTTCACTAATGTATACAATTCCCCATTGATTTCACAAATCATTATTATAAATCTACCCTCTGTATCAATATCCTCATGCTTAATTTCTACTTGTAGTGATTTAGAAAAACCTATAGCCACACCAGCTTTCTTCTCATCTTTCATAGAGGAAGTCATTATTAAAGGGAAGTTGTTACCAAACCATCTAGTGCTATCTCCTAAGATCCAGTGGGTCTCTTGTATCAAGATTATTTGGATTTTCTCTGTCACTAAATAATCCCTGAAGGCCAATCTCTTGTGTGGGAGATTTAGATTCTGAATATTAATTGAAGCGAATTTAACCATGCCCTATCCTAAATCTCTGGAGCCTGACATTTCCTCAAAACTAATCTATATACCCACACCGCTGTATCTTTCATACTCATTATCCATTTACACACAATCATACTATCTTTTTACCTTGGTATCTAGTCTTAAGAGACCTTCTTCTCCACATAAATTGTTGCCTAATTTAGGCAACCACTAAGTTCTACTTATGGGTGGAATACGCTGGTCTATTGTGGTGGTGGGGGAAAGAAAGAGAAGAAAAAAAAAAAAAAAAAGTAATTCCCCATAGATGTAGCAAAGTACTTAAATAAATATCTTAATTCCATTTTGATATAGTTTAAAAAATGTAGTGCCACACTTACGGTAATATGTTGCTCCATTTTTAGTGACTATAATTGATGAAAACCACATAATCCTTATTTATAACTTGTGCAATATTTAATAGGTGTGTCTACGTGATAAGGTTCAAATTCCCAATATTTCTATATATTAAATCTATTCTCATACTTTAATGGTGTTTCATTCTATACTCATCTTTACTCATGTGAATTTCTTACTTAACTTCTTAAAGTGCCCTACCTCCTTTCATTTATACTCTTCTGTTAATACTTTTTTACTTTGTTATCTCAGATTACAAAGAAACCTATCTTAGTGCAAATTCATATGCCATAGATCTACTAGAAAAAAATAAATAAAAATAAAATATTCATAGATTTACGATAATATGTTGCTCCTTTTTTGATGATTATAAATTAGTTTGATAAAAACCACATTATCTCTATTCTTAATCCTTGTTTATAGCTAGTGACATATTTAATAGGAGAGTCTACGTGATAAAATTCAAATTCCCGATATATCTGTATATTAAATCTATTCTCATACTTTAATAGTGTTTTGTTCTATACTCATCTTTACTCGTGTGAATTTCTTACTTAACTTCTTAATGTGCCCTACATCCTAAAAAAAAAAAAAAATTCCATATCTGTGTAGCAACTCTCATTTTCTTTGTCTTTCATTTTCCCCTTTTCCCTTCTTTTTACCCCTTCCCCCTCCTTCCCTTCTTGGCGGCTTTTTCCTGTTACATCAGCTTCTTATCTTTTAGCCAAGTTACGGCTTTATCTACTGAGTCTAGAACTACAAGATGATCATTTATGAATATTCTTATTGCAGTAGGGAATCCCCATGTATATTTAATCTTTTGGGCTCTCAGAATTTCTGTAACAGGACTGAATGCTTTCCTTTGCATTCTAGTGAAATAAGATAAATCTGGGAATACGATTATATCCTTAAATTCTTCTCCTTGTGGTTTCCTAACTCTGCTTGTTTTCAAAATTTCCTCTTTGAATTGAGTTGATCGAAAGCAGCAGATTATATCTCTTGCTTTAGTGTCTGGGATGTTTTCAACTCTGTATAGTCTGTGAAACCTTTCTGGGGTATGATTGAATTTCTCTGTCTCTATCCCCCAAGCTTTCCATAGATTGACTAGAAATTCTGGGATCTTATCCTGGGTGATCTTTTCTGAAATATTTCTTAATCGCAAATTATTGCGTCTTGAACGATCCTCCAGATCCCCTACTTTTATTTTCAAATCATTAATTTTTTTCGCCATTTGGGTATGCTGATCTTTCATTAATTTTTCCTGAAATTCCAAACAATTAATTTTTTCTTCAGCCATAATTATTTTCTCAGTTAGGAGTTTCATTTGCATTAGAATCTCCTCTGAGTTCTGATTTATTTGCTTCATTAATGTATCTGACTGAGAGTTTAGACATCTCTCCAAAAACTCTGCAGTAATATGATTACTCACTGAGTTTTCAGAACTGTTTAATGTCTGATCTAATCTTGAAGTAGTTAAAGCATCCTCTTCTATCTTTTTTTTTATTATCTGGTGAAGAAAAAAAAAATAATTGCTTCTCTTCCTGTTTTGGGATTTTTCTTATCTCTTTTTAGAGTTGATCTCTCCTGTATTTTAGATGCCCTAAGACCTAAGACTTCCAATATCTGACTCTAGTGTTTGTCTGTCTGACAAAACAAAAAAAAAAGACAAACGGTTTGGGATAGGAGAGAAAAAATAAATAGCTTGGGGTCTCTGTATAGCTTATAGGGATATTAAAAGTCGGTCCACCCCTTGATTAGAGTTGTGTTACCATTTGATTGGTGCATTCAGCATTGTAGGGTTATAGTATGCTATTCGGTGCTATAATGACTCCTTCCATACACCGTATATTGCATAACATATAATAGAATGCACTTATCTGGTGGGATGGTATAGTTGTTTCTCACTTATCTTCCCCTTTCCGCTGGATATCTTCTCCGTGCTGTGTCTCCCCAAATACCCGGTATCACCGGTATCATCCGCTATAAGCCGCAGCTCACAGCTCGGGCAATCCTCGGGCATTGGTCCTCTCCGCGTTGGTCCTCTCCACACTTCCCGCCACGCTCATCCACCTTCGACCTTCGTAACTCCGCCCTATCGTACGTGCGTGCGCACGAACATATCTACGTCATCACGCTAGTGGGGAAACCTATCGAATACTCCCAAAGTACCCCACAAACTCCTTTTTGGAGGAGTAAAAATGGATCTTGGATGGGGGTCACAGTGGAGGGTTGCTATCCAGAGAATAATATGACTTCATTCTTAATAGGAACCCTAGGATAGCAACCTTCTACTGCCTACCCAAAATCCATAAAAATAAACTGGATCCCCCGGGTCGTCCGATAGTGTCAGGCAATGATTGCCTTACTCAAAATGGGAGTATCTATCTTGATAAAATCTTACGCCCATTTGTGGAATCCTTGCCATCCTTTATTCAAGATACCAAACAGACATTGGCACTTCTTTCGAACCTCACACTTCCCGAACCTGTGAATCTGTGTAGCTTGGATGTAGAGGCTCTTTACTCCTCTATACCCCATGAAGGTGGAATACAACATGTCCAATATTATCTGGAAAAAAGAGGAGTGAACTATTCAGCACATTCTGAATTTACCTTGGAACTACTCAAATGTGTCCTCACACACAACTACTTTGTATTCAATGATAAATTCTACCACCAGGTGCGGGGTTCTGCGATGGGGACAGCTTGTGCCCCATCATATGCAAATCTGCACCTGTGTTGGTGGGAGGAAAATGTCATTGGATCTGCCAAACTCTCATCTTTTGCCCCCATGATACATCTATGGGCAAGGTATATAGATGACATTTTAATAGTGTGGAAAGGCACAGCTGATGACTTTCATCATTTTGTAGTTCTCCTGAATGATAACGACCACAATCTCAAATTCACCTCTGAATTTGGAGGTAAAACTCTCAATTTCTTGGATTTGACTGTCTCCATTGATAACCAATTAATCCAAACTACTCTCTTCAAGAAACCCACTGCTTCAAACAGCTTTCTGGACTGGGACAGTTTTCACCCCAAACCCCTCAAGAAGGGCATCCCTATAGGCCAATACTTAAGGGCCCGTAGGAACTGCAGTACTATTCAGGAATTTCAAACTCAAGCTGATAGCCTGCGGATACAGTTTAAGGACAAAGGATACCCTAATCGGTGCCTGAAAAAAGCCTACAGGAGAGCTTTGGAGTCAGATAGAGAAACTCTTCTGAAGGAAAATAAAATTGTAGCACCTACTACATCGTGTCCTCGTATGATTGCAACATATGACGCTGGATGGAACAGAGTTAGATCCGGTATTGAAAAATACTGGCCATTACTAACCGGTGATACTCATCTCACAAAGATTTTGGGCCCAAAAGTTGAAATAACGGCACAAAGAGGAAAAAAACCTTAGAGATCTTCTGGTCCCTAGCAATTTTCAACTATCCCATCCAGAAATGAAGACCTGGCTAAATAAACCTATCACTGGCACTTTTCAATGCGGGCGATGTGTCGCCTGCAAATACATTAAACGGGATTCAAAAAAAGTGACTGGTAGTGAGAATATACAGGTCTATAACATTACGTCATTTTTCAACTGCAATACCTCAGTCACCTGTGAATGTGATTATAAATACGTGGGCAAAACCTTCCGTCCTTTTAAAGAAAGAATCAAAGAGCATGTCAGGTCACCCAAACTCACCATTGAAACACCAATTGCTCGTCACCTTAAGGAACACCACTCAAGCAAGTAAAATGGCCTGCGCTTTTGTGGGCTTGAACTGGTGAAACGTGACAAGAGGAGAGGTGACTATGATAGATTCCTTAGGCAACGTGAAAGCTTTTGGATCTATAGACTTAAAACGCTACAACCAAAAGGACTAAATTAAGGTTTTTCCTTTGAACCATTTATTTAAACATTAGAGCATCTCAAACATTTGTCTTATATTCACAATGGGTTTCTTAATAAATGGGGACACTCAACAATATTCATCATTTTTTTATTGATTATTTGAAAAATGTAAAATTGATTTTTGTGACCATAATTTGGTCATACAGTATAATACTAATAAACCTGTCATTTTGATTCTGACATACAACCTAATAATCCTCATAAGCCTTATTCTACTCTGCTGTATAGTTCTCTGTGTGCATATGCATATACTTTCATTGGTTTCTTGTAATGTTCATATAAATACTATTTATCCTTTTTTTACTTCTGCATCTCTCAATTCATCATACCATAAATCTTATTTTATTAACTAAATTCTCTACTTAGCTCAATTATTTGAAATATAACTTTATACTTCTTTCATATTTCATATCCTATCTTAAGGATCCTTGGGAGCATCTAATTGCCGAAATAGGCACACACAGGGTTAAGCACAGTTATTCTCCTATAGTGTAGATGCTCCTGCCACTCAACTACCGCCCTCCCGCCCACTTGACTGACGTTATGCCAATGACGTCAGGGATTTAGGGGCGTGGCGAATGGGGCTTAAAAACTTGGCGCTATCCACTAGCCCGGTAAGCTCTTGAGAAAGGCGCAACGCCAGCGCCGAAACACGTGTTGAGCCGTTTACCGCGACCACTTGGTCATTATTTAGTTTAGGCATCTGTTAGCTGATTCCGATATTAGGAGAAGCTTTTACTATATCCTAGGACTTAGGACTTAGGATCTCTAGTCTGCTGACTTCATATGAGGACTATGATCTAGCTTTCCTCTCTCTCTAATACACCAATAGCTACTTTAGTTCACTGAGATACTGTTACAAATTCAAATGATTACATTTTATACTTTCTACCTCAGAAACTAACTTAGTAGCTTTATGGCAAAGGTGTATTGAACATTTAGCATATAACAGATGATTCATATATATATATATATATATATATATATATATATATATATATATTTATATATATATATATACATATATGTTTTATCTTTTCACCTTTTATTTATTTCTGCTCCCTAAGAGGGATTAATACAAATGTATTATTTTTATATTTCTTTTAAGTTCAATATTGGCAATCTGTTGCCACAAAACTAAGAACAATTTGCACTTGGGGTATAGGGACTGATAATTGAGAGAATTCCATTATAATCCCTGTTCAGTCTCTTTCTCTTTTCTCATATTATATTCTAGGGTTATGCCCTTATACCCTGCAAGCAAACCAACTCCAGTGTAGGACTTTTCTGTCTTCCACTGGGTGTTGTGTCATTTCTAGTGATGTACCGAACTGTTCGCCGGCAAATAGTTCCCGGCGAACATAGTGTGTTCGCGTTCGCCACCGCGGGCGAACACATGGGCGGTTCGATCCGCCCCCTATTCATCATCATTGAGCAAACTTTGACCCTGTGCCTCACGGTCAGCAGACACATTCCAGCAAATTAGCAGCAGACCCTCCCTTCCACACCCTCCCACCTCCCTCCCAGCATCCATTTTAGATTCATTCTGAAGCTGCATGCTTAGTGAGAGGAGGGAAAGTGTAGCTGCTGCTGATTAGATAGGGAAATTGATAGCTAGGCTAGGGTATTCAGTGTCCACTACAGTCCTGAAGGACTAATCTGATCTCTGCTGTAAGAACAGCACCCCAAAAAGCCCTTTTTAGGGCTAGAACATCAGTCTGCTTTTTTCATTTTTTTCTGTGTAATGTAATTGCAGTTGCCTGCCTGCCAGCTTCTGTGTCAGGCTCACAGTGCATACTGCCCATTTGCCCAGTCAGTGCCACCACTCACCATCTGGTGTCTCTATAGTGTGATTTTACACAGAAAACAAGTTTTCCAGTGTAAGCTAAGAGCAGTCAGTGTCCTTAAAGCGGGTGTGTCAGGCCTTCCTTCAGCGTGTGCCCTGCAGACCCCTGCCAGTGTACTTTGACAGTTGCCACTCATATCTGGTGTCTCTATAGTGTGCTTTTACAAAGAAAAAAAGTTTTCCAGTGTAAGCTAATAGTAGTCAGTGTCCTTAAAGCGGGTGTGTCAGGCCTTCCTTCAGCGTGTGCCCTGCAGACCCCTGCCAGTGTACTTTGACAGTTGCTACTCATATCTGTTGTCTCTATAGCGTGCTTTTACAAAGAAAAAAAAGATTTCCAGTGTAAGCTAATAGCAGTCAGTGTCCTTAAAGCGGGTGTGTCAGGCCTTCCTTCAGCGTGTGCCCTGCAGACCCCTGCTAGTGTACTTTGACAGTTGCCACTCATATCTGGTGTCTCTATAGCGTGCTTTTACAAAGAAAAAAGTTTTCTAGTGTAAGCTAATAGCAGTCAGTGTCCTTAAAGCGGGTGTGTCAGGCCTTCCTTCAGCGTGTGCCCTGCAGACCCCTGCCAGTGTACTTTGACAGTTGCCACGCATATCTGTTGTCTCTATAGTGTGCTTTTACAAAGAAAAAAAGTTTTCCAGTGTAAGCTAATAGCAGTCAGTGTCCTTAAAGCGGGTGTGTCAGGCCTTCCTTCAGCATGTGCCCTGCAGACCCCTGTCAGTGTACTTTGACAGTTGCCACGCATATCTGTTGTCTCTATAGTGTGCTTTTACAAAGAAAAAAAGTTTTCCAGTGTAAGCTAATAGCAGTCAGTGTCCTTAAAGCGGGTGTGTCAGGCCTTCTTTCAGCGTGTGCCCTGCAGACCCCTGCCAGTGTACTTTGACAGTTGCCACTCATATCTGGTGTCTCTATAGCGTGCTTTTACAAAGAAAAAAGTTTTCCAGTGTAAGCTAATAGCAGTCAGTGTCCTTAAAGCGGGTGTGTCAGGCCTTCCTTCAGCGTGTGCCCTGCAGACCCCTGCCAGTGTACTTTGACAGTTGCCACTCATATCTCGTGTCTCTATAGCGTGCTTTTGCAAAGAAAAAAAGTTTTCCAGTGTAAGCTAATAGCAGTCAGTGTCCTTAAAGCGGGTGTGTCAGGCCTTCCTTCAGCGTGTGCCCTGTAGACCACTGCCAGTGTACTTTGACAGTTGCCACTCATATCTGGTGTCTCTATAGTGTGCTTTTACAAAGAAAAAAAAGTTTTCCAGTGTAAGCTAATAGCAGTCAGTGTCCTTAAAGCGGGTGTGTCAGGCCTTCCTTCAGCATGTGCCCTGCAGACCCCTGTCAGTGTACTTTGACAGTTGCCACGCATATCTGTTGTCTCTAAAGTGTGCTTTTACAAAGAAAAAAAGTTTTCCAGTGTAAGCTAATAGCAGTCAGTGTCCTTAAAGCGGGTGTGTCAGGCCTTCTTTCAGCGTGTGCCCTGCAGACCCCTGCCAGTGTACTTTGACAGTTGCCACTCATATCTGGTGTCTCTATAGCGTGCTTTTACAAAGAAAAAAGTTTTCCAGTGTAAGCTAATAGCAGTCAGTGTCCTTAAAGCGGGTGTGTCAGGCCTTCCTTCAGCGTGTGCCCTGCAGACCCCTGCCAGTGTACTTTGACAGTTGCCACTCATATCTCGTGTCTCTATAGCGTGCTTTTGCAAAGAAAAAAAGTTTTCCAGTGTAAGCTAATAGCAGTCAGTGTCCTTAACCCCTTAAGGACACATGACATGTGTGACATGTCATGATTCCCTTTTATTCCAGAAGTTTGGTCCTTAAGGGGTTAAAGCGGGTGTGTCAGGCCTTCCTTCAGCGTGTGCCCTGCAGACCCCTGCCAGTGTACTTTGACAGTTGCCACTCATATCTCGTGTCTCTATAGCGTGCTTTTGTAAAGAAAAAAAGTTTTCCAGTGTAAGCTAATAGCAGTCAGTGTCCTTAAAGCGGGTGTGTCAGGCCTTCCTTCAGCGTGTGCCCTGCAGACCCCTGCCAGTGTACTTTGACAGTTGCCACTCATATCTGGTGTCTCTATAGCATGCTTTTACAAAGAAAAAAAGTTTTCCAGTGTAAGCTAATAGCAGTCAGTGTCCTTAAAGCGGGTGTGTCAGGCCTTCCTTCAGCGTGTGCCCTGCAAACCCCTGCCAGTGTACTTTGACAGTTGCCACTCATATCTCGTGTCTCTATAGCGTGCTTTTGCAAAGAAAAAAAGTTTTCCAGTGTAAGCTAATAGCAGTCAGTGTCCTTAAAGCGGGTGTGTCAGGCCTTCTTTTAGCGTGTGCCCTGCAGACCCCTGCCAGTGTACTTTGACAGTTGCCACTCATATCTGGTGTCTCTATAGCGTGCTTTTACAAAGAAAAAAAGTTTTCCAGTGTAAGCTAATAGCAGTCAGTGTCCTTAAAGCGGGTGTGTCAGGCCTTCCTTCAGCATGTGCCCTGCAGACCCCTCTCAGTGTACTTTGACAGTTGCCACTCATATCTGGTGTCTCTATAGCGTGCTTTTGCAAAAAACAAAAGTTTTCCAGTGTAAGCTAATAGCAGTCAGTGTCCTTAAAGCGGGTGTGTCAGGCCTTCCTTCAGCGTGTGCCCTGCAGACCCCTGCCAGTGTACTTTGACAGTTGCCACTCATATCTGGTGTCTCTATAGCGTGCTTTTACAAAGAAAAAAAGTTTTCCAGTGTAAGCTAATAGCAGTCAGTGTCCTTAAAGCGGGTGTGTCAGGCCTTCAGCGTGTGCTCTGCAGACCTCTGCCAGTGTACTCTGCCACTCATATCTGGTGTCACAATAGCGTGCATTTAAAACCAAAAAAATGTTTCACTGTTATAGATTGAATAGCAGTTAGTTGTCTCCAAGCGTCTGTGTGTCAGGCCTGCTCATCTGCCCACAGTCAGGTGTCTGTCAAGGACATGTTTGAGAAGCTAATGTCAGAAAGTCACCCCCTTGCCCGGCGTCTGACAGCTGGCTTGTCTGTACTATTAGCCCGCCAGCTTTTACCATACAAGCTGGTGGAGGCGTTCTAAAAATTTGTAGCTATTGGGACACCGCAGTGGAAGGTATGGAATGCGTGGCTCTGCAGAGGAGTTGGTGACACCGCCACGACTTGCAGGCAGGCCTGCTGCCACCTCCTCTACTCCTCCTACTACATCCTCTTCCATAACCTCCTCGGCTGAGTCCTCTTTTGCCGCTGTGTCTTGCTCCACATCAATGGCACCCCCCCAGCTCCCCAGGTGCTATTCCACATCCCGGATATGGCAGTGTCACGCCGTCTTGTGTTTGACTTGCTTGAAAGCAGAGAGTCACACCGGACAAGCACTCCTGTCCGCCCTGAACGCACAGGTGGAAAAGTGGCTGACTCCGCAGCAACTGGAGATCGGCAAAGTGGTTTGTGACAACGGAACAAATTTGTTGGCGGCATTGAAGTTGGGCAAGTTGACACATGTGCCGTGCATGGCACATATGTGTAATCTGATCGTACAACGCTTTGTGCATAAGTACACAGGCTTACAGGACATCCTTCTTGTCTCTGTACTAAACTGCCAACAGCTCCTCTTGGCGCAGAGCTGAGGTCTCCCCCCTTCGTAGCCAGGTGCGTACAAGTTGTCCTTGGAAACCTGTGCTGTTCTTTTTAATTGTGCCGCAAGCTACTGTATCAAAACAGTACAGTAGCTTGAACAAAGGGACACTTGTATAAAAATTGTCAGTATACAAGTGGTACCCTTTGTTCATCAGGGGGAATATCAGGTCCCAGACAATCTTTCCACTGGTTCCCATATGTTCTGGGCAACCTGGAGGGTCAAGGTGGCTATCCTTTCCCTCGTACACCCGGAAGGCTTGAGTATACCCAGTCTCGCTATCACAGAGCTTATACATCTTTACACCATAACTAGAGCGCTTGGAAGGAACATACTGCTGGAATCCCAGCCTTCCCTTATACTTCATCATCAGGGATTCATCCACGCATATATTCCTTCCAGGTGTATAAGCCTCTTCAAACCTGGCTGCAAAGTGGGTAATCAGGGGGCGGATTTTATACAGCCTGTCAAACTGGGGATGCTCCCTAGGGGGACACAGGCTGTTGTCGCTGAAGTGCATGAAATGCAGAATCATTTCATACCTCTTCCTCGACATACATTGGGAGTAATGGGGGTAGAGCAGATAGGGCTACTGCTCCAGTAGGAGCAGATGGAGGGCTTCTTTATGATGCCCATCAGCATAGTCAATGCCCAGAATCTTTTAAATTCTGGCACAGTGTGTATCTTTGCCAAAAAAGAGTCCGGATTTGTAGCTCGGAATTGATGGGCATATAAATTAGTTTGGGCGACAATGTTCCCCAATACAGGGATCCTTAGGACAGGTGTCAATCCATATCTGCCAAGTGACCCTATGTAGGGGGAACAGTCCCTATTCTGCTCTGTGTCAGTGTGTATCAGGGGCTTTGAGGACAGATGTCAATCCATACCTGCCAAGTAACCCTATGTAGGGGGAACAGTCTCTATACTGCTCTGTGTCAGTGTGTATCATGGTCTCTGAGGACAGGGAACAGTCTCTATTCTGCTCTGTGTCAGTGTGTATCAGGGGCTTTGAGGACAGGTGTCAATCCATACCTGCCAAGTGACCCTATGTAGGGGGAACAGTCTCTATTCTGCTCTGTTTCAGTGTGTATCATGGTCTCTGAGGACAGGTGTCAATCCATATCTGCCAAGTGACCCTATGTAGGGGGAACAGTCTCTATTCTGCTCTGTGTCAGTGTGTATCATGGTCTCTGAGGAAGGGGAACAGTCTCTATTTTGCTCTGTGTTAGTGTGTATCAGGGGCTTTGAGGACAGGTATCAATCCATATCTGCCAAGTGACCCTATGAAGGGGGAATAGTCTCTTTTCTGCTCTGTGTCAGTTTGTATCAGGGGCTCTGAGGACAGGGAACAGTCTCTATTATGCTCTGTGTCAGTGTGTATCCGGGGCTTTGAGGACAGGTGTCAATCCACATCTGCCAAGTGACCCTATGTAGGGGGAACAGTCTCTATTCTGCTCTGTGTCAGTGTGTATCATGGTCTCTGAGGACAGGTGTCAATCCATATCTGCCAAGTGACCCTATGTAGGGGGAACAGTCTCTATTCTGCTCTGTGTCAGTGTGTATCATGGTCTCTGAGGACGGGGAACAGTCCCTATTCTGCTCTGTGTCAGTGTGTATCAGGGGCTTTGAGGACAGGTGTCAATCCATACCTGCCAAGTGACCCTATGTAGGGGGAACAGTCCCTATTCTGCTCTGTGTGAGGAGGAGGAATGGGAAATGAGTAGCTCCGCATCCAACCTTGTGCAAATGTGATCTTTCATGCTGTCGTTCCTTTTGAGGGACCCTCATATAAAAAGGCTGAAGGAGAACGACCTGTGCTAGGTGTCCACGCTACTAGACCCCCGGTCTCTATTCTGCTCTGTGTCAGTGTGTATCATGGTCTCTGAGGATGGGGAACAGTCCCTATTCTGCTCTGTGTCAGTGTGTTTCAGGGGCTTTGAGGACAGGTGTCAATCCATACCTGCCAAGTGACCCTATGTAGGGGGAACATTCCCTATTCTGCTCTGTGTGAGGAGGAGGAATGGGAAATGAGTAGCTCCGCATCCAACCTTGTGCAAATGTGGTCTTTCATGCTGTCGTTCCTGTTGAGGGACCCTCATATAAAAAGGCTGAAGGAGAATGACCTGTGCTAGGTGTCCACGCTACTAGACCCCCGGTCTCTATTCTGCTCTGTGTCAGAGTGTTTCAGGGGCTTTGAGGACAGGTGTCAATCCATACCTGCCAAGTGACCCTATGTAGGGGGAACAGTCCCTATTCTGCTCTGTGTGAGGAGGAGGAATGGGAAATGAGTAGCTCCGCATCCAACCTTGTGCAAATGTGGTCTTTCATGCTGTCGTTCCTGTTGAGGGACCCTCATATAAAAAGGCTGAAGGAGAACGACCTGTGCTGGGTGTCCACGCAACTAGACCCCCAGTCTCTATTCTGCTCTGTGTCAGTGTGTATCATGGTCTCTGAGGACGGGGAACAGTCCCTATTCTGCTCTGTGTCAGTGTGTATCAGGGGCTTTGAGGACAGGTGTCAATCCATACCTGCCAAGTGACCCTATGTAGGGGGAACAGTCTCTATACTGCTCTGTGTCAGTGTGTATCAGGGGCTCTGAGGACAGGGAACAGTCTCTATTCTGCTCTGTGTCAGTGTGTATCAGGGGCTTTGAGGACAGGTGTCAATCCATACCTGCCAAGTGACCCTATGTAGGGGGAACAGTCCCTATTCTGCTCTGTGTGAGGAGGAGGAACGGGGAATGAGTAGTTTGGCATCCAACCTTGTGCAAATGTGGTCTTTCATGCTGTCGTGCCTGTTGAGGGACCCTCGTATAAAAAGGCTGAAGGAGAACGACCTGTGCTGGGTGTCCACGCTACTAGACCCCCGGTTTCTATTCTGCTCTTTGTCAGTGTGTATCATGGTCTCTGAGGACGGGGAACAGTCCCTATTCTGCTCTGTGTCAGTGTGTATCAGGGGCTTTGAGGACAGGTGTCAATCCATATCTGCCAAGTGACCCTATGTAGGGGGAACAGTCTCTATTCTGCTCTTTGTCAGTGTGTATCGTGGTCTCTGAGGACAGGTGTCAATCCATTCCTGCCAAGTGACCCTATGTAGGGGGAACAGTCCCTATTCTGCTCTGTGTGAGGAGGAGGAACGGGATATGAGTAGCTCGGCATCCAACCTTGTGCAAATGGGGTCTATCATGCTGTCGTGCCTGTTGAGGGACCCTCGTATAAAAAGGCTGAAGGAGAACGACCTGTGCTGGGTGTCCACATTACTAGACCCCCGGTCTCTATTCTGCTCTGTGTCAGTGTGTATCATGGTCTCTGAGGACGGGGAACAGTCCCTATTCTGCTCTGTGTCAGTGTGTATCAGGGGCTTTGAGGACAGGTGTCAATCCATACCTGCCAAGTGACCCTATGTAGGGGGAAAAGTCTCTATTCTGCTCTGTGTCAGCGTGTATCGTGGTCTCTGAGGACAGGTGTCAATCCATTTCTGCCAAGTGACCCTATGTAGGGGCAACAGTCTCTATTCTGCTCTGTGTCAGTGTGTAGCATGGTCTCTGAGGACGGGGAACAGTCTCTATTTTGCTCTGTGTCAGTGTGTATCAGGGGCTTTGAGGACAGGTATCAATGCATACCTGCCAAGTGACCCTATGTAGGGGGAACAGTCTCTATTCTGTTCTGTGTCAGTGTGTATCATGGTCTCTGAGGACGGGGAACAGTCTCTATTCTGCTCTGTGTCAGTGTGTATCAGGGGCTTTGAGGACAGGTGTCAATCCATACCTGCCAAGTGACCCTATGTAGGGGCAACAGTCTCTATTCTGCTCTGTGTCAGTGTGTAGCATGGTCTCTGAGGACGGGGAACAGTCTCTATTTTGCTCTGTGTCAGTGTGTATCAGGGGCTTTGAGGACAGGTATCAATGCATACCTGCCAAGTGACCCTATGTAGGGGGAACAGTCTCTATTCTGTTCTGTGTCAGTGTGTATCATGGTCTCTGAGGACGGGGAACAGTCTCTATTCTGCTCTGTGTCAGTGTGTATCAGGGGCTTTGAGGACAGGTGTCAATCCATACCTGCCAAGTGACCCTATGTAAGGGGAACAGTCCCTATTCTGCTCTGTGTCAGTGTGTATCAGGGTCTCTGAGGAAAGGTGTCAATCCATATGTCAAGGTGTCAATCCATATGTCAAGGTGTCAATATGGCATATGTCAGGTGTCAATCCATATCCATTGTGATTTAGGAATGTTAGGTGATTTCTGCCCCTTATGGATTAAAACCAGACTCTGCATCAACTGTGTAATTTTCCATGGGAGTTTTGCCATGGATCCCCCTCCGGCATGCCACAGTCAAGGTGTTAGTCCCCTTGAAACAACTTTTGTGGCCAGAAACAGTCCCTGTGGGTTTTAAAATTCGCCTGCCCATTGAAGTCAATGGCGGTTCGCCCGGTTCGCCAGTTCGCGAAAGTTTGCGGAAGTTCCCGTTCGCCATTTGTGAAACGAAAATTTCGTGTTCGCGACATCACTAGTCATTTCTCATATATGATTTAAAGCACTAAAACCCTGAATTGGAAGACCTGTGAGTGCATTGTTATTTCAACAATATCTTATTTCATTATAACTGTATTTTGAAAGAAAATTTTGACTAGTGTTTGTGCTTTGTTTGACCCTGTAACTTTCCATGACACCATTGTGGCGAAACCGACCTCACCACATGTCCTTGGAGGGGGCTGCTTGCCCGCCTCTCGCCTTTGGACTATGGACCAGACTTTATGTGAATGTGTTAACCCAGATAGCTATACCATGGAGCCTATTCATATAATGAAAGACTATGGGAAAGACTTTAGCTCCATGGCAATTGTACTGTGTGAATAGGATCTGCGCGCTATTCGGTAGTTTTGTGCGCTCAGATCCCAGCTATCTGGGGATATGTGAAATATCTGTGTGTTATGGATAAAAAGTAACTTTCTGTATTTTAAAGTGTTTTATGTCTTTCTGTAACCATGTGGTTAATGGAGTCTGTCTCTGTGCTGGAGATAATTGGATTACTTCTCCAGCACAGAGAAGGCTCTGTAAAAACCGGGCTGAGCTGGAAAGCTAGGGGTTTTAAAAGATACTTTACTAACTTTTGAACCCCTGGTCTGATCCATGCCATTTTTTAATATGTTGTTTCCCCTGAATGCATTGATTGTGGATATTTATTTTTATGTGAATGTGATGTATGGTTTTGAAGTTACAGATATTGTGTAAAAGTTATGTTTTAAACTGTATAATAAGTGGATTATCTCTCAGGCTAAGGGGAGGGGATGTGTGGGTTGTACCATATCTCGGATTGGTTATTTTATGCCTCCCCCTGGGTGTGGCCTGTATGTGTGAGATGGAAATAAAAACCAGGCTGGATGAGCCAGTCCAGAGTTCCTGTTTAACCCTCAAAGTGAAGTGTCGTCTCATTATTGGGGGAGGATTTATTGCATGCTGTTCCAGTTTGACTGCTAGGAGTGCAAACCTATTCGGATGGTTCCTATTCAACTGTCTACAGCATTCAGAGGCTTGAGAGGATTCATATGCTTCTCTGATTCCGTGATTGTGGTGTCTGCCAGAGTGCTTGGAGTCCTCAGGAAGCGCTAGGAGCATCCATTAACGGAGGTACCCAGTCAGGGTGCCAGGCGATCCGTTACATTGGTGGCAAGCGGTGGGATGGCGTCCTAGTGTGAGGTAAAGCAGCTCGGAGACACAGTTCGTTTGGATTACAAAGTGAGGGCAAGCATGGCGCCCAGTTACAGTCAACAGGAGTTTGACGCTATGATGAAAAAGCTGGCTTTCTTTGGACCAGAACCCCCGGAGGAGAAATACATACAGAGCACAAGGAAAACAGCGGCAGCGTATCTGCAGGGTCGAGCAGACAAAAAGGCAGCTGAAGGTGCCGTCCTTCCTCCACAGCGGCAGTCTATGGTTCAGGGAGAGGAGCCAGTTATCCCCTCCCTCAGCGGCTGAAAGTGTGTAAGGGAGAGGAGTTTGTTACCCCCTCTCCCCAGCGGCAGCTTAGCACACCAAGGGGAGATAGTAAGCCCCTCACCAGCGCAGATGGGACCGTGGTCTCTGCAGCCAAGCTACAGGGAGCTGAAGGGGCCGTCCTTGCTCCCCAGCGGCAGTCTACGGTTCAGGGAGAGGAGCCTGTTATCCCCTCTCCCCAGCGGCAGCTTAGCACACCAAGGGGAGACAGTAAGCCCCACACCAGCGCAGATGGGACCGTGGTCTCTGCGCCCAAGTTACAGGGAGCTGAAGGAGCCATCCTCCTTCCCCAGCGGCAGTGTGATTTGTTGGGAATTGGGAGCCCGGTCTCCATTCCCCAGCGGCAGAGTATCCAGCAGGGAATGGAGAGCCCAGCCTCCTTTCCCCAACAGCAGGACTCTGTGTTGGGAGGAGAGACAGTCTGTCTCCCTCCGCAGAAACTGGAAGTATGTATGGGAGAGGAGATTGTTACCACCTCCCCCCAGCGACAGATTATTAATAAACAGGGAATAGAGAGCCCAGTCTCCATTCCCCAGCGGCAGAGTGTTCTAATGGGAGAGGTGCTGGTTACCACCTCTCCCCAGCAGCAGCTTAATGTACCAGGGGGAGACTGTAAGCCCCACACCTGTACAGATGGGACCGTGGTCTCTGCACTTCCAGCACAGGGGGTAGGGACGGTCGGTCCTGCCCCCCCCACGACAGGGCTGTTTAGCCAAAGGGGAGACAGTCGGTCTCCAGCAGAAGAGCGGTGTATCTAAAGGGGAGACAGTCGGTCTCCAGCAACCAGGCTTCAACCCGACTACTCCCGTGGTAGTGCTGGCATCCGGGCAGAGTACTGCTGGTCTCTGCCCACTCAGCAACCCACCAAGGCAGCCTACCAGTCCCCCACACAGCCATGGTGAGGCACCTGGACATGGACCAATTTCTCCTCTACCCAGGTGTAGTAACCAGTTATTGTGGGTGTGCTGTACTGCTGTTTCTGTTTTGTGGGTGGGTTGCTGGACTAACCAGGGCACTGACCGGCAGGAGGTCAGATACCCTGTTAGTCTATTTGGAAAAGGGGAGAAGTGTGGCGAAACCGACCTCGCCACGTGTCTTTGGAGGGGGCTGCTTGCCCGCCTCTTGCCTTTGGACTATGGACCAGACTTTATGTGAATGTGTTAACCCAGATAGCTATACCATGGAGCCTATTCATATAATGAAAGACTATGGGAAAGATTTTAGCTCCATGGCAATTGTACTGTGTGAATAGGATCTGCGCGCTATTCGGTAGTTTTGTGCGCTCAGATCCCAGCTATCTGGGGATATGTGAAATGTCTGTGTGTTATGGATAAAAAGTAGCTTTCTGTATTTTAAAGTGTTTTATGTCTTTCTGTAACCATGTGGTTAATGGAGTCTGTCTCTGTGCTGGAGATAATTGGATTACTTCTCCAGCACAGAGAAGGCTCTGTAAAAACCGGTCTGAGCTGGAAAGCTAGGGGTTTTAAAAGATACTTTACTAACTTTTGAACCCCTGGTCTGATCCATGCCATTTTTTAATATGTTGTTCCCCTGAATGGATTGATTGTGGATATGTATTTTTATGTGAATGTGATGTATGGTTTTGAAGTTACAGATATTGTGTAAAAGTTATGTTTTAAACTGTATAATAAGTGGATTATCTCTCAGGCTAAGAGGAGGGGATGTGTGGGTTGTACCATATCTCGGATTGGTTATTTTATGCCTCCCCTGGGTGTGGCCTGTATGTGTGAGATGGAAATAAAAGCCAGGCTGGATGAGCCAGTCCAGAGTTCCTGTTTAACCCTCAAAGTGAAGTGTCGTCTCATTATTGGGGGAGGATTTATTGCATGCTGTTCCAGTTTGACTGCTAGGAGTGCAAACCTATTCGGATGGTTCCTATTCAACTGTCTACAGCATTCAGAGGCTTGAGAAGATTCATATGCTTCTCTGATTCCGTGATTGTGGTGTCTGCCAGAGTGCTTGGAGTCCTCAGGAAGCGCTAGGAGCATCCATTAACGGAGGTACCCAGTCGGGGTGCCAGGCGATCCGTTACAACCATAAAACCTGTTCATGGGGGAACTGTTGAACATGTTAGACATCGCTGTATACAAATATATGTATTTTATTGCCATAAAAGCTAACCGTATTATGACATTCACAGTTAAAATGCTATGCAAAACTAAAGAAATGACAAAATGTCAACAAAAAATAACAAACATTGATTTACATTTAATTCATCTTAAATTATGTTTCTTATATAAATATGTGATGTGAAATGAAAGCCCCGTTTCTCCTGAACAATATGATATATGATAAATGTGAGTGCACTTAATATGAAAAAGGTGAATTACGGTGGAACAGACATATAGCGCAAATTCTAGGTTTTGTTCACCTTTTGTTTTGATCAGAACTTGTACAATTGCCTCCTTCCTAAATGGGGCAAAAATATAATTTTGCCTATCTATAAATCATTGGTAGGACCCAACCTTGAATATGTGATGTGATTTTGTACACTCTTTCAAAAATGGATGTTATGGAATTAGAAATTATTTAGCGGTGGGCTTCTTAATTAATTAGGTGAATTAAATATTTTAGTCATGAAGGACTACGGTAATTTGAACTGAATTAAAAAAGGCAGCTCAGAGAGATTTCATAATATTACATATAGCAGGACTTGTACATACAGTGTTATGGTAATTTGTTTATTAATATAACTGTACAAAGGAGAAGAGACCATGCTCTTAATTTCAATAATTAATAACTTCTTTTTTAATATGAATTCTTTATTTTTTGTCTTAGTCAGAATCAAGATGAACATTTCACTTGACACATAAATGAGAGTATAAAACATAGGCACATAGCATATATATATATATATATATATATATATATATATATATATATATATATATATATGTGGAGGCAATAAAACTGACTTTTTATATTATTTGATGGTAACGGCTGCCATGCTAAACCTGAATGGTATGCGTTGGGAGCATGAGGTTCACAATTGATGCACAGCACAGATTAACAAAAAAATGGAATAAGAAAGTGGAATAATGGTAAAAGAAACGGAATGAGGCAGCTCCGCAGTATGGATTAAGATATAGACTTGGGTGTATGGAGCTGGAGGGGTAGGTGGTATTTGGTGGCTCAGGGTGGCATAGGCTGAAGTGAGATCTCTGATCTGTTGCTGGAGCCCAAGGACTTGTGAAGTATGTGTCTTGGTGAGAAAAAAAAAGTCAAATTAGGATCAGCGCTAAAATGCCACAAAATTGAGGAGTATATATATTTTACAGGCAGCACACCTACATAAAAGGGAGTACCCTTTAATCCCCTTTAGATAATTAGAGATAGAGCAAAAACAAAGGGAAGTGTGCGCCTTTAATATAAATAGTATGGTCCAAATAACTTAAAACTAGTCCAGAATAATAAAGTCCACAATAGTAAGGAAAATTCCTGTAGAGCAGCGGTGACTCGTCACGGATGAAGACTTGAAATTTTAGTGGGACATATGGAAAAGAAGCAGAAAAACAGAAATCCAATGGTGCAGTAGGTAAATATACTTGGATATAAAGAATTATAAGTAGGTACTGCTCACAATTTCCAGAGCTACAATCCAGCTCTGGTATCAAATGCGTGAAGTGGAATGATCCCCACTCAAGGATATATGGAGTATAACTTGAAATTCAATAATCCAGCGATGGCTCCGTGTTTCTGCGGCCGACTCGGCCGAGAGCTCATAATCTCCACTTTTAAAGGATGGTCAGGCCCTTTGCCTATAAGGGAAACATTCTTAATAGAGAAATAAATAAAAACCCAAGCAACTACAATTTGTTAGATGCAAAACAGATCAATAAAAACCCAAGCAACTACAATTTCTTAGATGCTAAACAGATCACAGAGATTCCTCAACATCACCATTGCTCAGTATGATCTCAATGAATTAAATATATTTGTAAATTCTCCTTTTTATGGAACCTATAAGCTACCCCTACTCTCCCAAATTGATTGCTTATCTCCAACCTGACTTTAGACCCTTGTACCCAACAAACGGTTCTAACAGTGATAAGTGTTCCTAGAGTTATACAGTTTCAGCAGTGGATCCAACAAAAATATGTGTGACAAAAGGCAGTCTATGTTTCTGTTATCACAGGTCCCTTCTGTCCCACAGGTTAATACAATGTTAAACAAATTTGCATTAACAATGAAACCGCTGTCCATGAGTGGTTCACTGGCTTTGCATCTTTTCCTAAGTTGTGTTTCAAAGCTGTTGTATACAGCAAACACAGACTCAACGGAATCCATGTTTAAAATGGAATGAGGCAAAAATGTGATTCTTTGTTAAACTACTTTGCAGAATCCTTTGCAGTAGTAGCATCACTGCAAATTTGTGATTTCTGTGGGAAAAGCAAGTCTTATGGCTTGACTGCTGTTTAGATTTTTGTTTAACATTGTATTAACTATATCAAATATATGTAGATATAAACCAATTTATGGTTTCCTCTTCTAAGTCCTCAAATTAGAAATATACAAAATCACTAAAAAAGGCCATGTAATGTAATAGACTAGTTACATTTAATAGTTATGAGTATTCAAGTTCACCTCACAGAAGTGCATAAGAATATAGGGACATCAAATATAGGTGTCCTCTCTTCAGTACAATATTCTGAGTACTCAGGAGTACATGTAAAAATAAGTAATACAAACCATAGTGTAGTACTGTTTGAAATAAAATCACTGCTTTCTTATATTGCACTTACTAGAAGTAGAAGGTTTAAATCCCATCAAC